>NC_051161.1:120355308-120655308 GCF_013339745.2 Dermacentor silvarum
GAACTGGTTGGCACGTAAAAACCCAGAAGAAGAAAGATGAACAAAAGGCTTTCATGGCTCCAAACGACGGAGAAACAGAAAACGCGATACACGTACCGACATTGCATATGGCCTATCATTAGCATAATTTGCGCGGGTCGCCGCACCACAAATTATGGCGGAAAATCACTGCAATGGTGCCCCGCGTAACGTCATGCAACGCCAAATAGACGTTTAAACAGCCCTTCTGTGACACTCCTCACGACATATTCCTTAAGCCATCAACAAACTGACACGGCGGCTATGTTCACCGCCGCCACATACATATTCGAGAAGTGCAGATGCATTGCACGGGCTCCCGCAAACTCGACACTCCGCTCACTTTCTATTTGAAGCGCTAACGTCGGTCGCAATGTAATTGACAAGGACCAGAAAAAAGTATTAGTGGATAAAATGTGCGCTACACGTCATTTTCGTCTTGGAGAAAACGCAATATCGCATTTTGCGAAACTTCCCCTTCCCTGCACAAATTTCAAAACATTTGACCTCTCGACAGCCAATGAGTGAGTCAACGCAGCGGATAATGGCGGCCGTGCAGCCACCATGCGTGTCGACCAAGAGCACCATGACGGTGCATCCACTTGGTTTCAGAGCTACTGATCCAAACACATTGCGCCTCAATGGAGACCTTCGAGCCTGCTACGCGAGGCCGCGCATGCGCCGTTGATAGCATATTCGTCCTGTGTTCTCCCTGTCCTTGTTTTTTGCGCTGTTTTAATTTGAGTATTAGTGGCGACCGACGCGGGAAGGTGGTTCCACTCATACAGGTGCGAGGTAAAAAAGAGTACTAGTACGCATTGTACGATAAGATGCACGAAAACTATAAGATGAAGGAGATCGCTGCGGGATGAAACGTAAGAAGGAGGAGTTAAGTTTCTCTTATAATACAAGGTTGTGGTAAATCTTGTGGACAAGGCAGAGATGACTGTATGCACGACGTACTGAAAGCTCCGGTAAGTTAAGAGTTTGCTAAATGAGTGTAACGCTAGCATGACGAGAGTGATCACATAGAATGAAGCGGGAGGGGCGGTTCTGAATGACTTTGAGGGAGAGGGTTAGTGATGCTTGAGGGGGATCCCAGATGGCCGAGGCATATTCCAATTTTGATCGAAGAAGTGTTTTTGTAGAGCGTCAGTTTTAATGATGCAGGAACAGCGTAGAAGTTTCTGCGCAGATAGCCTAGCGTGCGATTAGGGTTAGAAGTTAAATATTCAACATGCTTCTGCCATGATAGATCGTGAGTGATATAAAGGCCGAGATACTTGTAAAAATTAACTTGACAGAGAGGAGCGCTATTCAGAAAATACATGCCTGTGTCAGTATTGTTAGTGCGGCATGATATGCGCATATATTTACGTTTATTCACGTTTAGGTAGTTTCATGTTCCATGCATTGCACCATATGGATCAATTGTTAAAGGGACACTAAAGAGAAACCGGAAGTTGAGCTTTAATGGTAGATTATCCTATCACAATCACAGTCATACCATTCTTACGGCGAACAGATGTTTAATAAGCGAGGAAATAGCGAAAAACTGAAGGATAGGTGCTGACGCCCCTTCGAATTTCCCGCACTACACGTTCGTGACGTCGGAGATTACAAACACAGGCCGGTCGCGATTTGTCCAGAGCGATTTATCGCTGTTAATAAAACGCAAAATGAAATACACCTTAAACGTACATAAACAGAATTTGCCAAATTTTTAAACCATTACAAGCGAGGAAGTACAAGTTTATCGCAAAATTAAATAAGAAACAATGGCACGGCGATACTTCCGGTCGTGATAGTTTCGTAGTTTCGTTTTTGGTCCATGCATCATCGCGCCCGCCTGTTCCGCTTTACAGTGTTTGGTTGCGTGTTGCGTGGCTCGAAAAACGTTGGCTTCGCGGAAACAGCCAGAAAATGCCTCGTGTGTGTGTGTGAGGGCTGTATAAATGCCCAAGGTGCTGCTCAGGGGCAGCGGCAGTGTTGACTCGATTGTGTCCTTTCATGTGGTGCCGCGCGGTGAGCCCGGCTCCCGGCGTTCGCAATGTTCAGTGCTCTGCCGATGATAAAACGGCAAAAGAGCCAGAGAACCCATGCTGTGCTCTCTGCATTTCTCGCCCTCGGATTATGTGTATAATCCTACAAAAAAGTATCTTGCGTGCCCAAGAAGCAGTCCTTTCTCGAGCAGCTTTGCCCTATGCGGCCTTCATAAACCCCTACCGGTGCCCCTGCAGCAGCAAACTGGCGGCTCGGTGAGTGCTGAATGTCACTAAATAAAGCCACGAAATAACCATACCCAGTACGTGCGCAACTTTCTACGCTTGTACTGTCGCAAACATCGTCGCCTGGCGGACCGGACACACGCCTTCCGCCGACGAAAACGAAGCTCTGCTTCCGCCGCGGGCGGCGGCGGTCATCGCCATCGCACGCGGAACATCTACCGCTCGAGCACGGACGATCATTTCGCGCTCCGTTTCACTGAATATCGCTGAAATGCAGTCCTGCGTCCCTGGCGAGCTCTTCGTTTCAAGGTTCAGTGGCAGCTGCAACGGTATCCATCGCGGCGAACGCAAACGCAGCAGCAATGCAGCCATGATGCAGCCAGCGCCTCGGCCGTTTACGCAAGCGGTGACGTATCATGGCCGCATTCTGATTCACTGAGACAATGAAATCTGTGACGACACTGCTTCAGCGCCAAATCTGGGCTGAGAGAATTGAGGAAGAGATATTTGGTCTTTCTTTACGAATTTCTCCGCTAATAACTCATGTTTTTGCACCCAACTAAAACTGCATGCATTCCTGAAGGTCCCTTTATATTCCAGTTGAACTTTCCGTTTCTCTTTAGTGTCCCTTTAAGGTCTTCTTGTAGTTTAGTGGAATCGACAATTTTGTTTTCTTTCGGCGGCAACGATAGATACGTGATGCACCTTAGAGTCCTGAAAATAAATTTTGTTTATCAACCGGGTTCGCAAAATCTAGAACGCAGTCAATCAATTACAAAGTGGGCCCTGAACTTAAGCGCCCTTTATGTGGAGAATGTTAAGGAATTGAAGGGAGACGTTAAAGAATTGAATAATTATAGACCCATTAGCTTGCTTTCAGTATTGTACAAAATATTCACCAAGATAATTTCCAATAGAATTAGGGCGACACTTGACTTCAGCCAACCAAGAGAACAGGCTGGCTTCCGGAAGGGATATTCTACGATGGATCATATCCATGTCATCAATTAGGTAATCGAGAAATCTGCGGAGTAGAATCAACCTCTCTATATGGATTTCATAGATTATGAAAAGGCATTTGATTCAGTAGAGATACCAGTAGTCATAGAGGCATTGCGCAATCGAGGAGTACAGGAGGCATACGTGAATATTTTAACAAATATCTACAAGGATTCCACAGCTACCTTGGTTCTCCACAAGAAAAGTAGAAAGTTACCTATCAAGAAAGGGGTCAGGCAAGTAGACACAATCTCGCCATTGCTATTCACTGCAGGCTTAGAAGAAGTATTCAAACTCTTAGACTGGGAAGGCTTAGGAGTGAGGATCAACGGCGAATATCTCAGCAACCTTCGGTTTGCACATGACATTGTCCTATTCAGCAACAATGGAGATGAATTCAGCAAATGATTGAGGACCTTAATCGAGAAAGTGTAAGAATTGGGTTGAATACGAATATGCAGAAGACAAAGAAAATTCTCAATAGCCTGGCAAGGAAGAAGAATTCAGGATCGCCAGTCAACTTCTAGAGTCTGTAAAGGAGTACGTTTATCTAGGTCAATTACTCACAGGGGACCTTGACCATGATAAAGAAATTTACAGAAAAATAAAATTGGGTTGGAGTGCATACGGCAGGCATTGCCAAATCCTGAGTGGGAGCTACCACTGTCGTTGAAAAGAAAGTGTACAATCATTACATTCTACCGGTGGTAACATATGGGGCAGAAACTTGGAGGTTAACAAAGAAGCTCGAGAACAAGTTAAGGACGGCACAAAGAGCGATGGAACGAAAAATCTTAGGATTAACGTTAAGAAACAGGAATATAGCGGTGTGGATCAGAGGAAAAACGGGGATAGCCGATATTCTAGTTAACATTAAGCGGAAGAAATGGAAGTGGGCAGGCCATGTAATGCGTAGGATTCATAACCGGTGGACCATTAGGGTTACAGAGTGGATACCAAGAGAAGGGAAGCGCAGTCGAGGTCGGCAGAAAACCAGATGGGGTGACGAAGTTAGGAAGTTTGCAGGCGTAAGTTCGAATACGCTAGCGCAAGACAGGGGTAATTGGAGATCGCAGGGAGAGGCCTTCGTCCGGCAGTGGACATAAAAATATATGCTGATGGTGATGTAGAGAACTTCAACACTCCACCTAGTTTTCTGCAGTCATCGACTGCGCGTTCTGCAGTGGACATAAATATAGGCTGATGATGATGATGATGATGTAGAGAACGCTCGATAGGTACCGAAACATTAACATACTTACTACACATTTCTATAGCATACGCACGCACATTGCTCTAGCGCCTCAAAAAATAGCAAGGGGAGTTGCTGTCACCACCACTATTATGATTTTTACCAATCTGTCCGTCACGTGCCCCAGACAACGAGCGAATAGGTGGAATCAAGACCCTGGCGCAAAATTCACAAATTCACGAACAAATTTTGCCGTAAGACGTTTTCAAGTGCGTAAGTGTATTAGCCAAGCGATAAAGACAAAGAGCTGCTTCGTCATTGTATCTATACCGCCGCAAACAGACGCGCTGTGGTTGTTAGGCGATACCATGTCAACGTCAAATCCAATATTTTCAGCGTAACGGAATACGTCGGCATACGTGTATTCACCATACCAAAATTTTCGCAAGAACCAAGTGTCTGCGACGAAAACCCAAGATTGGTCCAGGGCACTCTTACGAGCAATGTGGCGGTGACCAAATTGGGGCTGCTGCGGCATGACGCTATCACAAAGAAATCGGTAGTTCCTTTGTTTAACTAAAAGTGATAACTGCAGACCTATCTCTAAATCATTGTGTGATGTTTTGTGTTATCCAGTGCTTTAAGTACTGCTGAAATAAACTCGATTTTGGGTGCATCTGAAGGACGCGTGAGGTGATTCGAAGCGCTAAAATGGGGACATAAACGGGCAGGCCTACAAAAAAACTTCACGTTATTCGTTTACCCTTTAATGAGTAACTGCGCTTTTTACAAATAATTTGATTATGTAAAAAAACATGCCTTAAACTTTGGCGGAGTAATTTTGAAGCCCTTTCGTGTTTTTTTTTTTTTTTGCTCTTTTTTTGACAGCACATTGGTTTGATGCTTAGCCAAGTATCCCTAGTTCCCCGCAGAAAAGGAGCCACAGTCTCGCATACACACATAATACATAGTGGACCCATATGGTTGACTGAGATGAAACTGCACAGTTTCATAAGAAAACTTCACGTTCAACCATTGGCTCTGTCTTTGATATCTACGGGCAACAAATTAAAAAATTGCGCGATGGATGGACACGTTTTGCACGTTCTTTTTTTATTTTTACAGGGGTAATTTCTTCCTATTTTTAACAATCCACGCCCGCAGATGAGTAGTGTACCACATATTGCTAACTGCGCTTTATAACAAACAAATCCGATAAAGGGCTGCATTGTTACAGCACACTTTTACAATTACAATATCAACACAAGCAACTTCTTTAATAGCTGATGAAAATTTTTGGCACAAATTTGCTTTCTGGTGACCACAGAGCTAAAAATTTAAGATTGCTATGGTTAAAAAAATTGTATTTCAATGTGACTTGGGCGTACTGTTTTTGTAGCAGACGACGGGGCGAACAGACTACGGCCGTGACAGCAGATATTAGGTACATAGGATTCGTTCACCAGAGTAGCTCTCAACAGCAGACTGACATTGATTACGGGACGTTCATTAACCATGGACGTCACGTAAATAACGGCATTCACTTATTTCTTTGTGTCTTCTGAAATGTTTGCTGCATCATGTAAGATAACATTGCAGGCGCTTCATGAAAACGTCGTAAGTTGTAGGTCTCTTGGATTTGCCTTCACGTGCGGAACTAGTTCGATGCCGTGAGAATGCAGTTCAAGAACCATGCACGAACTCCAATCACAATGCCGACACTAGCGCTACCTGTTTATTTGCAAAATGAATAGAAAGTATTTTTGTCTGCTCGGCGCGTCTCGCGCATTTGGCGCCTCGTGGGCATCGTTAAGGTCCTAGCGTCATCTCTCGTCGCCACAGCTCTCCCGGGAATTGTTTTTCTTCGAGGTTCGAGAATTGTTTCGCTTTTAACAGTGTTTTCCGCGCACACAAAAGGTCGGGCTCTGCGGCAGACGGCGTTTGTTTGGACGCGGTCACACCGCTTGCTGGCCTGCAGCTAGTTGCGCCTAGTTGAACAGAAGCCCGTGCTGCCTTTAGGAGGGCCGCTTCTTGGGCAAGTTGGGGATTCATAATTGCAATAAAGAGCGCGAAGGTTAAACGTGGACGAGACAAGACATAACGACCACGCTTGTCCTTGTCACACGTCTCGTCTACGTTTAACCTTCGCACTGTACAGTTACGATTATGCCTTCAGGGTAGCAGAAAAGAGTGCCTGTTTCCTTTTCTCGAATCACTAAAAAAAGCAAGCGTGAGGCAATGATCGTGTGCAATGGTGTTAAGGGGAGAAAACATTTATATTGTTTGAAACAAGACGTTCCTTTTGGCGAACGAGCCCTGACAGCACGGGCAAAGAAAGATGTCTTTTAAAGGTTCGTCCCGTAATTACCGTGGCACCTAGACGATTTTACTTACTTACGACTTCGTTAACGTATGGTTGTTTCCTTGTCTTAAATACGAGCCGTCGGAGTTGAGGAAACCAATTAATAGCTTACCGAACGCCATCACGAGGAAGGTTTAGCTCGAGGCCAACTCCGTTGCCGTGTATTCAAATACATGTAAAGTAAAGAAATGCTTTTCTGCGAAAATCCCTGGACCGATTTTAACGAAGGGGGTTGTACTTGAGAGAGAAAGTTATAATCTAATGATTGTAATTTAAAGCCTCAATGTTTGTATAAAAAGTTACCGAAATTTGGTATGTCTGAGATAAAGTCGCTAGATTTTCTGCTCTTATCTTGGGACTTTAGTCTGAGAAAAATAGAAGTGAGAAGTTTACGACATCGTAACTGTGCACCAAGAATACATATCGCAATTATGTAAACTGTAGCCGTTAGAGAACCTAAAGCGGAGAAATCTGGTAGAATCAATATACAGCTGACGTGAACTTTTTTCATGTTTAGAAAGGTTCTGTAAAAGTTAGATGCATATAAAGTGCTGTTTACAGAATGTTTTTATCGCTTTTCATTGCTGGGCTGCCGTATTGTAAACTTCATTCTTCCGTTTCATAAAACTTTGCAATTCTCAGCGATGTTTATAATAATATTGACAGTATGATTAAAAAATGGTTTCTTACAGTCACTAGATTCTGATACTTTTTTATAAAACAAATTTCTCATCAATATCGAAAAAGGCCTGCCAAAACGACCTGCCGAAAAGGTAACGGAGGGCGCGGCGCCAGATCATGGTTCGTCTGACACAGCTCAGCTTAGGAAAGAAAATGCCAAGATGCGCAGCATAATCGAGTCAATGTGAGCCGAAATAGCAGAGCTCAGAAAGTCAAATCAACCTCACTCCGTTCCAGTCCCTAGTTCAACCCCACCGGGGACCCCCTCGGGGACCCCCTCTCCCCAACCCGCAGAAGTTCCCATGCCAATCCACCTCACTCCGTTCCAGTCCCTAGCTCAACCCCCTCGGGGACCCCGTCTCCCCAACCTTCAGACGTTCCCATGGTCGTGGAGGCGAGCCACCCGGGAAACCCAGCCAAAAGAAAGGCCGTTTCCAGCATGCCCGAAAATGTACAGGCTAAAGCGAAGTCGGAAATTAGAGAAATGTTGAATTGCATCTGCTTCGAGATCCAGAAGATTAACGAACGACTCTCTGCAGAGGATCAGCGACTTTTGGTAGTTGATCAGAAGATAGACGCGCAAAACGTCAAAACTCAATGCGTGGAAAACAGAATGCCAGAAATAGAGTCCAAGGTGCAGGAAATGGACATCAGGTCATCGACCCGCATACGTCCCGTTTTCTTGCCGGATGGCGCGTCGGTACCTACGCCGCCACCACTGCACGTCCCCGGACCTCCCTCCTTCGAGACCCTAGTAGCAACGCCGGAAGGCGCTCTATACAGCAAGGATGGGGCCACACACTCAATTTAGGATTTGGAAGTGGAACTGCAGGGGACTACACCATCAAAGATGCACCCTGCAGCAGTTTGTTCGCATTCACAAAGAAAAGCCACATGTTATATTATTGCAAGGAACGATGACTGATCAGGTATCACTCAAGGGATACAAAGCTCTTGCTCTCCATGGGGACGGCAGAGGAATCTGTACATTAGTCAGCAGCATGTTCACTTTCGTCGCACACGATCTAGGGGTCTGGCCTAGCAAGACGGAGACATCCCTAGTCGAAGTCATCCCAAGTCAATCCAACACCTCCAGCATTTTTATACTTAACGTATACAGCAGCCCGAGCGATCACAGACAACGTTTCAAAACCATCATCACTAGGGCAACGAAACTAGCCGGAAACTCTCCACTGGTTGTGGCCGGCGATTTCAACGCCCCCTTTCACGCTTGGAACTACCCGCACGACACGGTAAAGGGCACAAGCCTGCGGCAGGAGGCAGGAGAGGCGGGACTTTTTCTATTGACGGACCCAGCCTTTCCCACCAGACAGGGCACCTCCTCGACCAGGGACTCTGTCCCGGATCTCACCTTTGTTAAAAACGCTGGCTCAGCCGTGTGGTCGAATCTGATCATGGACCTCGGTAGCGATCATTACATCAGGGCCACCAGCCTACAAGTGGAGCAGAAAAGAAAAAAGGCCTTCTCGGTCCCTGACTGGGACAAATTCCGAGAGGTTCGCCAGGCCCGCGCCGCCCGTGGAGAAAAACCCGAGAGCCTCGTCCAGTGGTCCAAACTAATTCTGCAAGATGTCTGCTCCACCACCAAAATCATAGAAACGGATCTGCAGACAGACAAAATGGATAGCAGGCTAGCACACCTACTCGAGGCCAAGCAATCAATCCTCGAGAGGTGGAAAAGCCAATGCTTGAATCGCATGCTCAGAAAAAAGATAGCCGAGATCAACAAACAGATAGACGAGCACTGCCAAGCCCTGTCTAGGCAGCAATGGAACGAAATTTGCAATTCAATCGACGGGCAGATGCGCACGGAAGGGAAGTGGAATCTTCTGAAACACTTGCTCGACAACTACGGCACCAAATCAAACCAGAGAAGGGTCCTCGCTAAAGCGCTACACGAAGCCAAGAAGTCGTCTTCAGAAGCAGAAGTGCTAAGGACGCTAACTAAGAAGTAGCTGCCACTCAAAACTGTGGCCGATGAGGCGGCATACCCAGTATACAAAGGGAAGCCGAACTCCGCGCTGGACGAGCCTTTCCAAGTCAGTGAAATCCGCCGCGCCCTACACGGCCACAATGGTAGGTCGGCACCCGGCCCGGTTCACATTAACAAGAAGTCTCTCAGAAACCTAGAGGACGAATCAGCCGAGTTTCTCACAAATGAGATAAATCGCATTTGGGAGGAGGGAATTGTACCGGAACAATGGAAAGTGGCGAAGGTCATACTCATCACAAAGCCCGGTAAACCGCCGAGCTTGGACAACCTTCGCCCCATCTCACTGACGTCATGTGTAAGGATGGTGGCCGAACACACCATCCATAACAGAATTGCCGAGTATATCGAGACCACCGACATTTTCCCTCACAACATGATAGGTTTCAGGCCAGGCCTCTCCACCCAGGACGCCATGAAGCTTATCAAGATCCAAATTCGGAACGCTGCACTCGGGACACGAGAGCCATCCTTGGTTTGGACCTGGAGAAGGCCTTTGATAACATCCGTCACGAGTTCGTTCTCGACGCCATCTCCAAACTTGACCTGGGCTCGTCCTTTCATGTTTTCGTCAAGCCTTTCTTGGGCAAACGATGCGCCATCCTCAAGGCTGGAGATTTGGAATCAGAGAAAATGCAGCTGAGCGGAAGAGGCACCCCCCAGGGGTCAGTCATCTCACCGCTCCTCTTCAACATCGCAATCTTCGACCTCTCGAGATACCTAGGCAAGATCCAGGGCATCGGTCACACGATCTACGCGGACGAAATCACTGTCTGTTGCGCGGGAGGCAGTGACGGACAAGTCGAAGCTGCTCTCCAGGAAGCTGTCGACACTACAGAGCGCTTTCTAACGGACACGGGACTCCGGTGCTCCCCAAAGAAATCGGAACTCCTTCTCTACAGCCCCACTAGAAAGGGCCGCAAGCCACAGAACTGGAAACCCCCCACCGAAATCGACATTAATCTCTACATCAAGTGCGGAGATCCGATTCCCAAAGTCGCGTCCATTAGAACCTTGCGAATGACACTCGAAGAGGCGGGCACAAATAGCATCACCATTCACAAACTAGCAAAGAAGACGGATAGCGTCATCGGTCTAATCAAGCGGGTAGCTAACAGAAAGAGAGGCCTGAGTCAAGAGAATCTGATAAGGCTAGTCCAGGCTTTCTTGTTATGCCATTTCACGTACGTAGCGGCCATGCGCGTGTGGAAGAGGGCCGAGCGAGACAAGCTAAATGCCATGATAAGGAGGGGGATCAAGAGCGCGCTCGCACTACCAAACTACACACGCACCGACCGACTTCTGCAGTTCGGCATTCATAATACACTGGAAGAAATTGCAGAAGCACAAGAAAGGGCACAGATTCTCAGACTCTCCGGCACCATGGTGGGCAGACGACTCCTAACAGAGATGGGCGTCCCCCCGGTTAAAGTCACAGACTCCTACCAGGGCCTTCCGAAGGAGCAGAAAGGCCACATCATCATATCCCCCGCCCCGCGCAATATGCATCCCCAGCGCAACGTGGAAAGAAGGAAGGCCAGGGACCTGGCGCTCCTACGCCGGGCGACAGAACTCCCTGGCGGCAGCTGCTTCGTTGACGCGGCCCAATATGGCAACAGCAAAAATTTTGCAGTAGTGTCCATCAACCACAAGGGTTCGACCGTTAACGCAGCTTCGGTACGAAGCACGTCGTCAGGTACGGCCGAGCAAGTGGCCATTGCCTTGGCCCTCCTGAACGAGAAACATGCCAACATCTTCAGCGACTCCAGGGCAGCCATCCGCTCCTTCAGCGTTGGCGCCGTGTGTAAGGAAGCCTGTCGCATCCTCGACTGCAAAAGCATCGCCACCCACTCTCTCACGTGGTTCCCCGCTCACATGGGATCCATCATGGGAGGCCCCACAAACCTCAACGAGCTGGCCCACTCCAAGACGCGAGGTCTCGCTTTCCGCGACCATGGAGAACTCCCCGGCCAGCCAGGAGTGGTGGAGAACAGAGATCAACCGACAACATACAATGAAATTACGCAGCACTTTTATGTTGGCAGGAAAGACTTTCCCCTTCCTCACAAGAATTTAAATCGAGCGTAGGCATTGACCCTCAGAGCAAACAGGCTCGTATCCCAGCCCGGCTTTATTACACAAGCTTTATCCCGACACTTATGCCAGTAGTTCTTGCAGGCACTGCAATGACTTCGCTAGCTTAGACCATATGCTCTGGCGTTGCCCCTCGTTACGAGGCACGGAACAAATAATTGAGGACAAGTGGCTCTCCGCTATCAAGAGCCCCGATGCCGGGGCGCAACTATGGGCTGTCCAGAGGGCCCACGATGCGGCGGTCGGGCATGGCCTGACTGTCCCAACGTGGGAGCGGCCCGCTGCGCGCTGAGTCGCGTACCTCAGGACGTTCATTAAAGTTTTACATACATCCATCCATCCATCAATATCGGAGTTTTCCGAGAAAAACGATTGCTCCTTTCTTACGTATTTAGATAGGACCTCCCGAGCTAATGCAAGTCGGCAGCCGTTGCGTGCCCGAAGCTCGGCTAGATGTCGGTGCACTAGCAGCATTTTAGCTGCAACTCCTGTCATAGGCGGAAAGTTTTCATTTTCCCGGGCGGGGGGGGGGGGGGGGGGGGGGTTGGCTGGGGCCTGACCAGCTTGCGGTCATATATACATAGTTCAATTTCATAACCTGAATCCCCTCGTACCACAAAGAGACTCGCGTCTCTCGGATGAGCCATGCCAAAAACCGATTAAGTTATTCACGTTAGGGAGATATGTGTGTTTTGTGCCTATAAGTCGCACAACTACACATAAATGAAAACATCCATGCAACGATTTGTGAAAGTTTTAATATACAAAGACACAGTCAAGAAATATTTTCCTGACTAAAGGTCAGTTCAAAAGATAAGACATAACATATATAAAACATACACAATATATAACAATTTCTGTACACAACTTATGACTACAATTATTAGCATAAAACAACGTGACTCCATGACGCAATACTTTGTTTACTTGTCAAAGCATGCCTTATGCCACTGGTTTCATTTATTTCCCGGCGGCGGAATAAATGATTATAGAGTAATAAATTATCAGGCGCAGAAATACACAGTCATATTAACAAATAAATAAATAAGACACAACGATATCTCAACAGTGGGAAAGGGCACGAGAGGAAGTAGTAAGAGCGTGGATTGCGCTATTGAGCAGCTTATGCAGCCAATGACAAATAAATATTAATAAGGAAAAAGCACAGCATAGACTGGGAAGCTTTAGAAATAGCGCAACGAAGCGTCTTTGCGTACCCAAAAGGCCTCACCCTACTTGCCCTGTCATGCACCCTGTTTTCGTTCCTGGAGATAACTTTTTGCTTTGTTTTCTTAGCCAAATGGTTAGCTTTAACTTGCGAGTTGGCAACTTCCTCTTTCCTATATTAAAGACATCATTTCGTTGTCTGATGGGATGGTTTCACCTTGAGGGAAAATGTGTTCATTGGGGCACTTGTTCTAGCAACGAAGTCGTCGGCAATTTTATTTAAATTGATTTTCCGGGAGAGTTTTTTGTGAGTGTGCAAAATGGCCAGATGGTTCAAATGGGCTTGTCCAGTCGTCGACCGCAGGTACGTTTTCAGTCGCCGAAGACAAGTAAAGGACCTCTCGGATGTGCTTGACGAGACCGGTATGGTCAACGCAATTTTTGTTAGCTTGGCCATTTCCGGCAAAAGGTTTCGCAGGTGTTCGCCCTTCTCCCCCGAAAAGATCTGCACGACGTCCTCGAATGTGTGCAATGGTGCCGACTTTTGTTGGCTTACGATTTCAATGAGCATGTCTCTGTGCAAAATCAGCCGTCCTCGTTCAAGGTCGTCAGCGTAGAACTTTGTTATGTATGCTTCGTCTTGCTTTCCTGTGGCAAACTGCTCAATATGTGACATAGGCTGCCACATCTCAGGTGGATATCTGTCGCATAACGAGGACAGTACAGTGTCAAGTACTTCGTAGTAGCTCTGGCGGTACATGTCCTCCGCTGATGTGAACACGTGAGCTGAGGAACCTTCTTGATAGCGGTGTGGAGTTTTCTTTCGCTAGCAGCTGGAACACACGGGTCCTCAACTCCTACTTTTCCTGCCTCTGCCAACACCTCCTCCCAAACCAAGGGAAAACTTTGCCTCAGTTCAGCGACGCTTGCAGTGACGGATTTCACCATTTTCTGCGCTTGGTCAAACCTGAGCGTTCTGACAAAACACTTTTGTCAGAAGCGTCAACATGGAAAACGATTCAAACTTGAACAGCATCCTTAAAAATCCGCTGGCTTTCGCACCGGCCTCAGTTCGCTCTTCGTATGCTGTTTCAGAGAAAAACGTTATGAGACTGCTATTATTTGAAAGAACTGATCGCAGTGATGAAGCCTTTAGCGTCCACCTTGTCGGGCAGAATTTTCGCAAGTTCACATCCTCTTCTACCTGAATCTCTTGAAGAGAAGCAACGCGCTTTGGAGAGCAGGTCACGAAGTTTATCAGTTCAGTGACGGCGTAAAGAAAATCACGGCACATGTCTACTTTCTGGCCGACATCATGCAAAACCAAATTCAGGATGTGCGCTAGGCAGTGTACATATAGAGCGCGAGGTTCCTGTTCTTGCATGAGAGCTTGTGCTCCTCGGTGCTTTCCTCTCATGTTTGCCGCACCATCATAGCACTGCCCGCGGCACTTTTCAATTGGCAGATTAAATCTACAAAGAATGTCTTTCAATATAGCAAAGAGGCTCGTCGCTGTGGTGTCGGTCGTGTTGAAAAACCCACAGAACAGCTCCTCTACTTCCAGGCTTTCTGTGACCACCCGAAAACAAACTGAAAGTTGTTCTTTGACAGAAATGTCTGCTGTCTCGTCCATAATGACAGCGTAGTGCTCTGCCGCACGAACTTCGTCTGTGAGTGAACAAAGGATGTCATGTGCCATGAGTTCCACCATCTCGTGTAATATCAGGTGAGAAATCCATTCGTATTTTGTTCTTAAAAGCCACGATCGCAATGAAGGAATATCATTAGCCCGGAGTTCCAGCAGCTGCCTCAAATTACTCTCTGTCTTCATGGCCACGTATTGCTAAGCCTTGGGTCGACAGGTACAGTAGTGACGACAGTGTTGCTAGGAGAGCCTGTCGGGCGTCGTCCATTTCTTTCGCCTTTCCTTTGGCGCAAGCATATGCCACATTCGCGCTGCCTTTTGCAGCTACGACGGCATTACATGGCTCCTTATGAAAAAAGACCTCTCATGGGATTTAAATCGGTCAATTTCCTTTTTCCAGTTTGAGAAACCATTTTTCACAAATGCCAGGTAAGAATCCTTGTCTTGGGAAGTGTTAGGGAGCGGCAGTTTCATCTCTGATGCTGTGCAACAGGTCTCGCAAAACGCCTTGTCACTGTGGACATTGTAAGATAACCACTTGTAGGTACTTTTCCAGGTAGGCTGGAAGCGCTGCCATTGTTTTTCTGTAGATGGTGCATCAGAAATCTCGCCGATGGATCGCATTTTGGAAAGACCGGCTTCTGCAGTGCACATGTATATAGCGAGCAGTCATCTAAAATGCCTTGTATTTTACTGGCAATAAAATTTACAGCCGCTACAGAAAATGAGCTAGCGACGGCATTACTGGCAAGCGGTATAGATGATTGCACCATAAAGTTATGCAGTATTTTGCAATTCACTACCTGCAACACTACTTAAACGACGCACATGTAAGCGCACATGCTTTTTAATTATATACCCCCTTGAATTTGTTATTGCGCCTATCGAGAATGCACACGGCATGCGCGCATTGACGCATTATAATGGAGTGCCCTTGTGCCACTTGTTAACAATGTCCGATCGAATGATTCAACAAAATAAATACAATTACGCGAAAGTTAACAGCCTTTGTAATAAAACGAAAAAAATATGCAGAACTTACATAATAACTTAGTAAGAAACAAAAAAAATACCAGAGTGATCTCGTTGCAGTTGGCGTGCTTGGTGAAAAATTCAAAAATTGCATGCTGTAAACATATATAATCGGGAATGGCCAGCGAATGCTGCGTGAAAAGTAATATTGAAATGCCGTTCTGTTTGACTGGCCGATATTTACGGGTCTATCAGAACTGCTAAACAATGTGGCTATGCCTATAGCTTTGAACGGACGTTCTTAACCAATCTTTAGAGATGCACTGCCAATGACGGCACTCTTACGGCAAAGCAGGCCCGGGATAGCCAGTTGCGACGCCCGGCCCAGCCATTAACGGGCATTCACCGGCAAATCAGGGCCAGCGCTGGATGTCTGTTACAGTGGCTTTGCCAGTACTGGCATTACGGAGGCAACGGCGGGCCTTCGCGGCCCAACCAGTGCCGGCTGAAAACCATCATCGGCCCTAGTTGGCCCCATGTGATGTGCTGCCTGGGCACAGAGCTTGGTGTGCTAGTGTCATCAGCGCGCGGTGGAGCTTCAGCGACTGAACTGGAAATGCTGGATGCGCGATGGCTCTCCTCGCAGTCTTCACCGGGGGCTTTCCGTTTCCTGATCAGATATTTTTCCATTGCTTTTGAACAGTCTGCAAGGGAAATGAATAACATTCTGAATAGACGCTCGCATAAACATACAAAGTTTGGTATAATATTCATATTCAGAGTTGGTCAAGCGCGTAGGAACCCTGCTCAATTTTTAAAAAGAGAAAAGAATCTTGACCATTTCTGGAAGCATGAAGAATTATCCCGCGGTAAAAAAACCCAACTTTCACACAAAAAAATAGGATTTGACAAGTCTGAATGACGGCGCCGCCTGTGGCAATGAGCTGTAAATATTTTCGGCTACCCATAATATCATTTATTGCGCGCAGCAATAAAGGTATGCGTCTTCTTGAAATTATAAATACATTTCTTCAGAATATGGGCCGACCAGCATGCGAATAATTGCATGCGAATTTTATACCCTCACGTGGCAACGAATATGGGACGATCAACCTACATTTGTCTACAAGCTACACGCGAATACACATGGCATACGTACTATCACGATGAAAAGAAATGCGAACAGCGGAGCGCGTGTTATCACCATTGACAGGCGCGCACGTCCGGTTTGATCGTGTTGTGCGATGATGCACCCCCTATACTGAAATATTTTTGTTCGCGCTGTCCTTATTTCTCACCTGTCCTTATTTCTCACCTGACTGTGATCTTAAGTACGGAAATTTACTATGTACAAAAATGCACTAATTTCATTTTGCCTTATAAACTTTTGCCTCCAAAAGCCATCAATGTAAGGGGTTTTTCTTTTTGCTCGATTATATGTTCACGAGAACCAATCACTCAACAAGTGCTCTACGCTGATGCTCTCACAGTTCTTTCCATTGAACACATCCCTGCTTCCACTTGCAAACTTGGCTGGCAAGTAGATTTAGTCACCCTCATCAAAATCTCAAATACCCACCAAAATCACACGGTTGAGGGTCATAGAAGGAGGTACACCAATTATAAGTGTCCAATTAATTGTTCAATTGAAAGTGACTATGTGGCTTTTAATCAAGACGTAAGGTGCGAAACACAGTGTAGGCAACCGTCAAAGGCCTCGCTCCTGCTTCCAGAGGTCCAAGCGGTATTAATGAACTGGTCCCTTGAGCACGTACGTAAACAACAACGCCTCAAACATAAAGTGCTCTGCCCTAATGCTTCCACTTTCTTCAACCCTATTAGGGAAGCCAGACTTCTGAAATTTGGCATAAAAATAGATAAAAGGGAAGACATGAAAATGTGCCTGCTTCATGCCATCCCTTAAAATTCAGAATGGCAGTAGTTTGTATTTGCTCCCTTATATTTGCGTGGTGCTAAATTATGTTAGCAGCAGACCAAGCATGAGCTTTTGCTTTTTATAACCAACACAGCTACCCTGCTCATTGTAAGTATAATTTCACTAAGCGAATCTGCAATATCATTGCACCACTCTTTTTTGTCACGTGCATAAATCTGTTGAGAGGCCAGACAAAAAGTAGTCACTTGTCGCAAAACTAATCAGCTGTTTATCAAAACATATTTCTAACTTTTCAATGACACTGGTTCCTATGTGCATGTCTCCAGAGAGCATACTTTATCTTGACTTGCCAATCAGTGTCAAGGTGATTGCCAAGAGCATGTCAGAACTTTTATCTTTGTGTGACATACTGTCTTTTGAAAGTTTTTATGCCATTTAGTTACATGGCACACCGAGTATACTCACATTTTAGTTTTCTCGTCTAAATTGCATGGCAACGCATTTTGATGCTTTGAAAGGCGCTCCTCTGCACCATGTGGAGTCGTGCTGAGCTGGCTCCTTGACACCATTTTGTCCTTGCAGCTGCCTTCTTGAGTTTTATAAAACGGGTGCCTGAAAAATATTGTGCGCGGAAATGAACACGAGGAAATATTGTGAAACCATGCAAAGACAGTAAAGAAAAAAGCTCATGGCACTGAG
Source organism: Dermacentor silvarum (assembly GCF_013339745.2). NCBI lineage: Eukaryota > Metazoa > Arthropoda > Arachnida > Ixodida > Ixodidae > Dermacentor > Dermacentor silvarum. The sequence continues at coordinate 120,373,274 of NC_051161.1, forward strand.
AAGAAGCTTTAGCAGTAAGTATTTCTACTGTAATGCATGCGAAACATGTAAATAACTGTAATAGTCAACTGCCAAACCAATTTCATTTTTTAGACTTAAGGAAAGAAAAAAGAAAACTGGCCGGTAGGCCTCAGCCCAGCACCAGCGTTACAAAACTTCTACTAAAAAATAGAATATTGGTCATTGTTGGCACACTTCGTAAACGCATCCCCTCCTCTAGGGGAGAGAGCAGTGGTGGTATTGTCTGCAGTCTAATTTCTGACGTTATCAACAAATATAATTCCTGAAGAGAATTCGGCCTCTTTGGCTATCTAAAACAAAAGAAATCAGGCCGTCAAAGTAAAGAGAACATAGCGAGTGGAGTTAATAAAAGTATAAAGACTACACTCGGCGTACACAAGTGTCCAACAATTACGCAAATGTGGTGCTAGAAAAATGAGGGGACGTGACATGAAAAGGAGTTAAACCACCTTTAAAGAAACCCGTCAAACTTATGAGACCGAATTCTGAACGCTCTGCTTATGCTGCAATTGAAGCTGATTACACTATTAAGTACTCAAATCTGCAGTCATTTAACTGAACAGTGAAGCGTGTAGTTTTTATGTAACCTACCAAAAAGCAAACAGCGCAAAGCTGTATGACGAATTCAGACGTGACACTAACACCGCATGTGACACATCCTCGGCACCTGCCCACTGTGCCCATCTCCCTCCCGCTCTGGTTATCACACTGCGCAAGCCATAATTGGAGGATCATATTTGCAGTAGGCATGACAATATGGTATTATAGTTCAATGGATATATTACTGAGTGTGATTATAAGAAGGGGTAGCAAGGCCTGTCATGGCAAGCTTAACCACATTTCAAGAATAACAAGAAACAGTTCACTGCGGCCTGCATCTAAGCTTTCTAAAGGCATGAACTAACTTATTTTAATTTATGAGGTACGCAGTGGGGTTCATTTTTCACGGACTGGACTCTTGCTGCAGTTTGAAATCTAGCATTTTACATTCTTGAAAGCATGTAAAAGCTTCAGTTAGACCAACGTTATCAGTTTATTAGACCAACTCATAGCTTGTGCATGACAAACGATTGGTAAACTACAAGGCAACAATTGACTTTCATACTTTATTTCTCCACGAAAAATATCAAGGCGGTAAATACACTTCAATCTGCCCTGCAATAAGCACCGTGCATTGCAGTTTGCGCGCGATCTATGCGCCACTACAAGTAAAGCTTTGGGACGGCCAGTGTCAAAACCAGCAAAACTGGAGAGACGCTGTATGCATTCGCCGTGATACTTTCGATCGCTTATCACGAAAGAACACTGTCCGAGTTGTGAAAATATCAAAGTGCGCATGCTCTGCATATGATACCACGCGTTCGCAATCGATATGAGCAGCGGGAACAATTGTGACCTTGATATCGTCAAAGCGCAGGGCATACCTCTCAAACGAGCGACGATAAGGAAGCCGTTGTCGTTCGGAATGGCGGATCATTTTCATCGCCTCTCTAGCGGCCGGCGTCGGCAATACTGGGGCGAAACATGAAATGTCATAGCGCCATCTGAACAGTGAACGGTGCCCATAGCAAAAGGCGCATCCTACGCTCGAAATTCATGGAGGAAGGTTGATTTAGCCGTTTATACGACATATTTCTTAAGTGCCCACTCAGAATAGCAAATGCACAGGCATATCGAAAACACTAACCGTGGAGACCGATCCAATAGCAACAATGTGGAACGTCCCTGTCACTGTAATCCTACAACAGTAGCCATTATATTCCATTCCACTCCATAACTCGCCGCTTGACCAGTCACAAAGCGCTCCATACACAAAGCACCTGACCCTGTTCACATTCGCACCGTGCTCGAAAAGCGCAACACGAGACACAAAATCAGACATAAATTCACACCACTTCAATACAGTGGCAAAAAAAAAAGGTGAGCCTTATTCAGGTCAAAACAAGAATTCCCAATGCGTATTCAGGCAGTTTATTACGCGCTAAACTTACCTCACGCAGCTTGCAGCTGTATGCCTGCGGTAAGTTTCTAACTGGCGCTAGCGCTGCACGTAACTGCACTGACCGCAGATTACCCATGGGCAAAACACGCTATCAAGCACGCGCCTTAATCGACAGTTTTAGCAGAGCGCCGCGCCGCTCAGATTTCATGCTCTGAGATACTGCAGGGAACTGCGTAGATTTCGCATTTGATAAGCGCGTCTTGCCGAGACGCGAGCGACGCGCTATCAACTCGGCTGCAAAACTACAAAGAGGCCAAGTAGGCGCATTGTCACGCTCCGCTGAGTCGGCTTTGTAGCGGAGCGAGGAATGCAATCTTCCTTCCGCTGCCGGTATGAGCGTTTTGCGCACGTGCAATAGCGTTCCCGCTAAGCGGTTGTGTGGCATTTGCTAGCATATGCCGGTCTGAGCGGAGCGGACAGCAAGCGCTCAGCTAAAATACTCTAATATAGCAAAAGCATGCCGCCAACAAGCTGACACCTTTTGTTAAGTAACTCCTTAGTTAAACAAGGTTCCGTACACCGTAGACTGCCAAACTGAATAAATTCAACCACATAAAACACACGCTAAGCACGCTCCGCATGGGCACGGAATCATGGGCTGGTGAAGAAACCTTTTTATGCGACGCCGCGCCTCACTTTTTATTGAGCACACCATGGTTCACTGAGCGTTTGCGATTTTCAAAGGTCCTACTGATAGCGGCAAGTGATAAAATCACATGCAGTCATCGCGACGACTCGCTTTATCTATTGACATCGAATGACGTAGCACGCATACCTAGTCCATTGGCAATCGCGGCGGCTTAACAGGCTGGACTTCGCGATCACTGCCTGGCGATAGCATGTCATATACGCAGGAAGTGCCACGTACGTACGTTAGAAATCACTTACCGTGGAGGATTTGTTGTTCAATCCAACGAACGATGAACGACTGTCCTCTTTTCGCGGCGGTGAAACGTGGCTGACAGAAGATTTTTCTTGGATGACCTTGGCGCCCGCCGCCTGCCCGGGCCTGTCCGCTGAACGGATCGTCCAAGGTCGATCCAAATAGGTCGCGAAGCTTCGAGCGAAAAGCGGTTGAGAACGAATTCTCACCGACATCAGCAAGGGTGGTTATGGGAGCAGCGATTGAAGCGCGACTATGTTTGCAGGGAACAAACAATGGGAAAGAAAAAAACGTTTTTTAATTAAAGCGAGACATAGTTCGATTCATTCAACGAAAATAAAATCCCTAATCAATTTTCTACGCATAGCGAGAAAAGAACAACTCTATTATACTTGATCATTATCAATAAATACCATTTTTCTGCATCCACCGTAAGAGCGCCCATTGATAAGAGCACCCATTGATAATAACGCCGCTATCACTTGCAATGCAATGCAGCTCTTGAAGTGGGCAGAAAAGCGCACTCGTAAAGTAAGTTCACCTGTTACAATATGCCGCCACACATGTTGTGTTGCTTTGCTTGTCGACGTTTCTCTGAATTTGGTGACGCGGGTAGTTTCATTGTTTCTTAACCGGTCCACAAAAGCAGTGAGTTGCGACCGCTAAATAATTGTACACTTTAGCTGTTTACGTGGGACAGCGCTGGCCGACGGGCTTGGCATCCGACAAAAGGACGAGCACTCTACGCCCAAAGCGTTCGTCGGCGTCCAAACAAAGTATGTTCTGCGCAAGGATGCGGTTTCGACACCCGTACGGCTCAACTTTTCCTGCATCGCTTTCCGGGATGAAAGCTCGAAGTGCCCGTCACGTCGAATTGCGGGGCATTTGAATATACAGCTCTAATGGCAGGCCTCCGAAAACAAGTTTCGCGCCTTCGAGAACAAAGTGACGTCACTTCTGTTTTTCACGGATATGACGTGAAATTATTTTTTTCTGCCGGAAGTGTTCCCTCCTCACACATATGGCACTCTGCCCCATGAACCACCGATGAACCGCCATGTTTTGAACGTAGGGTTACCTATGGAAGCTTCGCTACCAGGTGTATTTACCTTGGATCGTCTTTCTCCGGCGATGTGCTGTTCCGCGATGTTGTGCAGCGCGCGGTGGGGCGACTCCGAAACAAAAAGCAGTGCGCTGATCTCTGCACCAGTTTGCGCGCTGGATGTCTGTTCTCTTACAAGCCCCCTTTGCTCTGCCTGCGTGAGCGATACGTCGCCATGTTCCCGACCAGCCTCATGCAGTTTAAGCAGCAGTATATGCTACGTTTTGCTCTGTGTTGCCGCAAGAGTGGAGCGGGCATTCTACTCTCTCAGATGGGCGGAGTAGAAATAACATTTCACTCTCTCGCTGCGGATAGAGTGAACAATGCATTTCACTCTGCCCGACGTTTTCCGGGAGTAAAACAATGCCTTGAAGAGTCGATCGGCCCCTTCACTCTTGCGATAGTCTCCGTAGTTTTTAGAGTGTAACCTCGTACGCATGCGTCGTGCGCATGGGTCATTATATCGTAATCATGCTGTCGTCTTTTAATAGTGCTTATTCCACCGTTGTGTAGTCAGACTGTTGCTATCGTGCATTCATTGTCAGACCGTTATCGTCATGCCAATGAGGTCGTCATCGTCTTCACTCCAGCTTCTTCATTCTTCTCGTCATGCGGTCGTGGTTATGCCACCGTGGTCACCATCATCATTCTATATTTATGTCCACTGCAGGACAAAGGCCTCTCCCTGCGATCTCCAATTACCCCTGTCTTGCGCTAGCTGATTACAACTTGCACCTGAAAATTTCCTAATTTCATCACCCTGCCCAAACTGCAAGAAACCATCACGCAAGTAGCACATTTACTACGACGGCTGACAAATATAGAAGATACGGCATGAAAGAACATGATGCAGCCAGAATCATCCAAGCCCTCATCATCAGCAGAATCACCTACGGCACCCCTTGCCCAGACCTAAAGAATGCAGAAATCGAAAAACTGAACATCCTCATCCGGAAGGCCTTCAAGATTGCCATTGGGATCTCCGAAAGCTCCTCCACACAGCGACTACTCCGCTTAGGCCTCCACAACACTTGGGAGGGTCTAGTCGAAGCGCACAAAGTTAACCAACTCGAACGCCTTAAACTGACTGAAACAGGAAGGGCAACACTCAGAAGATTAGGATACAATGAATCTATGCAACTACGCGACGAGAAAAGGACAATCCCACAGACAATTCGACAGTACATTCCTGTAGCCCCCATTCCAAGAAATATGCCTCCAACCCACCACAAGGGAAGAAGAAAAGCCTGAATAGAGATTCTCCGAAAAACATATGGCCCAAATTCGAGCACACGATGCACCGATGCAGCGAAATATACAGGAATTCCGGCCCACGCGATCAGTGTCGTCGACAGCAAGGGCAAAGAGAGAACGGCCGCTAGCATCTTGACAAGAGAACTAGATACAACAGAAGAAACAGCAATAGTCTTGGCAATCTCAACCTGTGGGGAGGGAGCAATAACACTCACAGATTCCCAAGCAGCTTACCGGAATTTTCAGAAAGGGAGAATCTCCAGGCAAGCCCTAAAAATCCTCACAGAAACGGCAAAGAAGAACTTACCGGAAACGTACACCGTTTGGACTCCGGGGCACGAGTCCCTACTGGGGAATGAGGCAGCCGATGCCTCCGCCCGAGCTCACGTTCACCGGGCTTTCTCAGAGGACGCACCAACGAGACTGAATGAAGTCCCGAAAAAGTACAGCGACATTCTGCAACACTACAGGCTAGACGGAAGAACTTACCTGCTACCTCACCCCAGCCTAACTAGGAAAGAGGCAGTAATCCTCAGGAAACTGCAAACGAACCGCTACGTCCACGGTATTCTATTGCATCAAATCTCGCCTACCCTGCATTCATACCTCTGTACGTACTGTGATGTCCCAGACACCCTGTGCCATGCGGTATGGGGATGTGTCGGGAAAGATGGCAACATAAACGCTCACACACTAACTGAAGAGCAGTGGGAGGCCAACCTGTCAGACCCGGACCCAAAGAGACAGCCCAGCCTCATCTAACGGTCACGGAAGATGGCCATGGCCCGCGGCTACCTGGAATAAGGAGGCTGCCCACCTAGGGCGCAGACTGCGCTTGCTCATAATATAAGTTTATTCTCTGTCTCTGATCACACCACCTAGTTTTCTGCCGTCCTCAGCTGCGCTTCCCTTCTCTTTGTATCCATTTTGTAACTCCATAGAGTTTTTCACTACATTACCTAGAGGGAAAACTGGCGCTGCTGCACTGTGGTATCCATGGGAATGCCGGTATATTGTGACTTCGGATTGGCATCGTTCTCGGAGAACCAGAAAGCCTTGAAGACGCGCCTCGTTAGCACCGTTCCGCCTATCACAATGATTCATTTCCTGCTAAAACAGAACATGAAAAGCTGCTTTAGCTTTATTATTACACAAAAACATGTTTTTTTTTTTAATTTGAGGACTTACTATAGGATGTACAATTATATAAAACGTAAAAAGTATCAGCTGGCCGCTAAAGTTGGAGGGCAGACGACAAGATTCTCGCTCGCTTTGGAAGAACTTGCCGTCTGTTCTTGCTTTTCTTCGCTTGATTCTGCATTGTGGGTGAGTAAACTTTATTGAGAGATGTAATATGGGTGAATGAAAACCCTTTATGTATACTTTTTTTAGGGAAGCGGTTTTTGTGTAGCCATATCCATGTTTTAGACGAAGCCTCGTACAACACCAGCCAACACAAGCCTCGCAGACGCATATCCCATCATTCCCATGACGGCACATCGCCCTTTAAGAAACTCGCATAGACGGTGGCGCCAGTTTACCCTCTAGGTGTTATAGTGAGAAACTCTATGTGTAACTCCAACGGTCCACCGGTTATCCATCCTACGCATTACATGGCCTGCCCAGCTCCATTTTTTCTCTTAGTGTCAAAATATCGGCTATACCCGTTTGCTCTCTCGTCCGCACCGCTATTTTACTGTCTCTTAAAGTTAGGCCTAACATTTTTCGTTCCATCGCTATTTGTGCGGTCCTTAACTTTTTCTCGACCTCCTTTGTTAACCTCCAAGTTTCTGCCCCATATGTTAGCACCGGTAGAATGCAATGATTGTACACTTTTCTTTTCAGCGACAGTGGTAAGCCCCCAGTCAGGATTTGTAAATGCCTGCCGTATGCACGGCCACCCAATTTTATTCTTCTGTAAATTTCCTTCTCGTGATCAGGGTCCCCTGTGAGTAATTGACCGAGATAAACGTACTTATTTACAGACTCTAGAGGCTGACTGGCGATCCTGAATTCATGTTCCTTTGCCAGGCTATTGAAGATTACCTTTGTCTTCTGCATATTCATCTTCAACCCAATTCTTACACTTTCTCGGTTAAGGTCCTAGATCATTTGCTTTAATTCGTCTCCATTGCTGCTGAATAGTACAATGTCATCTGCAAACCGAAGGTTGCTGAGATATTCGCCGTTGATCCTCACTCCTAAGCCTTCCCAGTCTAAGAGCTTGAATACTTCTTCTAAGCATGCAGTGAATAGCATTGCAGAGATTGTATCTCCTTGCCTGACCCCTTTCTTCAAAGGTAACTTTCTACTTTTTTGTGGAGAACCAAGGTTGCTGTGCAATCCTTGTAGATATTTCCCAAGATATTCACGTATGCCTGCTGTACTTCTTGATTACGCAATGCCTCTATTACTGCTGGTATCTCTACTGAATCAATTGCCTTTTCATAATCGATGAAAGCCATATAAAGAGGTTTATTGTACTCCGCCGCAGATGCGGAGTACAATTCTCGATTACCTGATTGATGACATGGATAAGATCCATTGTAGAATATCCCTTCCTGAAGGCAGCCTGTTCTCTTGGCTGACTGAAGTCAATTGTTGCCCTGATTCTATTGGAAATTATCTTGGTGAATATTTTATACACTACTGAAAGCAAGCTAATGGTTCTATAATTCTTCAACTCTTTAATGTCTCTCTTCTTATGTATTAGTATAATGTTCGCATCCTTCCAAATTTCTGGTACACTATAAAGGGCCGCAAGCTTTTCAAGCATGATATCTCCTCCATCTTTGTTTAAATCGACTGTTATTCCATCTTCTCCAGCTGCTTTTCCTCTGGTCACGTCTTGCAAGGCCCTTCTCCCTTCATCGCTAGTTATCGTGGTCATATAGGCTCCATGATACTATCGCCGTCACGCCATTTTCCTCATACCATCGTCCTCATGCCGTTCTCCCACCACGTCGTCATACAGTTGCCGTCGTGCATTCATTGTCATACCGTCGTCGTGATGCCGTCGCGGTCGTTCGATCATCGTCACTAGAACTTCCACATTCTGTTCTCGTCATGGCGGCGTCGTCAAGCCATCGTCGTCACACAATCATCGCCACATCATTGTCGTCATGCCGTCGTTTTCACGATGTCGTTTTATCATCGCCATCGCTTCAGCAACGTCATCCAAATTGCCGCCGTGCCATCGTCGTCAATCCGCCTTCGTCGGCTCACCGACGCTATTATTTTTCCTCGGTCTGTCGTAATCATACTGTCATCATTCAATCTTGTTTATGCTGCCGTTTTCACGTCACCGTCCTCGTTTCGTCGTCCGTCGTCAGGTAGTAGCTATCCTGCATTCATTTGTGGCGCCGTCGTGTCTTGCCCTCGTCATGGTCATGGCCTGCCATCATCGTCATCCCAGCTTCATCATGCGGTTGCCGTCATGCCATCCTTGTCATACACTCGTCGTCATGCCATTGTCCTCCCGTCAGTCGCACAGTCGTCTGTATGCAGTCATCATCGTTTAAGAATAGTCATCTGATTGTCGTCGTGCCGCCGTCGCCATAATCCTTTTGTCATTCCACTGACGTCATTCCTACTTCATCACTTCATCATCCTCACATCGTTGACGTCATACTGTCATTTTCAAGCCGCCATGCTCATGGACGGCCTAGTCAAGCGAGTGCCATAGAGAGAGAGAGAGAGATAAATGAGATGCGAAAGGCAGGGAGGTTAACCGGTAGGTACATATCCAGTTTGGTACCCTGCACTGGGAAAGGGGTAAGGGGAGACAGAAAGATAAACAAAAATGCACACACATAGAAAGAGACGGAGATTTAAAAAAAATTCAAACACCATAATTTATATATCTATTCATACTTTTGTGCTTCGATGCATAAAACGACGTTTTGTTAAGAAAGTGACTGGCAAGCCAATGCATTTCTCCGCAAAGTTAGAGAATTAATATTTCGACACTGGTGTCAGCCTGAGAATTAGTTCCAAGTGGATCCAAACTCTACGGCTAGAATTTGTAAATTGCAACATGTGGCATAAGGTAATTAGCTAAAAACTGAATTGGTAAATTTTGTTAATTAGTCGAATATGCATTTCAATTTTTTTGTGCAAGTAATGTCCGTATCTTCGAGTAGACGAGCCCATGAACTAGAATTGTGCTATCTGCCACAGGCAACCTTTAAACATTTTTGAAAGTGTTCGCTGACACACTTTGTACATACAATTCACTCAGTAACCGAAATGATGCCAAGCCGGATTCACTCGAAATCAGAATGAATAGAAGTTAGAAGTCATGCGCAGCAGTGCTTATACTCGGAATCAAAGTACTAAAAAAAGAGTGCAGTTTAGCCGGGAAGGCGAAGCAGTATTAGTGATGGCGAAGTAGAAGACAATTACACGAAGGAAAATTCTTACCGTGTAAATCCGTGTAAGTATCGCACCCGTGTAAGGGCCGCACCCCCAACTTGACAGCCAATATAAAAAAAGACATCAACCAAGAAGCAATCGCGTTCCGTGCGCTGATTCTGATCCAGCTTAACAGCGAACTGTCGCGCGTCGCTACTGGATGTCGAGAGGAGGCGATCGCGGAAGTTTATGGCGCATTTCATAGTCGTAGTTGGAAAAATGAGGTCAAACGGCCCGGTCCTATGATAGGCCCGTCAAAATCGCGACAGAAAAAAAAGCCGGCACATCCCACGCCCTGTGGGAATCGATGTTATGCGAAGCAGTGTGCCGGGAGAGTATACCAAGTTAACGAAACGACCATGAGAGCACCAAGATGCGGGCGGCTTTTTCATGACCTACATGACACGCATGTCATGACATTCACGTCATGAGTCCGCAGGAGTCCCTTTAGCTACACCTAAGAGACCTTAAGGCGAAAGCCTTAGCCATGCTCATGACCTTTAGCCTTTTCCTTCACTTAGTACCACATCCGAACCCATTCCATTGGTTTTTGAGTATTAACGTTTTTTCTCTGAGTCATTGTCAGTTTTACTTAGCCATGGTCATCACTATGGCTTCTACCACTATCCTTTAGTGTTTCCTTCACTTAATACCCACGTCCGAACCCATTTCAGTGGTTTTCGAGTGTTAATATTTTTTCTGAGTCATTGTAATTTTTGCTGAGTCATGCTCATGACCATGACTTCTACCACCATCCTTTAGTGTTTCCTTCACTTAGCACCCACGTGAGAACCCATTTTAATGGTTTTTGAGTGTCAATCTTTTTCCGCTGAGTCATTTTCATTTTGCTGAGTCATGCTCATGACTATGACTTCTAGCACCATCTAGTGTTGCCTTCGCTTAGTTCAATGTCCGAACTCATTTCAGTGGTTTTTCTGTGTTAACGTTCTTTCGCTGTGTCATTGTCATTTGAGGCGGCTGTTTTATGACCTACATGACACGCATGTCATGACATTCATGCCATGGCCTATCATTTATGTTTGTCATACACTGTTGTCATACTATGCCAATTTTGCTACCTACCAAGTTAATGAAACAACCTTGAGAGCACCAAGATGTAGGCAGCTGTTTAATGACCTACATGACACACTTGTCATGATAATAATGTCATGACCAATCATTTGTGTTCGTCATACACTCTTGTCATAGAATACCAATTGTGGTAAATATCAACTTAACGATACGACCTTGAGAGCACCAAGACGTAGGCGGCTAGATAGATAGATAGATAGATAGATAGATAGATAGATAGATAGATAGATAGATAGATAGATAGATAGATAGATAGATAGATAGATAGATAGATAGATAGATAGATAGATAATGTCACAGTGGCAAATGTTCGCGAAGAAATGCTTCGCATTTAAAATTCGGCCCTTAGACGACGCTATAAGTTAGTTATAGTGGCAATATAAATTGTAGTAAACATTCACCTAAAATTAAAATAGTGTCGCCGTAAAACGCCAAGAGAGGACAGGGAGACGTTCTTCAAGAACAGCAGGACAACCTGTTCTAGCAAAACAGAACGGAGACACGTCTTCTTCGTCGCCAGCCAAAACCCACTGACCCACTAGACGGAGTCTGTTAATGCCCCCATCGTCGTCGTCGTCGGCCTAGAGCACACGCGTCATTTGTCCCTCCCTAGAAGAGCATCGTCCCGATGCTATACCAGAAATGTCACTTGCGGTAGTGAGGGTCTCTCGCATAGTCATTCGCTCACATATGGCTTCATGCGTACAACATGCACAAGTTCAGGATGGCGCGGACGGCGCCTCGTACAGTTGGGACTATCGGGGACGACCTCGTAGGTGACATCACTCAGTCGCCGCAATACTTGATATGGACCGAAGTATCGCCTTAACAGCTTTTCGGAGAGACCTCGTTTCTGTATGGGTGTCCAAACCCACACTCTGTCGCCGACTTCATAGGTTACGGCTCTACGGTGAGCATTATAGCGGCCTGCGTCGTAGTTTTGCTGCTGGCAGATCCGCACGCGCGCGAGCTGCCGAGCCTCTTCGGCGCGTTGCGTAAACACATCGGCGTCCGTGCCAGTGTCGTGAAATTTTTGTGGAAGCATTGCATCCAGCATCGTTCGTACATCCCGGCCGTGAACAAGGGTGAACGGAGTCATGCGCGTCGTCTCTTGTTTCGCCGTGTTGTACGCAAACGTGATGTAAGGGAGGATGTCATCCCAATTTTTATGGTCGACATCCACGTACATTGAAAGCATGTCTTCAATTGTTTTGTTTAGGCGCTCTGTCAGTCCGTTGGTTTGTGGATGGTAGGCGGTCGACTTCCAATGAGCCGTTCCACTTAGCAGCAAGACATGATCTAAAAGTGCAGCCGTGAATGCGGTTCCTCTGTCGGTAATTACGACGCTTGGGGCTCCGTGTCGCAACACAACATTTTCAATGAAAAAGCGCGCCACCTCGAATGCTGTGCCTTTCTGGATGGCCTTTGTTTCGGCGTAACGTGTCAGATAGTCGGTTGCGACGAGAACAAAGCGATTCCCTGCAGTGGAAGTAGGAAGTAGGCCCAATATATCCATTCCAATTTGATCAAATGTAGTTCGAGGAACCTGGACAGGTTGCAGGAGGCCGGCTGGTTTCGTCGGAGGTGACTTGCGCCTCTGGCAGTCAAGACAAGTGCCAACGTGATGTTTCACGGCCGTGGTAAGCCTCGGCCAGTAGTAGCTTTGCCGCACTCTGCCCAATGTTCGCGTGTAGCCCAAGTGACCAGAAGTCACCTCGTTGTGACAGGCTTGAAGTACTTCCGAACGAAGAGTTGCAGGAATGACGAGCAGGTAGGGGGACCCGGTAGAAGAAAAGTTTCTTTTGTAAAGACTTTGGCCCGTAAACAAAATGACGACAGTCCTCTTGCGAAAACTCTAGGTGCTTTCGCAGACCTTCCCTCTAAGTAGTTGATGAGTGCAAGCAACTCAGGGTCGTCCCGTTGTTGTTGAGCGATGGCGGCTGTGTCCAGAACACAAAGAAATGCTGTATCTTCTTCTTCGAGTGGACAAACCGACTCTATCGGCGATCGAGACAGGCAGTCAGCATCCGTATGTCGCTTCCCCGACTTGTACATGACCGTCATGTCAAACTCTTGCAGCCTTAGGCTCCAACGTGCCAATCGTCCAGACGGATGTTTAAGGTTCGTCAACCAACACAGTGAATGGTGGTCGCTAAGAACTTTGAAAGGGCGGCCGTACAAATATGGGCGAAATTTCATAACCGCCCATACCACGGCGAGGCATTCTTTCTCAGTTGTGGAATAATTAGCCTCTGTGCGTGAGAGTGTTCTGCTTGCGTAGGCAATCACTCTTTCCGTGTCCTCCTGCCGCTGCACAAGAACAGCTCCCAAGCCAACATTGCTGGCATCCGTGTGGAGCAATGTAGGAGCGGTCTCATCAAAGTGGGCAAGCACTGGAGGTGTCTGGAGACGTTGCCGCAAGACGTTAAATGCCCTTGCTCTTCGTCACCCCACACAAAAGCAGCGTCGTCTCTCGTGAGGCGAGTTAACGGCGACGCAATGCGAGCAAAGTCTGCAATAAATCACCGGTAATAGGCGCAGAGGCCGAGGAACCGCCGGACAGCCTTTTTGTCGGATGGTACGGGAAACTGTGCGACAGCGGTAATTTTTGCAAGATCCGGGCGGACACCGGCGTGGCTGACGACGTGACCAAGAAACTGTAGTTCCGCAAAGCCAAAGTGGCACTTTTCCGGCTTCAGGGTGAGGCCGGCGGATCTTATGAACTGCAGAACTGCTTCAAGCCGTTCGAGGTGTTCTTCAAACGTTGCGGAAAACACGATGACGTCGTCGAGGTACAATAAGCAGGTTTTCCACTTCAGACCGGAAAGCACAGTATCCATGAGGCGTTGGCCGTCTGGCGTCACAAAAGCAGTTTTTTCACGGTCTCTCGGGTCTACCTCAATATGCCAATATCCGCTCTTTAAGTCCATTGAACAGAAGTAACGGGCGTGTCGAAGCCTCTCGAGAGAATCGTCGATACGGGGAAGCGGGTACACGTCTTTCTTCGTCACCTGATTTAGTTTTCGGTAGTCCACACAGAAACGCAAGCTGCCGTCTTTTTTCTTGACTAGAACTACAGGGGATGCCCAGGGACTCGTTGATGGTTGGATCACGTCGTCTTCAAGCATTTTTGTCACCTGTTGTTGTATGGCTTCACGCTCTCTGGGAGCCACACGATAAGGATTTTGGTGAATTGGTCTCGCCGTATCCTCTGTAATGATTCGGTGCTTTGTTAGAGGCGTGCGACCGACTCTTGAAGTCGACGCAAAGCAGTCGACAAACTGGGCCAATAGCGTAAGAAGCTGTTCTCGTTCGTGCTGCGGCAAAACAGTGCTGACGTCAAGTACAGGAGCTGGGTCTTGTGTAGGCGCTTCTTCGAGCAGTGAACAGCAGCCGCGAACGTCCGCAACACCATCAAAATAAGCCACATCCGTGCCTTTTGGAAGGTGTGGTCTCTCTGTGCTAAATTTGTTAGCAATTGGTTCGTGCGCCCGTCGGTGACATTTACAATTCCTCGTGCGACCGAGATACCGTGAGTAAGCAACAGCATAGATATTTGGTCGGCAACTCCTTCGCAATGAAATGGTACGTCACAGGCCACCGAAACAAGAATACATGACCGAGGTGGGATTACGACTTCATCTTCTGTTAGACGAAAGGAATTGTGTTGCGGCGATAAGTAATGGACTAAACCAGGGCTCTTATAAAACGTCACCATGCGGTCTGGAATGTTAATTACGGCGCCATATTCGCCTTAGGAAATTCATTCCAATAATCAAATCTTTACAGCACGCAAGAAGAACGATGAAAGCGGCCACGAAAGAAGTATCTCCAATATTAATTCTTGCAGCGCATCTTCCAGTAGGCATCAGTACTTGGCCGCCTGCCGCCTTATGTGAGGTCCCGTCCATGGCGTCTTTACTTTCCTCAGGCGGAGGGCGAGTTCCTGACTTATTATAGAGAAGTCAGCACCAGTGTCGACTAACGCTGTCACTGGCTGCCCATCCACGAAAACATCAAGGTCGGCGCTCACAATGTCTTCGGGGTCGGTGGATATCGGCTTCTCGGCTTTTTGCAGCCGGCGAGTTGGTGGCTTGTTATTCTCTTGCGACGGGCCTGCAACCTTACCCGCAGAGGTCACCGCCTTCAGTTTCCCTGGCGGGGGCTGGGCGACCTCCGGCCTTGAAGGTTAGCAAAAGCACGTCCAGCAGGCATCTGGCGTGGAGGAGTTGGAGATCGCGACCGACGGCCGAAATCAGTCCGATCATTGAGCACGGATTCGTCATTCGGGTGCGCTATGGAAGGTCCCTGAAAAGCAGCATCCTCGCGGCGTAGCAAGGAGTCACCATCTGCACGTCGACCATCAGACCACGGACGAAGAGGTCGAAATTATGTGTCGCGATGCCAGCAATGGCGCGAAATATGGCCGGCACCCCCACAGTTAAAACAGAGAGGGCGGTTATCGGCGGTGCGCCACGCGTCAGACCTCCGAAATTGTGGCCGTCTCGTAGGGTCGTTTTGCGGCGTGGTCCAAGGAGCGGCGAATGGCGGCTGACGGTACGACTGCATCGGCATCACAGGTGCGCGCCTCCATGCCTCCTCTTGCGGCGGTGACCAAGGAGCGGCTCTCGGGAGCTGGTTGTACGGGGGTGTGATTGTAACGGTTGGGGAACATCGGACAGCGTCGGCGTAACTCATGGGACGCTGGTGGTCGGGAAGATCGGCTGCCGGTAACGCCTGCCTGATTTCGTCGCGTACCACTTCGGCGATTGACGCGACGGGGCTATCCAGTGTCGGTGTCAGGATCCGGTGAACTTCTTCTCTGACGATCTCTCTGATCAATTCGCGCAAGGGGCTCTGATACTCTGAAGTCAATGCGGCGGCGGTGCTGGTGGACAGTCGATCGTACTGCCTGCATCGTTGATGAAGGGCCCGCTCAATAGCCGTAGCCTCTTTGACAAAATCACCGACGGTGACTGGTGGATTCCTCACAAGCCCCGCGAACAACTGCTCTTTTACACCTCGCATGAGGTAGCGTAACTTCCTATCCTCGGTCATGTTATGGTCGGCTCTACGAAAGAGACGGGCCATGTCCTCGGCGAACATTGTGACCGACTCACTGGGCTGTTGCACCCGTAGCTCCATCAATTGCTGGGCGCGGTCGCGTCGGTCGGCACTTGCAAACGTATCGGTGATTTTCTGCCGAAAGTCATGCCATGTCGATAGGCTAGCTTCGTGGTTCTCGTACCAAGTACGGCCACTGTCGTCAAGCGCGAAATAGACGTGGGAGAGCTTTTGCTGCTCAGTCCACTGCTTAATCTGGGCGACGCACTCGTACTTGTCAAGCCAGTCTTCAATGTCTTCGAAGGCTGCACCGCGATAGCGATCGGGAACCAGCGAATGAAGAACAGTTACCTGTTGTTGACTGGGAGACCGGCTGCATTGGGGTGCTTGCGGTGGGCTGGTTTCGGCCATTGCCAGATGTGTGGAGCTCCTGGAAAGATGTGCTTGAAGAGAGAACTCCGGAGCAAGGCCTAGCAGTCGACGACTGAAGCGATGCACGGGGGTCGTAATTGGCGACAATGCGTCCGGGCTAGATGAACGACTCCCAGAAGGAGTCCGGAGCATCAGGTGTGGTCAATATACCCAGCACCTCCACCACTGTCGCGCTACAACGCCTAGAGAGGACAGGGAGACGTTCTTCAAGAACAGCAGGACAACCTGTTCTAGCAAAACAGAACGGAGACACGTCTTCTTCGTCGTCAGCCAAAACCCACTGACGCACTAGACGGATTATGTTAATGCCTACATCGTCGTCGTCGTCGGCCTAGAGCACACGCGTCAATAGCAAGCATAGTGCAATGCACGGACCATGTAAACCTGCAAATACCTCACTGTATGACCTCGAGCACTCGCTTTCACAACGCAAGCAACGCAAGCATTATGAAGAACGCCGGCCGTGGAGGCGAACGGTTCGTGCAGCCGCGCGATTCACTGCAACTCCGAAAATTAGACTCACCAGCATTATCTGCCTTGTTTATGTCCACTACAGACGACCTCTGTCAGTGATCTGTAATGAGCTCTGCAACACTAGAGGCGCGGAAAGACAGCCCGGCAAAGACAGCGCGCATGAAGTCAGCTGCCATCCCTGCTCGCCCTTTATCATTGCACCCACCAATGATTACCAACAATTGCATACGGCATGCGGGCCGCATAAGCGTCAGCCGCGCACAGTCATTCACAGCTACGGCAGGACTAGAGGAAAAGACGCGTGCTCTCCTTGCCATTCGCGTTTGATGACGTGACCTAGAACTAATCTGAATATTGAGCGCGTGGGAAGATAATGCCCATCAAGCCGCAAATCCTTTTCGGCTCATCACTGTTACGTGCTTTTTCCGGTACCCGCCGTGTATGGATATGTCTTTTCGATTTAATACGGAACAGCATGGTGACGACAACAGCGAAAATTAGCCTGGAGTGTCGATATAAGTGCTTTCGCCATAAAGCGAGAACTAGAAAATTGTTGGCAAAGGGTATATATATATATATATATATATATATATATATATATATATATATATATATATATATATATATATATATATATATGGTACCCAGGGTGCCACCGAAGGAGTCGCAGAATCTATACCACTTCGCCGAGACGAGTTGCATGGCATATTCTTCGGCTTCCGCTGTTATTTGTGCAATGCGTGTCTTCAGTTTCCTGTTGTGCTTCTATGTTTTCCAGCGGCGGGTGAGGCATATATATTTTAACGCCTTCGGTGAGGCGAAAGAAAGAAGAAAAGGACGACGGATCTTGTGGTGTGGAGCGCAGAACAAAAACCGGTGCTGGACTGTTTTCCTCGACCCTCATTCATCATCTGTAAATAAACACGCCTCATTCGTAACTGTTTTGTGGTGGAGGTGCTAGGTACTCAACCAGCCAACACGGTTCTGGAACCACCTGATCTACGCCGAAGCCGCCGCCTAGCTGCACTGCCACCGTTGCCGCTGGTGGTCGACATGTCTCGCAGTTACGATGGAACCCAGACTGTATCAGTTCCTGCAGCTGCAGCCCCTGTCCTGGTTATAGCGGCCCCTTCGGTACCTGCTTCGGCCGCGGCTGTCCCTGGCAGCGTCAGCACCTGATAGAGCCTCGCAAATTCGGAGGCAAATCTGGCGAGGACGTGGATGAGTGGCTCACACACTACAAACGGGTGAGTAACTATTACCAGTGGGATGCGGCAACTCAGCTGTGCAACGTCATGTTCTTCTCAACGGGTCGGCACTTGTGTGGTTTGACAACCATGAAGACACCCTCACGACCTGGGATCGGTTCGTGTCTGAAATACCGGAGTGTTTTGGGAACTCAGTCGCGAAGAGGAAGCAGGCTGAACAAACGCTGCTGCAAAAAGCCCAATTACCAGGCGAGACGTGCCCGACGTATATTCAGGCTATATTGAACCTCTGCAACACCGTCAACCCTCACATGTTAGAGGAAGAGAAGGTCGGCCACCTCTTAAAAGGAATTGCTGAGGATGTCTATCACTTCCTCATTAGCAAAGAGACCCTTGGTACAGTAGCTGACGTCATACGGCATACGGCATTGTCGTACATTCGAGAGCCTGAAGATGCGGCGTATCATGCCTAAATTCGGACGGTTACCGAATGTGACTACCGTAGCAAGTGTTGACGAGGATAGCTGAAGCGGTGTTCGTACCTCGACTCTGCGTAGTGATTGCGCTGCGGCCTCGGGGGCGAGCGAGAACTGTAGTTGTAGTCCTCGACACCAGTAGCAGCGATAGAAACATGATGAGAGGGAACGGGGATAGCCGCAGCAGCATAAGGGGTCGAGTGCACGTGTCGGGTGCACTCCGCCTCCGCCAGTTACGGTGCTCAAGAACAAGATACACATGTTAATGGATGGAGTATGTGCAACGGCTTTAGTGGATACAGGTGCAACCATTTCTGTTATGAGTCGTTCCTTCAAAGATCGCACTGGCCGCAAAGTTATGTTTTCTTGGCCCGAATGGACAAGATTTCGTGTTGTCGGCGGGAAAATACTTCATCCTCTGGGAGTTTGCGTCGTTAACATCTTGTTAGCCGGAAAGGTGTTCCCAACTGAGTTGCTGGTTCTGCAGCAGTGTACGCACAAAGTTATTCTCGGGATTGACTTTCTCCAAGCGTGTGGTGCTTTCGTCGAGTGCGGCACCGGTGAACTTTCAGTCAGCAATGAAGTTGTTCCTGCCCTCGGTGACGAGCTGCCGCCCGCGGAAGACACACTGGTTGTTTCTGATGAACTGACAGTGCCACCATGGTCCATGCGGTCGGTTGCCGTGCTCGCTTCCGTCTCTGCCGTATCTCCCTTTGAAGTGATTGTTGAACCTCTCACTGGTCAGTGTGCTCAGAAAGACATCTTAGTGCCTCGCTGCATTGCATCGATTAGCAACCGAGCCTCGTTTTTGTGGGCACTTAACTGTTCGCCAGTGCCTCTTATACTTCCTCGAGGAATGAAGCTTGCCGTCTTTGATTATGCCATCGGAAATTCTATTGCTGCCGTTAACGACGAAGAAGGTCATAAACGCTTGGCCGTTTGCGAATGCAGTTGCTCCTACGAGTCACAGATTCTGAGCATGGTTAGTAAGAACCTATGGTCACACGAGCGACAAAGATTGGTCGAGCTATTGGAAAGACATGCTTCTGTGTTTGACTTCTTCGAAGAAGAGAAGCGACCATCTTTACCCTGTTCTCGAGCTCAGCACATGCAGGATCGATACAAGTTCTGCTGATCCGGTTCGGCAAAAACCTTATCGAGTGTCCTCATCGGAGCGGAAAGTTATGGCCGAACAAGTTCAATATATGCTGCAGAAGGGCGTTATTGAAGAGTCGTACAGCCCTTGGGCAGTACCTGTCATTTTGGTTAAGAAGAAAGACGGCTCTTGGAGGTTTTGCGTTAATTATAGACGATTAAGCACCCTCACCAAAAAAGATGTATATCCACTACCTCGGATAGACGATGTCATCGACTGTCTTGCATTCGGCTTCCTACTTTTCTTCACTAGATCTACGATCAGGGTATTGGCAGATCGCTACGCACCCTGCTGACAAGGAAAAGACTGCATTCGTGACGCCTGATGGACTCTATCAATTTAAATGTTATGCCGTTTGGGCTTTGCAATGCGCCCGCTACTTTCGAAAGATTTATGGACTCAATTCTGCGCGGTCTAAAATGGGAGGTATGTTTGTGCTATCTAGATGACGTTGTCATTTTCGGACGTACTTTCGCAGAGCATAACGCCCGTTTAAACCTCGTTTTAGACTGCGTCGAAAAGGCCGGCATGGTTTTGAATTCTAAGAAGTGCCGGTTTGGCGAACGACAAGCATTCATCCTTGGTCACCTGGTTGACAAAGATGGTGTCAGGCCAGACCCCCGGAAAATAGAAGCAGTCAGTGCCTTTAAGCCACCTCAGTCACTAAAAGAACTCAGCAGCTTCCTGGGTTCATGCTGCTACTTTGGACGGTTCATGCCCAGATTCGCGGCCATAGTTTATCCTTTGACAAGTCTCTTGCGAAAAGACAGCCCATACGAGTGGACACCTGAATGCGACGCGGCATTCTCTCAACTCAAGTTTCTGCTGACTTCAGAACCCATTCTTCGTCACTTCGATCCGTCTGCTCCTACTGAAGTGCACAGTGACGCCAGCGGAATCGGCATCGGACGAGTGCTTGTTCAGCGCCATAATAATGAAGAGTATGTGGTTGCCTAGGCGAGCCGTTCTCTCAGCAAGGCTGAACGAAACTACAATGTGACAGAGCAAGAATGCTTAGCCGCTGTATCTGCTGTTCAGAAGTTTCGTTGCTACCTCTACGGCCGTCCATTCACAATTGTAACCGACCATCATTCCTTGCGTTGGCTTGTTGCCCTCCGTGACCCCTCCGGTCGTCTAGCACGCTGGGCTTTGCGGCTCCAAGAATTTGACTTCATTGTGTCGTACAAAAGTGGAAGGCGTCATGCTGACGCAGACTGCCTTTTTCGCCTTCCTCTGTCGACAATGGAGGATAACGCGGACAACCTCGACACCTGCTTTGCTGCTGTCTCTCACACGTTTCCTGACGCTACCGTCTTTGACCGGGAACAGCGCAATGACTTATGTTTGGACCCCCTGTTCGCCGATGCCTGCAGTCCCAAGGCCAGTGGTCACTTTTGCCTTCGCGATGGACTGTTATACAAGACAAATTATTCAGCAAGTAGCGCGTGGTATTTACTGTTTGTTCCCCAAAGCCTGCAAGTCACATTCTCCGTGTCAGGCACGACGATCCGACGTCAGGTCATCTTGGATTCATTCGCACCTTACATCGAATACAGGAGCGGTTTTGGTTTTACTGGCCTAAGATGAGACATTCCACTAAACAATACGTGTCGAGCTGTGACATGTGCCAGCTTCACAAGCCACCTACAAGTGCTTCGCAAGACCTTCTTCATCCTGTAGTGCCGCCTATACTACACCTGTCGAGCAAGTTGGTATCGACCTGCTAGGACCGTTTCCACGATCTTCGAAAGACAACCGCTGGGTCCTCGTCTGTGTTGATCACCTAACAAGATACGCGGAAACCGCTGCGATATCTTCCTCTACAGCTACTTGCGTCGCTGCCTTCTTGTTACGCTACGTATTTCTTCGTCACGGTCCACCTCGCGTAATCATCAGCGACCGCGGTCGCCAATTCGTCGCTGACGTCGTGGAAGAATTGCTTAGACTGTGCACTTTGCAGTTCCGCCACTCAACACCATATCATCCCCAGACGAATGACCTTGTCGAACGTACCAACCGCACCCTGACCAACATTCTGGCTATGTATGTATCATCCAATCACAGGAACTCGGATGACATCTTACCGTTTATTACCTATGCATACAATACAGCGAAGCACGAAGCTACGGACTTCACACCTTTCTACCTGCTCTACGCTCGGGCACCGCGCAGCTGTCTCGATACCATTTTCCCCTTTACAATCCATACAGAGGACTCAGTTGCCGAAACTTTGTGCCGTGCTGAAGAAGCCCGACAAATTGATCGTCTGCGTACACTAGCATCACAAGTTCGCTCCTTGGAGCGGTATGACCGCCGCCGCGACTCAATTTCATTTGAAAAAGGCGGCTTGGTGCGGCTGTGGACCCCTCAGCTCAGACGTGGGTTATGCCAAAAGTTCCTGGCTCAGTATACCGGTCTCTTCACAGTCATTGACCGCATTAGTGATATAACATATGTGGTCGCCCGTGTTAGGTCTCCAGGACGCCGCTCTAGTGCTACTCAACTTGCGCATGTTGTGCGCATCAAGCGATATCACTCTATCACTCAGCCCTAACTCCCCAGGTGGGCATCATCTGCGAAACGGGGAATGTAACGCCTTGGTTGAGGTGAAAGAAAGAAGAGGACTGCGGATCTTGTGGTGTGGAGCGCAGAACAAAAACCGGTGCTGGGGTGCTATGCAGGATGCCCCGAGTTTGGCGAAACTCGGGATCTTCACGAGCTCTGGCGACGCCCCAAGATTAAAGCACTAATGGTAACAAGACAAAGTTTGTCCATCGGCACACCTCCAGTTTCATTGGCTTATCTAGATTCACTCTGGGTGGACATCATCCCTTGGGCGTTGCCATATGGGCGGTCGACAAACTGGGGCTCCCGTGATCATACGGTTGGTGCATGGTCGTGCATTCTTTCACTTGTTTGTCGTTCCACCGAGTGCATTCAAAGGCACAAGCAAGTTATCAAATAAATGCATTTAGTACAATGATATTAGTCACATTACCGTAGGGTATAGGTGTTTTAAAGTTTACAAGTTGTACACTGAATGTGTATTAGACTAATTAGTAGTTTAATCGTTTCGCGTTATACCCCGAGGGCACGCTAGCCCTCCTCTTTCTTCCTCTGGATTGGATTGGCGCGGCTCGCTACGTGCTTGCGCTAGCATTTCCGAGCAGAGATTGGTGTGGGCTTAGTTTTCGCACTGGGCTGTGAACAGATCGCTCGTGGCTCTTTCTCTTTCCGCTGGATTCAATTGGTGCGGCTCGCTACGTGCTTGCGCTCCCATTTCCGAGCACAGATTGGTGTGCGCCTGATTTTTACACTGGGATTTCAACAGATCGCTCGTTGCTCGCACTAAAGTAAGGCTGCGAGACGAAGGGAGCGTCGGCTAGCGCAGAAGTGGTCTGCCGCGCGCTTACCGTGTAAGCACTCAGGAATGTCGGAAAACACTCATGCAAGGATAAAAAAACTACGCTTTATTTTCTTTTACATTGTGACGCACCTTCATACTGGCTAGCGCCGAACGATGGCTTCTAACAACCGCAGGAAAGAGTCTTTATACTGGGTAGCCCGAGCGATCCGTGGCTTCTAACAAACGCAAGAAAAGGTCTTTGCAGCGCACGTGGCCGTTGAGTGCCACCACATTCATCCCAGGTGGGACTCCAGCATCAGTGCAGTTACTCTGTACCCACTGCTGACGAGGTGGCGCTTCACTTTTTCACAATAACTTTCTATTTTTTTTTGCGTGTGAACGCCCGTGTTGGTTTCCACAAAGTGCACGCTGTGGTTATCTGTCTCTCAATGCAGATTGAGGCATAGCCCCGTTAGCATCCACTAAATTTGGGATACAGTAGTATGCGGCCAATTCGTCACTATGAATAATGGTCCCCGGTTGAACATTGGCTTC
The DNA here is from genome assembly GCF_013339745.2 of Dermacentor silvarum. Taxonomy (NCBI): domain Eukaryota; kingdom Metazoa; phylum Arthropoda; class Arachnida; order Ixodida; family Ixodidae; genus Dermacentor; species Dermacentor silvarum. The sequence goes on from NC_051161.1 coordinate 120,396,752, forward strand.
AATAATGGCGCCTAGCGTCGCTGCCTTTCGTCGGTCGACCTTGAAAAGTAGCAGCACCCCTCAGGTCGCGCAGGACCATGCCGAAGACCCATGGGCCACTATCTTTAACACCACCGTAATTTTGGCGACTCGGCGGAACGTTGTCTGTCGCCCGTCATTAGGCGGCCTCGATTGCACTTTTGCCCACCGCGAAGAAGGCACTCATCAATTTGCGCTGTCTTCCCGGGGCCAACGAGTGGAGCTCGCGCCAGCAGCTCGTCTCTCGCGACCTTACGGGGTAGCTCCTCCAGTCGGCGATGGCGTGCTCCGATAGAGGAAACAAGTCTACGGTCTCTTTTAACATCCATATGTCTACGCTTTTGCTCACGCAGTATGTGAGCCAAATCATTTGCTGCGTGGAGAGGTGGTCGTTCGGACGGCCGAGGCGGTCCGTGTTGGCGCAGTAACTTCCTTCGCCTCTCTGCCCGTGTAGTGCAGGGGTACCGTGTACCTGGGAAAACTGATTTCGGCACCTGTTGCACCGGAAGGCAGCCCGGCGTCCATTCTAAATCTTCCAATATAATGTGACTACTTCGCCTGCGCAGGTTGGTTGGTCCGGGTTGAACCCCAGGTGCTCGCAGGTGCTCCAGTACTCCGATGACGACGCCGGACCTGGCCTGGGGCTGGGGCGCGGTGGACGAGCTTGCTTGAAACAGGAGAGAGCTGAAGCGATCGCACGAACTATTCCTCCGCAGCCTAGTCACACCAGTCTGCGCTGGGAAAGCATCATTTTCCCACCACCCTATCTCCGCAGACGACGGCCTTCGCCTAACTCGTCACACAGCCAGCGCAATCACGTTTTGGAAAGGCCAAAATTACGCTAAAACTCTACGTCGGACATGTAGGTGAACGGTTCCAGACGGTCATATTGACGCTTGCTGCCACTGGGTGCGATTACACAGGCTGCTGATGCCACCATCATGTTCCCGAGTTCAACTCGAGGGGGGTTTCGCGATGTACGAGTTTGGCCCGAGTTCGCGTGTCAATCAAAACCATATGTCACGCCCCGCGCGAGGCATGTAACTCTTGTGCGCGCGCCCGCCACGGTTGGGCCACGCCCAACTTATTTTCCGGCAACAGCGACGTGGTGCAGAATGAGAGGCATCAACAATCTTGACCGCCGACAGAAAATACGCACATCACACTGTCATCGGTGATGTACTGAGAACCACTATCAAAAACAAAGCGGCGACTTTCGCTGGCTTATGCATCTATCTTCTTAGGCTGTGATGGCCCCACAACATGGTTCATTGTCTGCATTGTAGCGACGTAGCGCACAGCAAATAATTATCGGAACGACACTGTAGCTGCTTGCAAGGCGTTGATGAGCCGTGGTGGATGACGATGCTGAGCAGTGCGTAGTGTTTTCCAACGTCAAGGTATCGCAGCTGTTGTTTGAGATGGCTAACCTGTCATCGGTGATGTATCGGATCCGCAGTATCGCAAACACGGTCAGCGCCGAGAAACGCTCGCTCTTTTAAGCACAGTGCGATGGCATTTCTTCATCACAAGCACGGCACAATAAATAGTTGCAACCCCTTCCTGCGTTCGAAGTTTGATTTCCTAACTGCACACAGGAGCCATCACCCGTCAAAATGCGATTGCTGCGCTGTCGTTACTATATCCATATGCGATCGCTGTTAGCTCAGCAGCAGAGGCAATCGGCAAGCACATTGGAGAGAACAACACACTCAAACTCTTCGTATACATGCGAATGGAGGCACCTTCACTGGGCAAGCGATGACAAGCGATGAATTGTGTCACTGGGCAGCGCGCTCTTCTTTGCAATGCATCGCGGAGGCTTCCCGCACGCAGATAAACGGGCGCATTTTCACTGTGCTGCGTCACTACGGACCCTAGAATGCCGCACAGCCATTTTGCAGTGACAACCGTTGCTCCCGTCGTTTCAGTTGGTAAAGCGGCGACCTTAATAGCCGCCTCAGTGAAGCACCTGCGGTGAACAACCATGCCGTAGCGCTGCGTTGCCATTCCCCTAATAGTCAGAGAATGGAAAGATCATTGTCATGACTGATTTTATCAAGGATTAGAGTGCCTCGACGCGCGCGGGCATCAAGGCACCCTATAATGGATGGATGGATGGATGGATGGATGGATGGGGCTGAACCCTTTAAATCGGGAGGTGGCATACGCCACCTAGCCATGACTACTAACATAATTTGTACTTTGTGGTGGGTGAAATTTCAACCCTGCCTTGATTTTATCCACCAATCAGACAACCTCTGTTTGGTTACTTCTACCCGCTTAAAGTCTATTTTGCCTTCACTGTCCCTAAACCCCAATGCTTTGAAAAAATCAGCCCCGTTGCCTTGCACTGTAGGGTTAAGCCCTTTACAGAAAAGTATGAGGTGTTCAGCCGTTTCCTCTTCTTCTCCACACGCACAGCACAACGTGTCTATACCTTGGTACTTGACTCGGTACATCTTAGTCCGCAATACATGCTATGAATGCTAGCACTATCAAGGATAGCAATCAAGGATAGCAATACATGCTATCAAGGAATGCCTGCTATCAAGGATAGCACTGCAGCGCCCCTGGCGACTGCTCATCGTATGAACTCCCTCGTGCGCGCGACCCTCCAGAATTTATCCGCTTGTAATCTTTCGCCTCACTGTCGCCACTCGCGGCAAAAAAGTGCGAAATTTAATAATTCTCTCGATCTCTGTTTGTCATCAAACATTTATAGCATTCCAAACGAAAAACACGAACTTCAAGAAATAAAGTGTTTCTTATTTTATTCGTTGTATTTTAACGTAATCGATTGAGGGAAAGTGTAGGCTCAACAATGCACCGCATGTGCCCTGTTCGCATTCGACGGAGGATAGAAAGATAATGCTCGAAAGAGGAGGCACGCCCTTTACGCGCCCTAGAAAGGCGTAGCAAGTGGCTCACGGCAAGTGTGCAGATAGACAGCGGTACAGTCACGGTATTGCTAAATGGTGATAATACGTTGATAACAATACGCGGCGCTGGCACGTTTTGTTGCGCAGTCTTCTGTGCTTGAAGCACGGAATCACTGTGTCGCGCAGGGTGCGCTCATGTTGTCATACGCGGCTTTATCTCGACATTTATTTTTGCCTGCTGTTCTTGCACGTTCCTTGCTATCTCCGTTCACTGACTGCCATCGAGCAAACTCGGGTGAAACTCGTGCGAACGAGAAACTCGGCGCATCCTGCATAGCACCCCTGGACTGCTTTTCCTCTACCCTCAGTCATCATCTGAATATATATATATATCTACCCTTTGCTAACAATTTGCTATTTCTCGCTGTATGGCGAAAGCAATTATATATATATATATATATATATATATATATATATAAATACATGGGTAGGTTTCGGAACGCTGGTCGGGCCCCAGCCCCCCCCCCCTCATATGATAACTTTCCGCCTATCCTCAAACGCATTAGAATAACATGGGATGCCTCCGGGCGTAATACCGGTGGATGTTAGACCTTTACTTACTCATCCAAATAACTACCGCTGTTCTCTTCCAGTCTAGCTGGCGACCATAAATAAGATGGTGCCATCCATTTTATATTTTCGAAACATTTTACTTATAGTCATTCTCATCCTTGAGAGAGGTCATCTGATCACCAACATACAAAACACGCAATAACATCACACGGAAAACAAAAGAAAAGAAGGTGCTTTGCACGTTCGGGTTACGAACTCAATTTATGAAATTCCAATAAATATGATTCTTTTGCGACACATATTTCAACATCTGTTTATACAGTGTAAAGAAAGGCGAGGCATACGGCGCCTTGAACACATCATCTGGAAGGAAATTGCAGCTATTACTGTACATCGAATAAAATAATTTTGTCAAATTTTGTTGGCCTACCAAATAACTTGCTTAAGAAATAAAGCCCCAGGGTCGAAGAAAAGCACCAATGTTACGTGGCACCCACGCGCTTTCTCGCGCGTGACGCTACGCCAACATGGTCGACGCTACATATATGCCTTCTCGAAAACCAAGCATCGCTAGGGTCCTATGCACGTCCAAGGCCAATGCTTGCGCACTCCGCGTAAGGTTGCAGCAGCATGGAAGCAGTGAAACAATTTCGGAGTCAGTACGCGTGTCTAAAGACTTTGTCCGTGTCATACGGGAGCACCGATCAAACAAAGTGACTGACGCACGGTGCTGACGGACATCAAGCACTCTGATCGTAGCGTGCGGTCAAGTGTGGGCCGAATTGCTGCTAAAGGAAGTTCTTGCGGACCGTCGTAGGGGTTCATTATAATCTACCTCGGTTGAGTGGACATTCAATTTGCTTCCCTTTCCTGCCCGCCTGGTTATTGGAATGCAGCGGACACGAACCAAGGGCCTATAAAAGGCGAACTGCCATCCGCGCGGAACTAACAAGCGAGAGACATGAATGCGTCCTCATCGCCGTTCCGTACCCTGCACGAGCACTATGTCCTACTGGCTGATCCGCGTACACGGGCGTGGTTCTTTATGGGCAGTCCGCTACCCGTGATGGCGTTCATCTGCTTCTATCTGCTTTTTGCCACGCGTCTTGGGCCCTGGATCATGAGGGATCGTAAGCCTTTTGAAGTGCGCAACTTGGTTGTCTCTTACAATGTCGTCATGGTAGGACTCAGCGCCTACTTCATCTACTTCAGTCTCTCGTACGCCTCCATGCGAAAGCCCGGGCAAAGCATCTTCTGCTGGGCCACGGACTCTCGGCCGACGGAGGACAACATGTTCTTCTTGACTCGCGCCTGGTACTACATGCTCATGAAGGCCGGCGAGATGGTGGACACGCTATTTTTCGTGCTGCGCAAGAAGACGACCCACCTGAGCTTCCTGCATCTCCTGCACCATTCCCTCGCGCTGTGGTCAGTGTGGCTGGTGCTGACGCTGGGCATGACGGGCCACGTGTTCTCGTTCCCGCTCCTCAACTCTGCTGTGCACGTTGTGATGTACGGTTACTACGCTCTCGCCGCGCTTGGACCAGCGCTGCGACCGAACCTCTGGTGGAAGAAGTATGTCACCCTGTTCCAGATTTTTCAGTTCGTGGTTCTCTCCCTGCACGCACTAATACCCGTGCTTCTGGACTGCGGCATATCCAGGATACTTGCCCTGACCGGTGCACTAGAAGGACTACTTTTCGCGTCTCTCTTTTCGGACTTTTATATTAACGCATATGTTCGCAAGAGTGCATTGAAATGATGTTTATACCTTATAGTGCTTCAATGACACCGGCATTTCCAATAATGTTCTTTACCTGACCATTTGAAAACATATTGATACAATACTGGCAGAAATTTAGGGGCTAAAAAAAGCGCGCTTCAGTTTAGGACCCGTATTCACGAAAATGGTTTACGTAAGAATTGTTCGTAACAGTGAATTTCAGTCAAACCTGATGCGGCTTATGTCACTAACGAAGGCGACCATCAATGGCACAGAACACTTACGAACGAAATGCTTTATGAATTCGGCCTCAGAAGTGCACGTAGGTACGGGGTACTTTCTTATGAGAGTGTAATGTTTTCCAATGTCAATGCGGAACGCTTTCACACTGAATAATCGTGCACAATGACTACTAAGATACGTTAGGATTCGCCATTCGAATACTCCTTGTGATCTCTTGTTCGTTTATTTAAGAACGGTCTTTTTTTTGTGAGTGCCCGAGCGTCGACTGTGTATTCCTGCGAATCAATGTCCCATTCGGTTTAGCTGAACTGAGTTCAAAAGAGGAGGTATCAACACGAACACGAGACTACATGTACGAACACGAGACTACGTGCGACTTCCAATGACGCACTTTTGAATGAACGACCGTGTCCTCTTGTGAGCACCATTTCTTGAGTCATATACCCCTATTTGCACACAATATTAAGATGTCTGGTCCGATCGCCAAGTTAGCGACTGAAGTTGGTCTCATCCTTTTGCCTCAACATGTCACAACAACGCATGCCTCAACAGATGTCAATGGCTTACCCTCGCAACAAATCGTAAAAGTAACCGCGCCTAGTCGTACGTCTGATATAACAGTGTATTTATTTTATATATATGAGCATCTAATTTGGTCCTGTAGGTCCTCCACACTATAGGATGGCTCTAGTAACCATGGTAGTGACGCTTGTGGCCATAAACATTCATGTCCTGTATTTTGTTGACGCTAGTAAATACTTTATGACGCTGTATTGCAAAACAATTACGGTTTTACTTAGGTATTGTACTGTAGCTAGAGTGGACGTGTTGTACTCACTTCATCTGTTTCCGAAGACAGGTGGCCATATAAAAAAGGGGATTTTTCAGCAGTGAACTTACCTTGTCCTATGACAGTGAAGCGCACTCCGGACTTTCGCGTGCCAGCCACTATTTTAGTTGCTCAATATCGTGCATTACTGTAGTTCCATGCATTAATAGCGATTGAACCTCTTAAAATTTTGTAAGGTTTATATACTGCAAAGCAGAACCCTGCGTTTGCGCACCTACGAGCCGAAGCAGTTGCGTGAATATTATCCTTAGCATGCAAGATTACTAAATCAAAACAGAATTTCGGGCATAATACGGCGTAGAAACGACAATTAATGAACAAATTCTGCCAGGCACTACTTCATTTGACCGGGACGTGATACGAAGCATTGTTGTTTGATTAGAAGGGTTCTGGCGGAATATTGTTGATTTTCTGGCACGAAACGGTGAACGCAGTTGTAACATATGTGTGTGAACTGGTGGTGTGTGTAGCGGCAATCACACATTGGTTGTTGTTGATGAAATGTTTTATTAGATTGATGGTGTTAGAGATGTTTATGTACTTTCGGTTACATTATGGCATATGTTCAATACTTTGACTATAAATTATTAAATTTCCATTCGTTCACAGATTTCACTGATTCCGTTTATTGTTTTGTGTGTGTGTGTTCGCTTCGGCGACTGGACTGGACAAACATTACTTGGGTCCTGCAGGACGCGCTTAGGGCTTAGTGGGCGTCTCCCACGTAGGGACCGACAGGGAATACCTGGCGGCCGCTTCGTGGGCCTGCTGGACGGCCCATTGCTGGTCGGCGAGAAGCGAGCTTCTGAGGGACTTCTCCCACTTCTCCGAGGTAGAGTCGGGATGAGCGTTTCTTCACTCCCCGAGCATGTGTGCGAGTGTCGCCGTGTATCCGCACGAGGGACACATGTCGCTGGGGTACGCGTCAGGATAGAGAACGTGGAGTTTGGCGGGGTTTGGGTACGTGTCTGTTTGTAATAAGAATAGGGTTAGCGCCTGCGGTCTGTTAAGTTTGGGGTGTGGGGGCGGAAAGATGCGGCGTCCAAGGTAGAAGTGTTTGGTGATTTCATTATACGTAATGGGTGCATCCCGGTTGGTCTCTATCTCGGCCAGGTGGGGTTGCCCTGGGACGGCGCGGTCAGTAAGCGCACGCGCTGCGTCGTGGGAGATCAGTTTGAGGTTTGGCGGGGCACCCGGCACCCGTCCGAGATGGCCGGGGAACCAGATGACGGTATGGTGCTTGAGGGTACTCTGATCCGCGCTGCGGAGGATGCGTAACGCTTGGTCCGAGACGACACCGCGTTCGAAGGCTTTGATGGCCGGTCTGGAGTCGCGATCCATTTTCGTTTCCACCTTGTATGTGTTTCGAGGTCAGAATATCAGTGAGTACGCCATCGGCTCTAATGTAAAACATTGGTAAGCTCGCCAGCAATGCAGTTAAAAGGGGCTTCAGGTTCGCTGAACCATTCTTATTTCTGAATGGGACATGTTATGCAAGTGTACTTATGGCATTGATGGGGCAGTTACAGTTCTGAAACTGTCATTTCAAATCACCCATCTATATAACTACTTCAAGTCAGCATTGCAGAAATAAGCCTTCCTTTCTGCACAAGCAAGCACCATACCTTTGCATGAAGTAAAATGCGAGACGGGGAAACGGTTCATGAGGTGAAAGTTAATGTACCTGTACAGAACTTGTTCGGACTTTCGACGAGGTTGTACTGTGAAGTTTCAGCATATCAGGAAAATTTTGATATCAAACTATTACAAGGCAGAAGGACATGGTTATGCAGGATCACTCATAGCTTCTGAACTCGTGCATCGTAGCTCACATTTCAATATGTTGTTGTGGCTGGCAGTTATGACAACGTGCCTTTTTGTGGCTGTATTTTTTTTTCAATGAGAAATGCGTCTCACTGGGGGAGTCAGACATCTCGGTGGGTTGGAGTACAGGGTACCGTATCTATGAACAGTATCATTTAACTGGACCGGCCACCAATGAAATGGGCATTTCCGGTCTCAAGGATATTCGAAGTAAACGATACTTTACGCCCAGGAAGGCACGCTTTTATATGTAGAGTAGTGACGTCAGATAAAAATGCAACAAATTTGAAATATACTCACGGCAGCTTTAGGATAATTGGGACACTATGTGCATGATGTTCCATCTCTTCATTGCCTGTCCAAAGCAGGGTGCAGCTCCGCTCCGCTAGTACACCGAAAGGCAAAGTTGATTGTGCCAGTATCCGCAATATGCAGGAATACAAATTTCGATCAGGTGACGACGCCGTAGCTACTGGCTATGCGCTGAATTATTGATTAGAAGTTGTACTATCGTGCTCGGAAAACCAGGCCAGGTAATATTACTCGGATATATGAATGAGGATCACAGATCTTGATAGACTTACCGATTACAACGGTTCTCAAGTGCTGTATCTGTGTGATGAACAGAACCTTGCTGTACTTAACAGGGAGAATAGGTGTCATATGAGAACAGGTAACTAACGATACTTCAGGCCCCGGCGGTCCTGCCCTACTCCTCGTCATTCCTAAGCACCTCCCGTGAGCTGTTCTCCAAGAACTTTGCGACTTACCAATGGCAGGTCAACTCGGCGTCTCCCGCACCTACGACCAGATTCGCCGACGGTTCTTTTCGCCAGGCTTTTCCCGCTCCGTCCGGAAATATGTTGAGGTGTGTGACAAATGCAAGCGCCGAAAAACACCATCGGCGCTCCCTGCCGGCTGCCTTCAACCGCTCGAAATTCCTTCGGAGCCGTTCTTTCGCGTTGGCTAAGACTTAATTACTTCGCCCTCTCCCTCTATGAACGTCTGGCAACAAGTGGGTTGCTGTGGCGAGAGATTACGCCACGCGCTACGCCATCATCAGAGCGCTTCCAACAAAATGCGCGACAGATGACGATTTTCTTTTACGCAACGTGATTCTGCAGCATGGATCTCCACACCAACTGCTTACTGACCGTGGTCGGACATTCCTTTCTAAAGTCATCGCCGACATCCTGCAGTCCTGCTCAAGCAGGCACAAGCTGACTACGTCTTATCATCCACAGACTAATGGTCTCACGGAGCGTCTGAATCGAACCCTGACAGGCATGCTTGCAAAGTATGTCTCGTCCGACCATACTGATTGGGACCTTGCGCTACCCTATGTCACATTTGCATACAATTCTTCGCGTCACGACACTGCCGGTTATTCCCCGTTCTTTCTGTTGTTCGGCCGAAAACCCACATTGCCACTGGACACATCCCTTCCACCCGCCGCAGCAGAGACCAGCGAATATGCACTTGACGCCATCACCAGGGCAGCCCAAGCACGCGAAATTGCCCACGCTCGCCTCCTGACCTCCGAAGAGAACCAACGGCCTTTGTACGATCGTACACACAGAGAGGTCCACTTTCCGCCTGGATCTCTGGTACTCCTGTGGTCCCCGACTCGTCACGTTGGCCGGTCAGAAAAACTACTGTATCGGTACACAGGTCCATATCGAGTGCTGCGTGCCGTGACTCCAGTTACTTATGAAATCGCCGCAGTTAGTACTAGTGCCTCGTCTGCCCCGAATTTTCCTGATGCTGGGCATGTCGCACCCCTCAAACCGTATTAGTCTCCTGTTACCACCGATATTTAGACGCACCGGAATGGTGCTTCTGCCGCCGGGGATAGTGATACATGCACATTGCGTGTTTCTTGTGGACGATGCACGCGGGCGCCCCGACTAAGAAGACGAACTGCTTCTTGCTCTCGAACTGTCGGCTGAACTGGACAGCGTTGCAGTTGTTCTTTGTAAATATACTTTGTAAATAGTCTCCAGTGCTTAATCCTTACTTCGCGTAACAATACTTATCATTTCGAATGCTTGGCAGATCCATGGTGCACTGAGGCAATTTTTTCGAAAATGTGCAGAGAATTTCGTAAGCCTCGGCATTTTTGATGGTGCTTGGAAATAAGTCCCGGCAAAAGTAAAAAAAAGGTCACAAAGTCTGGCAAGATGTACGCGCTCATGTAAACGAAGCGACAAATCTATTTCAATACATAGCTTGCACCGACGTCAGTGAAAGGAATTCTGGGATATGCGTCCGCCATGCACATGAACCGCTCACTCTCCCACAGTCGTTGGAAGCCCCGCAAGACGTGTTGTCACCATGGTCATGTGCATGATTGGATTTGGTTGTTCCAACCGCAGTGACACCCACGGGAGAAAAAAAATGTGGTTGATCCCTCTTATATAGGAATCGGTATAGAACACGAAAGTGAAACGTGTCTTCACAGAAGTAGTGTAATGTTTATTGCACATTGATATATAATGTCTATTGGTGTTTTGTGGCTAAAGCGCCCTTAGGCGTTGATGCACCCACGCTGACGCCTGGTGGCACGTCTCCTCCATCACGACTACCAACGTCGATGACCATGAGCAACCGTCGTGCATATGGAAGCTGCACTACGCTGCACACGCTAGCACAACGCGAAAGACGAAGCACGTAACTGACACACTAATACAACGCGCAAGACAAAGCACGTAACTGAATCGTCAACGAGTCAAATCAGCGCGTACAGCGCGTCGTAATTGCAGCCTCCGCGATCAACTTCAGAAACATTTTCAGAGCTAATTGCGGAGGCCACGCTCCGCTGTGCTGAGTACGGTGAACGCCACCTAGGTGGCGTTGGTAGTGCTTCTTGATGCCAGCGTCCCTTAAAAACCGAGTAACAAAAACTTCTTTTCATTACCGAAGATCGTGGTGAACCAGTGCGAGCGCACGAAAGCGTTGAGCACGAAGCGGCGCAGCCTATGGCTGGCGCGCATTAAACGTGCCATGCTTAGACATCGAGAACCGCAACCTGCGAGTCTGCGGCGCACACTTCATTGCAGGTAAATAATTCCTTTCGACTTTGACAGTGTGATAACGGCGATATATAACGAAATGTTAGTTCGCAAAATGAACATTGTTCATTTTGCGTTCTTAGGGAAGCCAGCTAAACTGTTCGACGAGACGGACCCTGACTGGGCTCCGTTGCTTGTCCTCGGCTACAGTGCCATGAACACGGATCCCTCACGGCACCAACGCCTCGAAAAACGACGCGCCGAAAAGCGGGAAGCCGAATTGCAGGAACGACGTGCCGAGGCCGACGCGGCAGCCACAGGGATCCAGCGGTGTGCCGATCGGCCCCTTTCGCCGCACCCGACTGGAGAAACCGACGCTGACGAAAGCTCTCGGGATATGCAGCCGAACGTCACAACCAGCGAGACACCGCGGCGGATGCTTTAAAACTATATGCAACCAGTTGAGAGACCTTGAAAGTGAAAAAAAAAACTCTGCGCTTACCTCTCCCAGTAGGAGTACTTTGTCTTCTCCAAGCCTCCTCGCTGATAAACTCTTCACCCAACCACCAGTGAAATAATTGTGGGACTCCAGCCATTTGTGGGCTTTCATCTGGTGCAGGGTGACAAAGTTGGTGGAGAATACCAAGTAGTTGACGACGTCGCTGTGAGCGACACTTGGCAACAGGCTGGCGGTGGAGGGTAGGGTGCGGGTGGTCGCGCGGCAAGAAGGCTCCGGGAGGAGGGTAGGGAGGGGGAGGGCGCGGTCTACTCCGGGTGGATCCGACGGCCGCACGCGCCCGCCCCGGCCGCTGTATCTTGAAAGCCATCTGCGTCGAAAGCCATCTCAGAGCCACAGCTCGCCGTGCGCTGTTATCGCGGTTTAGTTCACGTTGATGCGAGACCAGCACGAAGGTCCGTTCGCTTCCGGCTGCTGCCGCGCTTCCTTACCACAGCGTTCTGACAACGAGCTTCCGCGGTCATCGAGTGAGATGTGTTCATGTTTGCATGTGCGCCGGTGACACCATGCTGGTTAAATTAGTCAGTATGCCTATGTTTATACTGCCGATAAAACAACTACTATCCCCTAATTCGCTATCACAATCGATGCTTCCCCTTCCGGGCAAAACTGCGACTTTTTAAAGCGAAGCTTTGTATCTCTAGACGAAATCGTATATGGCTAGGCGAAATCGCCTGTGTACAGAAAAATATCATCATCGATATCGGCTCGAGAGTCATCGTCTTCTTCCGCAGCTGGCTCGGTGGCGCCACTCGGGTTGCGCTCGTGCTCGGCACGCACGCAACCCGAGGGGTGCGCGTACCGAGCACCCAACCCGAGTGGCTCGGCAAGCGTGCCGCTGCTCCCGCGTCTTCCACAGCTGCCTGTATTGCTGCTCATCATTCCAGCGTAGACACAGACCGAAAAAAACTTTTAATAGCGAAGCATTTCCTGGCCAACATTTGCTACTTTGACCGTATCTATCTAGCCGCCTACGACATTGTGCTCTCATGGTCGTTTCGTTAACTTGCCATGTACCAAAATTGGCATACTATGACAAGAGTATATGCCGAATATAAATGATATGTCGTGACATGAATATCATGACATGCTTGTAATGTAGGTCATGAAACAGCCGCCTACGTCTGCTTTCATGGTCGTTTCGTTAACTTGGTAGGTACCAAAATTGATATATTATGACAGGAGTGCATGACGAAAATAAGTGATAGGTCATGACAAAAATGTCATGACAGGCGTGTCATGTAGGTCATCACAATGAACCAGCGAAAAAGTTTAACACTCAAAAACCACTCAAATGAGGTTTGGACGCGGGTACTAACTGAGAGAGAGAGAGAGCAAGCGAGAGAGGAAAGGCAGGGAGGTTAACCAGAAGTCAGTTTCCGGTTTGCTACCCTACACTGGGGTGGGGGATAAAGGGGTTGGAGAGAGTGCAAAGAGAGAGAGAGAGAGCGAAAAAAAACAGAAAAAAGACACAGGCATTGGTAACAAAGGAGGCGTTCCAGTCACAGACGTTCACACAGGCCAGTGGACTTCAGGAACCGCAGGAGCGCTTGCACGGCCTTCTGATGCGATGTTGAGTCGCGTCGATGTTGCAGAGCCGCTTTTTGATTTTAATGCAGTCCTAAAGTTTTTAGCAGATGTAAACACTTTACAAATCATCTGGCCAGGGTATCTGTAGCGCAGCCTCGTCTTGCAGGCTGCAGCTGCAGTGCAAATAGTTTGTACAGCAGCTGTCAAGATCAGAGGACGACGACAGTCCTCTGATCTTGACATATGTGGGAATATGGTCACTCCCGTGCGTTTCAATGTCCGTAAACCATCCTGTACGCCTGACGAGACTTCGTGATACGAAGGCCAAGTCAAGACAGCTGCTGTATGTGCAGCCGCGTAAAAAAGTAGGACTGCCGTCATTTAAAACCCAGAGCTCACTGTCGGAGGCGAATGATACCAAGGCTCTGCCTTTCGCGTTGATTTTCGTACTTCCCCAGATTGTATGATGTGCGTTGAAGTCCCCGATGATAATCCATGGATCAGGCGTTGCTGACAGGATATCTCGTAATCTTTTGGAGTCAAATCTACTTGATGGTGATAGGTACGCACCAACAACAGTGACGGCAAGTCTTTTCTTCTTTACTGTGAAGCATACGTATTGGTTATCGTCATGAGGTGGCACAGGTTGAAGAATGTAAGTGAGGTCACGGCGAATAAACACCATAACCTTGCTTTGTACTAAGTGAATGAAACACTAAAGGATGCTGGTAGAAGTAATAGTCATAAGCATAATAATAAAATGTGGTTTTTATTGGCGCAAGGGCCAGATATGGCCAAAGCGCGCCATGACAAATGGTGATGGTTTTTTAAACGTACTATAAATAGAGTGGCATATGAGTTATAGATGGTTGAATATTAAAAACCAGTCAAAAGACGAAGGACAGAGAAGAGACGTGGCACACACGACGACTGGTTGATATAACGAATGGTTGATATAATGAATGGTTGATATAACGTGGCTGCAAAAAGGCCTAAAATCAAGTCGCTGTAAATTGCGTAAAATATATTGGTAGTAAAATAATGACAATGACTAATGATTAAAGTTATGACTATAAAAATTCCGATACAAATTGATGATGTACTAAAACGTGTACAATAGCACTAGTGCCTCAAGAGGTTCCTTGAAATCAAGGGCTGAGAGGCACGTGCTGTACAAACTATTTGCACTGCAGCTGCTGCCTGCAAGACGAGGCTGTGCTACAGATACCCTGGCCAGATGATTTGTAAAGTGTTTACATCTGCTAAAAACTTTAGGACTGCAATAAAATCAAAAAGCGGCTCATGGCTAAGAAAGAATGCTGAATGAAGAGGAGAATGTGAAAGCTCACGATATGCTGGATAAAAGTACTTTTTTCGCTGGGCTTCTATTTCAGGGCACTGGACAAGAACATGGAGGACTGTAAGAATGTCGCCACACCTATCACATTTTGGAGGATCGCTTCCTGAAGAAAGGAGGTAAGAGTGTGTGCCATAAGTATGACCTATTCTTAACCTGCAAAGAAGTACTTCCTTGTGTCTTGCCGTTTTTTCGGACATCCATTTCCCTATTCTTGGTTTGATCATATGTAGCTTGTTTGACACTTCGTTGTCCCACTGCCTTTGCCAACATCTCCGCAACTGATGGCGCAAGAAGGGCTTTAGGTCTGCGCGAGGGGATAGCTATGTTTGTGCCTGTAGATTTAAAAATTACTGACGTGGCACTCTCGTCTGCAGCTACATTGCCTTTTATGCCTCTATGGCCATGTACCCAGCACAATATTGCCACGTGTACTTGTTTATCTTTCACCGGTGACAGCTCTTTACCGGCTAACAAATGTAATCGTTATCGCTCGGCGCAGGACGCGCCTGTATCGGAAGTTTCTAGAACGTTATCGATGCTTCTTTCCGTTGCCTCTTTTCACCGACGCTTATGTTATCTGATTGTATGACCGACGCGAATTGTCTAGAACTTTCTGGAAGACCCGCGGCCATCAGGGATTAATCTGGAACCTTCGATGACTCAGGTATAAAAGCCGACGCGTTTCGCCGCTGATCAGATTTTCGACGATCGCCGACTGTGTTCGCCGCTATCGTTCTGCTTTGAGTGTAGCTTGCTTTTGTGGGCACAGGTTCGCCTAATAAACAACCAGTTTCGTCATACACAGTTTTACGAATGTTTACTTCAGCGTCACTACTACGTGACAATATGACCACTTGGTTGCCCATGTAAGTTGAGCATAACCAGCTGTAGAGTTCGTTAAATACTGAATTATGTTGTTTTCGTAGACTCATTAGAGCTCTAACGACGCTCAATGAGTCTGTGAACACAATTGCTTTGGTAACATTCATTAGCTTGATGTGTTTACCTGCCGAGAAGATTGCGTATGCTTCCGCTGTAAAAATACTTATATCCGGATTTAGTGCTCCAGATGTTGAAAAAGGCGGTCCCAGAGCTGCGTAAGCAACACCAGCAGGAGATTTGGAAGCGTCTGTGTAAAATTCTGCACATGAGTACTTCGCCTGAAGCTCGGGGAAGTGCGAACGTATATGAGTCTCAGGTGCGTGCTTGGAGATCTCTATGAAAGAGACATCGCACTCAATAGTCTGCCACTCCCAAGGTGGTGGAAGCGGACTGGGAGCCATTAAGACATTCTCTTGAACTAGTATGCCTGTTTCTTCAGACGACACTTCTAGACGCAAGGACAAAGGAGTCCTCACAGACGGCCGGTTTTGATACAGCCTGGCAGCCGATATGTCGCTTATAGTGGAAAAGCATAGGTGTTCTACATCTGCCTTTACATTCAGGGCGTAGGATAAACTTAAATACGTTCTTTGGAGATGCAGGGACCATTAATCCGACTCAACATACAGGCTTTCTACAGGGCTAGTCCTGAAGGCGCCTGTAGCAAGCCGAATACCCAGATAGTGAACGGGTCTAACATCTTTAAAGCACTAGGTGTTGCAGAGTTATAAACTATGGCTCCGTAGTCAATGCATGACCGTAAGAGGCTTTTGTATAAGCTAAGGAGGCATCTCGTGTCGCTTCCCCATGATGTACGTGACAAGAGCTTCATCAGATTCATAGCCTTCAGGCACTTTGTTTTCAGGTTGTTGAGGTGTGGGACAAAAGTTAACTTACCCCAGTATTCAGAAACGCGCCTTAACTTGAAGCTGCGCCTTGACTTGAACAAGTCCAGCTCAAGACTACACCCGACTTGAGCCCGCTGAAGGCAGCCATCACGTTTCATAAACGTTCCCGCTGTCTTCCTTCGTCAAGTCAAGCCCAAGCGACGACACGGTGTGTCTGGGAGCGAGGTTACCAGATCGAACGAGAACAATTATATCTGCTACATCTGTAGCACTGCCAATTTTCTGAAAAGTTAAACACTGTGCACGTTTACAGACAGCCATTGGTAGAGAAAAGGAAGAAGTAAGAAAGACCGCACGAAAATAGTCACAACCATCCAAGTCAATCCACTGCCGCTCAGCCAACGGCTCAGCTTTCACTTTTTCAAAATGGCGTCGGAGGAGTTGACAGTACTATCTGGCTTGCGTACACCAGCGCCGCGCTTCACACCCGAAGAAAAATCTCTTCTTTTGAGTTTAGTAAACAACCATAAGAAAGTTTTGGAGTGTAAGAAGACGGACGTGGCAGCGCTCAGCGCCAAAAGTGCGGCATGGAAGAAGCTGGCAGTGGAGTACAATGCGCAGCATGGTGTCACGCCTCGCGACTTCAAACAGCTGAAGAAATGTTGGGGCAACATGAAACAGAAATGGAAGGAAGAGAATTCGGAGGAGAAAAGAAAAATGCACAAAACGGGTAAGGGCAATCTTATATTTATGACGGTACAGCTGCAGCGGAAAACGATTAGCACAAGTCACCGATCACCCGAGCAGATAAATCGCACATCGCGGCACGCGACGCTGTTTTTCCCTATAGCACGCCGAAAACGAGAGTGTCAGGCACCCTCTCTTTGAAAGATGAATCATGTAGATACCAGTGTGCACGGGAACGAGAGCGCCGCGTACCGCAATTTCCCTGCTCCGGTTATCGGCCAATTGTGCTAATCTTGTCCCGTTGCAGCTGTGCATAAAAGGCTAGCATTATTGTGTAGGGCATTGAAATTGTGTTTTCAAGCTGTGTGTGTGGTGTCGACAGTACAGTGGCTTCGGGTGATTTCGTACTTGCTGAGACTCGCGTCATCAGGCGCGAAAACGGCCAAGTCCCGGTACCCATAAATAACACGAACAGCGCATCGTCCTGTGTGTACGTGTTATCGTTGTCTCCGCGTTTCGACGTCACGCTAAATAACTTTGTGACCTTTTCGCGCGTCTGTACTGCACTGCGCATACACGTGTGCTTCGTGTAGCGTTAAGATTTGCAGGTGGACGAAATGGTGCACGGTACAAAAGCTTTTTCCTCAAAGCGATGAACGTGATGCGCAAGCACTTTATCGCGCGATGCGCATGCTGCAACAGATAATGGGGTTCACATTGGGCGTAGGGTAACGCATAAAAGACGCGAACACAGCTTAGGTTTGTTGAAAGCTAGGCATTAGGCTTGAAGTATGTTATGCAACAAGTGAGCTGTTCAAGGAACATATTATGCTCATTCTACAGCTCTGAAAAGTAATGTCTTTTTAAATGGTGACCCGACACACTTGTAAGGTGGCAAACACAGCTTTGTAGTAGTTTGACACGTTCGAGAGGCTTTATTTCAGTATGACCAGATACACATAAGCTCCAGTTGACAAAACTTTTCACCGAATCACATTTCGTAAGTCCTAAAATGCCCTATTACTATAATAGCCTACCTACTTTTGTAAACAGTACATGGCAGTTTGCTACGCACATTTTGGCAAAACTCCGAACAACCTCACTGACCATCTGAAATTGCATCCATAATACAGCAGTGACATTTTATGCAATACCACAAGCGTTCTAAATATCAGACGCTGAAAGGCAATGCGGCTTACAAGAATACAAATACTAGGAAAATTTGATCACACTTATACAAATGCACAGTTACTAGAAATATATTTCACGTGGCACGATTATATAACACAGTGTTCTGCTGGTGGAGGTAAAATTGTGTAATGGAAATTCTGGTACCGCTCTTGTGTAACAATGTTCACGAGATGCAGAAATTATACACACACTATACGTACTTGTGCCTAAAAGAAGCTGTCCACTGAAAATTCTACATGTTCTGTAGAGAAAAGCAGAAATTTATGCGCAGAAAGGCAGAGAGGTCGGCCTGAGCTATACCTTGCTCTGGCCTGCTACTCTACACTGGGGAAAAGGCAAAGGGAGGAAAAGAGCTGATGAATGATGATATAAGGAGGAGGTGCGTATAAACAAGCTCACAACGTTGTGGCATCTCTAAAGCCATGCGTTTAGCCCAGTGGCTTGTAGAAGGGCTGTAGCAGCACTTGTAATCAAAGCTGCGCTGTTTGCATTAGGCCAAAGACCCAAAAGGAATTGATCTGATAGTAGCCTCTGTAGGACTGCATGCATGCCAATAGAACCTGCTTCACATTTTCAGTAGGACATGGCGACTAGTTTGTGTCACTCTCGACCATCACGAAGCAGTGCTCTACAGTGAAAAATTGTTTATTCTACAACCTTATCTATAAAAAGATTATGGAACAGGAAATGTGGCAGCATGCAATACTACAATACACCTTGCATGCTAATACTGGAAATGACGTGAGAGAAAAGTGGGTCACAGCAGTTTCAGCAACCTGCTCGAAAGCAAACGTGTTGAACAATTTTATTCTGCGTGCATTGTGTATTGGTCCACTCAAAGCACTTTCAATGTATTTCATAGAATGTAATAACTGTTACACATTTTTTAGGAGGAGGACCTGCTGCTGCAGGCATGACACCCCTGTCAGCATTGGTTGGGGCTGTGGCTGGTCACATGGCCACCAGAATCGCAAATGAGAATGACTCGGACGGAGCAACTTATCTCCCTCCAGTAGACAGCCAGCCTGTTGTTCGGCTCCTGCAGCCGATGGTAACAGAAGTGGAAGCAGTGTATGACTATTACGGTATGTTACTATTACATGAAACACATTGAAACAGTTTTCTTGGTATGAAACTGGAAGGCATCCTGCTGTGAGGAAAGTGGGAGGAACCACTTCACAGTTTATCATGTTTTATGAGACTTTGATGTTGTATACATGTCTAGCCAATTGGTACTTCCAGCTTGTTTGTTGTGCAGTGAGGGGTTATATGTATCTAGAAGGCATTTAAGCTTTTTCAAAACTCTTAGCTGAATATGGTGAAAGCCATTTCTTGTGGCATTTAAATTCAGTGGTGCGAAGTGTGCTGCATGATGAGCATCGTGTTGAATTTACCATTTCAGAGGAGCACAGGAGCCCTGGCCACATGCAGAACGACGAGGCAATGGACTACAATTATGGTGTCACACACAATACATGTGCACCCAATGCAGATGAAAATGCAGCTGCGTTGGAGCATCTGGACAATGATTCTAACAAAGAAAACGAGCTTGACAGGCCAGCCAGAGAGGCCAGCCCAAGGCCAGCCCAAAGCCACCCAGAGGCCAGCCCAAGGCCACCCAGAGGCAGGATGGCACTCCTTGAAAGAACACTTTCTTGCGAAAATGATGTAAGGATTGCTTTGCTCCGGGAGGAGCATAAGACACGAATGCGCCTCCTGGAGGAGGAGCACAAGGACAACCTCCAGAAAAGAAATGAAGAACACAAAATCAAAATGGAAATTTTGCAAGTTCAGAAGCAAGTTGAGCTTGCCAAATTGACGGCCATGAACGAAAGAGTGTAAACTTGATCAGTGTTGTTAAAAATATTAAAGCTTTTATTCTGAAATGGGTCACAGAATATGAGACAATATAGTGCAGTTTTCTCTCCATGTAGATTTGTGAAAATGGTAAAAAGGCTATAGAAGGTGTGAAGCAGTTACTGTGCAAGCATATGGCACCTGGAATAAGAAATTGCAGCATGCACTTGGTTGCATGGGACCCTGAGGCTGCATGTCTGGGCAGTAGAGTTTTTACCACATATGGTATTTTTCCATTTCATCATGTATCTATAGTGGCATACAAATACGGCACAACACATACACTGAACCCATGACCCAACTATTCAGTAGGGGAGTGTGAATATTCTAAACTTTGTTTAATATTTCAAAACGTCAACTAAAACAAAATTGGAGCAAAAGCATGGCAAGTTTTCACCGCCTTGAGCATAGTATAGACACAAAACATGAGAACTCGCGTAGTGGAACAGGCTACGTCGCTCAGGTAGCCATACATTACAGGCTATGCAGCGACCATTCGCACTGTCTAAAGAGCTCTGTGCATGCGAAGAAACTACTTGTCTGCTCTTTATGCTTCATTTGTGCTTTTAATAAACATCGCTTCATAACGTGCTATGTAATAACAGAAACTTCCTAATTATACTAGGATGTGAACATTGTTTTATATTAATTGTGTTCATGCTTGTTCATTATTGGAAAACTATTCAATTTGGGACAATTTGTATTCAATTCAATATCAAAAATCACTATACGCACACCCCTACTATTCAGAAACACTGACGTGGATTTGAAACAACAATGTTTACGAGAAACTCCTCTGGATTAGAAGTTGCCGTGCACGCATGCCAGGTATATTGTCCCCCACACCATTAACAGATGGCAGGTGCTCTTGGCAGGTATTTCTTCCTGTACGTCGGCATCTGCTGGTGGGAACATGGAGACCAATTGGCTCGGGTTCTTGTCGCAGGAGAGCCACGTTGTGCAGGGCAGCACAAGCTGTTATTATGCGAGCTGCATTTTGAGGCTTGTGTTGAAGTTTCATGTCTAAGCAGGGGAAGCGCCTTTTCCACACTCCAAAGGCCCTTTCTATGGAGTTGCGGGTCTTGATGTGTGCCTTGTTGTACCTGATAGAATGACAACACAATGCAATCAGTCAGTTTTTCAATGCACACTGTACATTAAATTGTGCCAAAGCTTTCCTTCTGTGTAGTTAGCACAGATCTACACTGAATGCTTACAAATACATTCAATTTCTTGGAAACAATGTAGCACATGGCTAGATTGCCATTCATTCTGTCCAGCCATTTTTCACTGCCAACCATTATATTGAATGTAGTCATATTGATCTGGCTATATAGGTGACTCCATCTGTGTGCTCTTGGTGCAGCAGCAGATAACAGAGGAGCATGTTGCTTATGTGTTACAGCTACTCGCTGTACCACACTTAAGGTGTATAGCATAGCTTCACAAAAAGAGTATGTTATTATGGAGAGAAGTGCTACCTATCATATACACCTCTGAAATGGTTAGGCATTACTTGCCTGCCTTCTGGTGAGTTAGCTGGACCTGGCTCATGAAGTGGGGTCATCAGGAAAGGAGAGCAGGCGTAGCCCATGTCTCCAAGCAGCAGACCAGGCACACGGTGCTGTTCGTACATAACACGTACACGAGAATTGTCGTATATGCGACTGTCATGGGCAGACCCCGGCCAGCTCGCTACAACATTGAAAAACTGCAGCATTGGTCCCGCAACCACCTGCAAGAAAGAGTATGAGCGGAGGAACAGCATTTTGGAGTTGCAGCAACTGTAACTACATTTTGCCTCCCAGCAAGACGGACAATCAAAATCTGAAAACTGCTGAAGGCCATCTCACAGAGATTTTCAACTACCTAAAATTTCAAGTGGCCCATAATTCTAGGTCCTGTTCTTGCCACGGCACATGTACAGAATGGAATTTATCGCACAGCTCGTACTGGTCACGATGTACAGAAGTGTGAGTGATAGCCGATTTCTTACGTTGCCAAAAATGTGTGTACGTGCACAGCATGCCCGTTACTTCGTGATCAGCAAGCGAAGCTCTTCTTTGCCGCACATTTGCGCTTTAAATGGCCTATTAGTGCAACCGTTAAGACCACACACTCGACTAAAAGCAGTACTCGTACCGTCTTTCCGTGTAATATTGCGTGTGAATGAATATGACGCGCGAGAGACCGTTACTTAAAGCATGCAGAAATTGTAACATGACGATTAGGACTTTCACCGCTGCTTTTGCGTTCCTGCAAAACTAATCGCTTACGATCACTGCACATTGTGAAAAAGGGCTTACCTGAACGTTAACAGAAAACACTCCTTTGCGGTTGCGGTAAACCTCTGCGTCATCACCTCCGGGACTCTTTATGCGCACATGTGTGCCGTCGATGCAGCCGGTCACCCCGGGGAAGTGGGCGATCTCATAGAAGCCCCGCATCACACCTGACAACTGCGAGGCATCCGGGAAGCGGACAACTGCTCGAAACAGGTGCCTGGCAATGAGGCGCGTCACTTTTTTCACCGTGCGACATACCGTGGGCTGGGACACATTGACCAAGTCTCCGCTCACAATTTGAAAGGTTCCGGCGCCGTAAAATCTCAGTGCCGCAAGCAGCTGTAGCAGAGGTGTCAGCGGCAGTCCTCGGTTGTCGCCGCTCGTCTCAAGTGGTAGAAAGGCCAGCAGCTCACGAACTGTTTGCTTCGTGAATCGATAGCGCGTGATGAACTCATCATCGTCGTATACCTCCATCGGGTTCGATCTGTCACGCAACCATGGCCGTGGCACACTTCGCATGTAAAATGCATCACCGAAGACGACATCACAGGCTCTACACGCAAATTCGTACGCGCCGATTCTTCTGGCGACGTCGCTCCTATACGACGCCATGTTGCTACAACCTCTCCAAGCCTACCTCAAGGTAGCTCCGGCTCTGTCTTGAAAGTTTCGCGTACTTGATCAAGTGAAGTCCGCCACGAGGAGGCGCTTCAAGTCAAGGGAGATTTATGATACGCGTTGGCGCCGACTTGAGACGGCCGCAAGTCAAGTTGGAGTCAAGGCGCATTTCTGAATACGGGGGTTAGAATCTAAGATGAGGCCTAAAAATTTATATTCATGACTCACAGATAGCCGTTCTCCATTAAGGTCAATAACGGGGTCTGGTTGCATACCTCCTTTGTTCGACAAGACCACGCACGTGCTTTCTTGTGGGTTTAGTCTAAATCCATTCTCGTCCGCCCACTTGGAAATCTTGTTGACGCAGACTCCGGCCGATGCCGGAGTCTGCTGCAGCGTTGCCTCCTTTCGCGCTGCACCAGCATACCCTGCGGTATGCAGGAAGGAAACACGTTTCCGCGCTTCTTGAAATGAGATGTTATCCTTCCCTTTAATAGTAATATCGTTCTCTTTCTTCCACGTAGGGCATGATCGTGAATATGCCGCATGATCACCGTCGCAGTTTGGACAGTGGAGGGCACTACCACAGTTATCAGACGTGTGTTCATTGTTGCCGCATTTTGCACATGTAAGTAGGCCCCGGCAGCTTTGAGAGCCATGGCCTAATCTTTGGCACTTAAAACATCTGCAGGGGTTCGGGATGTACGTTCTCACTCTTGTCTTTGTGTATCCTGTTTCAAGGGAATCTGGCAGCCCGCTTGTCGCAAAGGTGAGGATCAAAAGCTTAGTAGGTATTTCTCTATTATCGCGTTTATTCTTTATCCTTCGTGCTTCAATCACATTCTGTTCGTTCCAGCCCTCTAGGAGCTCTTCTTCGCTCAGGTTAAGTAGGTCGTCATCAGATATCACTCCTTTGCTTGTGTTCATTGACCGGTGTTGTGTCACAGTGATTTGAAGATTGCCGAATGCCACTAGATTTGAAAGCTTATATGTTGGTCCTTGTCGCGAGCCTCAAGGAGAAGGTCGCCGCTGGCCATTTTGGTCACTTTGTAGTCAGTGAGATATTTGGAAACACAGAAAGGTGAAATTGTCCTAGCGGTCGTTTCAGTGTTAAGACTATGAATGACAAGTAAACGTTGGAAACATTCTTTGCGTTTGACAAAAAATTGAAAGTTTTCTTCGGTGCGCCTTCTTTTTGTAAGAGGATGATCATTGAGTCGGGGGAATGACGAAGCCATCAAGTGTTCATTGAGTTCGGCAGCGATGCCAGCCGCCCACCACGGAGCCCAACAAGGGGGCGTGACAAGACTGGTGCATAGATAAAGCCTGCCATCGCCAGCTGTACACAGCCACTATAACCCAATATGTAAAACCAAGGTTGGTTATTGCACACTAGGTTAACCCTCGCTGCCCAGAAGATCGGAAGTAAATAGAAGAGAGGAGAAGACAGGAAAGATTGAAAGTGAGATAAAAAGACGAAGATTGGAGAGGAGAATAGAAAAAGGCAACTACCGATTTCCTCCGGGTGGGTGAGCCCGGGGGTGCCGTCTACGTGAAGCCGAGGCCAAAGAGGTGTGTTGCCTCCACCTGGGCCATAAAGGTTCAAATACCCGGCATCAGCTCAACCCCCCGGATCCCCTTTTCAACGGACACGGCTAAGCCGCGCGCCCAGACGCGGGAGGGTCCAACCCTCGTGTGCTCGGGTCCATGGTGCTGCAAACCACCAGACGCCTGCTGAAGCAGACGCCCCTGCGGGGAATAGCCGTGAGCATGACTCAGCCAAAATGACAATGAGTCAGCGAAAAACGGTTAGCACTCAACGACTGGAATGTGTTCGGACGTGGGCACTAACTGAAGGGAACACTAATGGACGATGGTAGAAATCATAGTCATGAGCATGACTCAGCAAAAATGACAATGACTCAGCGAAAAAAAATATTAACACTCAAAAGCCACTGAAATGGGTTCGGACGTGGGTACTAAGTAAACACTAAAGGATGGTGGTAGAAGTCATAGTCATGAGCATGACTCAGCAAGATGACAATGAGTCAGCAAAAGAAGATTAACACTCAAAAACCACTGGAATGGGTTCGGACATGGGCACTAAGTGAAGGAAACACTAAAGGATGATTGTAGAAATCGTAGTCATGAGCACGACTTAGGCTTTTACCTTAAGGTCTCTTAGGTGTAGCTAAAGGGACTCCTGAGGACTCATGACATGAATGTCGTGACATGCGTGTCATGTAGGTCATGAAAGAGCCACCTACGTTTTGGTGCTCTCATGGTCGTTTCGTTAACTTGGTAGGCTCCCCGCACACTGCTTCGCATAACATCGATTCCCACAGGGCGTGGGATCTGCCGGCATTTTTATTTTTACGCGAACGTCCGGCGCTCACCTCTTGTCAGTCAACTACTAGTCCTCACCCAACACGTCTCTAACGCGATGGATAAGCACCGGCAGGTAAATGTTAGTTGCATGGAGTGGTGGAGTGAGCCACTTCATCCATGACCGTGGTTGGATGTTAGTGAGAATGGTGGAGAGGGCTGACTGCAGTTTGGAAATTCACTTCTTTTCTGTCGTCGTAATGGGGAGTCGGCGTTTACGGGTTCATTGTCTTACGTAACGGGCAGATTTAATTTCAAGCAATTTAATTTGGAAGAATCACACGCGGCAATATCGGGCGAATGCTGCCCACCATGCCGCCGAGCAAACTCTACACATAAAAAATTGTGCGGTTTTTTATGCCAAACCACAATCTGTTTCTGAGGCACGCCATACAGGGGACACCGGAAAAGTAGGGCCACCTGGGGTTCATTAACGTGCACCTAAAGTTGTCGTACTTCGCCCCCATCTAAATGCGACCGCCGTGACCGGGATGAGATCCCGCGACCTCTTGTTTAGCACCCCAATACCATAGCCACTACGCAACCACGGCGGGTGCAAACTCGAGACATCGAACGCAAGCGACAACGGCGAAGTGCTTGCATACCGTCAGTTACGTCATTATCTCCGTCGCAGCCGAACGTGTGTGTAACCTGATAATTCAGAACTACTTTAATGAACCATTGGGATTAACCCAGTGATAAACACCAGGGCCGCACGTTTCAGCGTCACTGGTTAACCATCTTCACGGGGGCGAAGGGGCGACGAATTTTTTTTTTCATTGATCGGCTGACGACTTCATGTGGTAATAGGAAGAGATAGGGTTACACCAGGACGAGATACTAGGTATCTCCTATTCCCGTATAATACTCAAATTTTAAAACATTCAGAGCAAAATAAACAATTATCATGACATGTCTACGACAGAACAAGAACAAGAAAAGACGCAGTTTCGCCTGAAAGGCGAAGCAGCGATTGCGATAGCAAAATGTTTAGGCAGCTGTACAAAGTAAGGATAGCAGTTTTATGGGCCGTATAAATTTGTACACATTCGCTTACTAACTAAATTAACAAGGATATGGTGTCACGCGCGCATAGGCAAACACGAACACATCTCACTCAATGACAGCGGAAACTCGCTGTCAAAATGCTTGAGTGAGGAATCCATGCAGGAGCAGCGAGCGAATTGACCTTCGTACTGCGGCTCGCATCAAGAAGATCAATCAACTAGGCCGGGAAAACACAGCGCTGTAACCCCCACGCAGATGGCTTTCAAGATATAGCGGCCGGGCTGCCTGGAGTATAACACCCCCCTCTCTGTTTTCCCCCGGAGCATTGCGCTCGACGGAAGAGGGCGCGAAAGCCGCGAGACGACCCTCGCACGCTTTCACTCGCGCATACAGCATACGGCGCGCGGCGACGATTTTATCGCCATTGCACTTTATACGGAACTCCACGGCGATGGCGATGCCGACGGCAGAAATGCTCCTGGAGTGTGGGTATAATTTCTATCCCAATGAAACGTCTTTGTTACCTACATATTGTGTGCTGTCGCATACGCTCAAGCCCAGCCTTCAATACTGTCTCAATTGCATTTATTTATTTGGGTGCCCTTTAATATGACTAGCTCCAGGTGAGCCACAATCCTTCATACACACGGCCTAGTGCTAACACAACGTGGTATTTGCTGATTGCCCTCTCGCTATTATGCTATTCGAAAAGCGCGCGAAAAAAAAAGCTCCGTTTTCGCTGCAATGCCCATTCAACAAGAAATGAAATGCTCGCAATACACATGTACAAGCAATCACAATAATGGTGTATTTTGAATTTCGCTTGAGCAGCAACATTTTTGTAAATGATCATTGTTTCACAAAATACAGCCTTGCCACGTGAAACTTATCGTGCATCTCAGAATCTTAAAAATGGGCTTTGGATTCCCGCACGAAGCTGCAGCTATGTTCACAGAGTTTGGCTCCTTGTGATATTCTGGGAAATGACAATGACTTACCGCAATTTCCAGTGGCGCGGTACAAACAACCCCAGTAATGTATACGTATCTGCAGCTGCGCCAGGGCAGATCTCTCCGGGTGCTGGCCAGGCGTTGCTCATTTCCGCATCTTTATAGGAATCTGTTGCAGAACTCCGTCCGACCCAGCGCAATAGAAGTTCGTGACATCGACCCCATAGACCCAGAAGTTTTGCTGCCGTTAGAAGATGTCTACTTGGGTGAAAACTGGAAGCGCTGCACAGCTGCACGCATTAGAAGCAGGCAAGCAAAAAGACCTGCGAGTTTCCTTTCAGATGTTTCATCAGACAGCTGTCATCGAGGTCAAGAAAAGACTTCCGGTCTCTGGCATGTTTTTTCACGAGGTCAAGTTCACAGCACGATCAACTTCTCGGAGTGTGGAGGCCAGAGTGGCGCTGCCAGTGGTGCACACACTTCAGAAGTGGCATGCTCACTTGCTGCCTTACATCGGAAGAATTGAACAGGAGTGGCGAAATCTCCCTTCCTGCCACGAGAAAGATATCCTGGAAAAAAAATCTACCCCATCATTCTGGGCAGAAATGGGATAAAAAAAACATGTGATGCCTACCTCATATTATCTTTACCACACTATAACTGAAAGGCTCAAAGGATTTTCAGTATTGTGACTGGTGTCAAAAAAATAATGAGAATGGGCTTGGAGCTGAAAACCTCAACAGTGTCCTCGTAACTAAGGCCGCTTTAGCAGAGATGTGCCGTAACTGTGTAAACATGGGCGTCTAAGAATGGCATAGTGAACTACATCAAAAGGAAACGCACTGAATAGAGACACTGGTGGTGTTTTACCACAGTTTAAACATATGTTTTAGGTTTAGGTGTCAGTTCGTGTTCGTCATAGTTTTGCTAAACTGCAGAATTTTAGTAATAAACTGCCAATAAATCACCAATTGGGGCCCTGTCCTTTGTTAGCGTACTCCAAAAGTATTCGTTTTTAGTTTTGCTATAAAAGGAACAAAACATTAGCTCATATGACGATGCCGCCCCCCCCCCCCCCCCAGTGGTTGCTTGAAATATTTAATATAACCTTTAAATGTCTGCGTGGCAATTGTACGTGAGACGTAAGTCACATGAATATTATTTCAATAATTGTTTGTCTCCATTACGTTATTGTTTGGTGATTTATTTACGAAAATTATTTATTATCAATTTATATTTAATATATTTATTTTTCACATCATTCTTAGTTAAATAATGTGTTTACCCATTAGAACACGAAATTAGTACGTAGAGTAAAGCAGAGTCTTGGCGAAGTCCACGGCATTACAGGGTATTTTCGGCCGCCACCTAGGTCTTTTTGAAACATTGGTTGACAACGGTGTGCCAGTCGCGTCACGGGCCCCGCGTCGCAGAAAATCCGGCTTCGGCGTCAGTCTCGGCATGCGGCGTGCGCGGCCAAAATAATCATCCCGAACCACCCCGACCACACAGGCCTTCCGCGTGGCGTAGAGGCGCAAGTTGGATTTCTCAAAGTAAAATGCGTCAAAAAATCGTAAAATACGACTTAACTACAACCTACACGTATGATTGCGTCGGATTGTAATTTTAATATACGAGAAAACATAATTCTGTTACGCAGAAACTCGAAAACACAAACGCCTTTTCCAGCATTTCTACCACTGATACAGCGGCGCGCCCCGGTCGGTGTACCTTGCAAAAACATTATCCAGATGGCGCTCGCCTCCACGGCAGCCGCATGTGGAGGCGAAGTTGGAGAAAAAAGAAAGCTGCAGTTGCCGGGAAACCTGACAAATAGACGAGGCAACCTAAAGTTTGCCCGCGCGGCACCAGCGCCGACTGCTCCCCTGGCGGAAGGATGGAAGTGTCGAAGGTCGCCGCTCGGCCAGCGCTCGCCTGTGTTCTCTACGGCGCGAGCGATCGTGCGCGTACTTTTCGCAACGGCGAGCGCGACCTCATCAACCAGGAAAGGTGGCACGCAATACTGCTGTGTTGTTGATTGTCACAAGAGCCCCGAAAGGTCGAAATCCGACCCGTGAAGTCCTACAGAATTCCGGGGAGGTGGTACGAGAAGGACAGACGACAAGCGTGGATAACTGCGGTGCGCCGAGTCAAGTAAGTGACGTACTTTCGCATTCGCGTGCAATATCACGGCCGCTCGATAAAAACGCAATAGTAATGTGCCTGTATTTAGCGCATGGCCGTTTGTTTAGACGTGTCGCGTAGTTGAATCGTACAGTGACATCCGCCGTGTTAGCTTAGCGGTAAATGCATACGTGTAGCGCCGCTAAGCTCGTACGACACGAGCTCGATTCCCGGCCACGGCGGCCGCATTTCGATGGGGGCGAAATGCCAGAATGCAGTTCTTACCATGTACTTTGATTTTGTGCACGTTAAAGAACCCCCGGTGGTCAAATTTATTCCTGAGACCCTCCATTACAGTGTGCCTCATAATGATTCGTGCTTTTGGCACGTAAAACCCGCGAATTTAATTGATTGTACTGTTCGTTCACTCGGCGATCGGCAAAGAGGAGCTGCAGATAATTATATCCTTTTTCCAAACGCGGCAATATAAATTCCTAGTTGTGCTGGCAACAAAAGGGGCCGCACGTTACTTGTCTTTTGTGTGCTGGCAATCCGCATTTAATGCAAGCTGCGGTCATCGCATGCGGCGGTAAACGGCAGATCGCAAAGCAGTTGCCCGGGACGCGCGCGTTATGTTTGTTGCTTGGCCAAGCTTTCTAGGTTCACAATATCCAAGCATGCTTTAAAGTAATTGCCACCTTGCACATTCTTCCTGCTTCACACTTTCTGCCAAGAATCTTCGTTTCGTGTAGTAGCCGGCCATCGGTGTGAGCTTACTTTAGCTGCGGCGGGGCATTTGCCCGACGAGAAACTAGATTTGCTTTGATGAGGCATGTATCGCTAATTCTTGCGCTCGTGCTGCTGGTCCCAAGGTTATCGCTGGTTGCCGTGATCTGGGTTCATTTCGCGGAGCAGTTTGTACGAGTGATTTCTCATGACCAGTGAAAAGATACCTCGCTCAATAATGCAATGAGTTGCCATGACTCTAACATCTGCATTGAATAAGGCATGATATACTTTAAATATTTATACAGCATGGTATAAGGCATTATGCGCATATGTAGTACTTACATCGTTAATTAATTTTATTGGCTTATTCTTGCCTAATGCATGTGTCTTTCTGTGCTGACAGTGCTGATGCCACTCCCTGGGAGCCAAAATGAGTGCAACCGTGCGTGCGCGCCCAGCTGCCAACGAACCCAAGGGCAATCGTCACCGTCTCTCCACATCTCTGCAAGGATGCATGACCGCTCTGTGACTGCATCATAGAGAAATAAAAGTGACTAAATTACTGAACTCGGTGTGTACCTCTAACTCGGTGTCGTATACAGTCTTGTTGGACACCTCAGACACGCACTTGGCTTCCACTGTCACCTCACCGCCCACAATTTGTTCAACACCACACACGTGTGGAAGCAGACGCTCCCCTTTCCTGAGTTTGCCGCCACGAAAAAACTATTGGCGTCGGCAACCGTCTTGAAACCAGACTGCAGTCTTCGCATCTCTGTTCAGCAAGCAGGCGATCTGCCGCCGTCGAAAACGGAGCGCTGTGAGCACGAGCAGCGAAGGAAAGCGCGGGCGAAACAATGTAAACAAAGCGGAGACTGCACCACGGCGCGACCGCGCTGCGTGAAATTTCCACTTTGGGGGCGCTGTCAGGAAGCGCAGCAGCGCCTTCTGGCGATCGTTTTCTCGTCTATAGCCAGGGATCCTTAATGCTATCGCGTTCCACTCTTAAAGGCGAAGCTTAAGCGTCCTCCATTTTTTTTTTCACTCATCACTTTAGTGCTTCCTTGCTTTCTTCGCACCATTCACACAAAATTTTATGCTGACGTCGTCGTTCGGGTACTATTTCCGATTCTGCACACTCGGTACATCGACCCAATATGATTCAAGAAAGTAGCCTTCTTCGAACTTCGGATCTAACGGCGTTTACTGATCCGAAATAAAGAAGGGCGCCGAGAAATGGAAT
Organism: Dermacentor silvarum; assembly: GCF_013339745.2. Taxonomy (NCBI): domain Eukaryota; kingdom Metazoa; phylum Arthropoda; class Arachnida; order Ixodida; family Ixodidae; genus Dermacentor; species Dermacentor silvarum. The sequence goes on from NC_051161.1 coordinate 120,428,090, forward strand.
AGCTAGCAAGCATGAGTTATTATCATTAAACGGCACTATGAAGTTACAAGCAGGAAAGTGTAAGGCGCCTCAGAACTGCTGGCCCACGTTTTGATGAGTGGACCTATGTTCGTCAAAGCGCATTCGATGAAGGTATGTTCACCAACTGAAACGTATAGGTCTGCCTGTCTGAGGAACCTTATCCCTATTTGGAACCATTATGCTGTCGTTTAAGTAATTCATACTTCAAGCTGAACGCCCATGGACAGACATTTAAACTGAGTTGCTGCATCACCGCATTCTGTGTGTTCTGCGGTAATATAAACGAGTATATGCTTGATAAACTTTTGAAAGCGCAAACAAGAGACAATGCACGAAAGGAAGGTCAGAGACAGGACAGGCGTCTGTGGGCCTAGTCGGTGCATACTTGATAAACTTCTTAAAGCGCAAACAATAGACACGTTACAAAAGGAAGGTCAGACACAGGACAGGCGCCTGTCCTGTGTCTGACCTTCGTTTTGTGCATTGTCTCTTGTTTGCGCTTTAATTAAGAACTTTATCAAGTATGCACCGACTAGGCCCACAGAAAGTTCTTCTAAGAATATATGCTCTTGAGACAGTTGTGAGCTGTGATGACCAATATAGGAAAAACTAGGGAAGCGATTATAATACGCAGTGAGAATGCTTCATCGGTTTATGTTCTTTGTCATAAATACAACGCCTGTTGGTGGGCCGTTCTTTCCGGTATTACATCCATGCGCTAAAAATGACTTCACCGTTTGCAGACGCCCCGCAGTGCACTTACGCACCTCCCGGCAGTGAACTGGCATACTAAGCACGCTATCATAGCTCTATTTCTTTAACAATGGCAAGCATTGCCAGAAGCTCGATTCTCACTAGGGTCGCCATAGTCAATGTAGGGATGAGTCCTATTCGTAAACAATGCCCTAGTAGCCATTGCATAGGCAGTCCTTGTCTCACGCTGCACGACCGCTTGTCGAAAGCGCACTCCGTGGCACGTTTTTTCAATGATTCTGTAGTACACTAACGCAAGCCCCTGATAACACCCAGGCGCGGCATTATTGCACGATCTGTGTTTTGCTGTTCAAATTTCGAAGAATTCTGCAGCTGCGAAAGGGGGGCTTTTGACGCTTTCTGTGGGCATTGTGAAGCAAGGATAAAGTCGTGCTAATAACTATGGTGTGCAAGTTAAGTCGTGACATTGCCGCGTAGCTGCCTTTGGAGTACCGCAGTCACGACTTCTGTCCATTTGCGCTTAGCACAGAATTTGAAAACAGTGGCTTCTAAGCGGTGAAGCACCCAACTAGTCGATCGTATAAAATGGTGAAATCAGCGAATAGCACTTGCACCGTCACTGTGTATGTGACTGGCATAACACGTATTAGGTGTATATGCTCACCTGCTAGCAACCGCTTCATGGCACACCTTCCTGTGCCTGACACAGCACAATAGTGCGTGCCCGCTTAATACAGCGCGTGCACTTTAATACAGTCTGCACGGTGCTTTATCGTTCTTTTTTTTTTGACATGCCGAAAAATAGTTTGCGCATGAATGCGGCTCGTATTGCGCACGGAGAATCACTTGCATTCCAGATAGCAGAAAGTGATCATTGCGGTGGTGCTGATCATACAAATGTAGCGCAAGATACAATGAGCAAATCGCAGTTATTCCACGTTCATTTTGCGTAGAAGCCATCGACTTCCAAGACTAGAAATAGAGCCGTTCTAAGCTCGGCAAAATCCCACCTTGTTATACGAAATTTCAAACAGTTGATTCGTTCTTTCAACGACGGTCACCGCAGTAACAAGGTGACTTTAGCGTTTCGGCCGCACCTGTCGCATTCCGACGGCAACGCAAAAACGCTTCTGTCATTCTTTCGGTGCGCGGTAATTAACTTCAGGTGGCCACAATTATTTCGTAGCTCTCCATTGCTGTGTCCCTCGTAATGCACAGCAGTTTCAGGGACGCAAAGCCTCACAATATAACTTCTTTAACCACGCCTCGATTTCTTTCCTCCCTTCGTTCCTTTAGGCTCGACGGCACAGCAGGTATGTCCACGGTAGCTAGTTGCAACGTCACGTGCAACTTTATAATGGAGCAGAAAAAAATTATCAGGAACATTATCCATGATAGCGCTCCAATAACGGATCCCATGACCGTTGCTCCCCTTTCAATAGTTCTTCAACAGCGTCTTCTCCCCGCACACTCATCACTCTGCCCATACTTCGCCTCCATGTTGTTGTAACGTTAACCTATCTCCTGAAGGCGTACTGAGCATGCTCGTCAGGTTAAAATAAGATCGTTTGCATTCCCAACACCCTCCTTCGCCATTACACTTAACCTCTCCGTTATTTTTCTTGTGATAGATCTTCAGGCCTCCCTTAATTCTGCAGTGCTTCCGCATGATTGTAATGTAGCACGTGTTGTTCCTATATTTAAAAAGGGTGACCCGCGTCCCCCCTTGAATTATCGTGTGGATTCCATCTTATCCTCTTCTTGTAAATTAATTCATCATATTGTAGCTGTTTGCGTTACTAGCTTCTTGAACGAGCATGACATTTTATCATGTTTCCAACATGGCTTCAGAAAGGGGTTATCGACAATCACCTAATTAATCACACTAATTCACTCTTTTCCTTCTGTTCTTCTCAAGGCTGGTCAAATAGAGGCAATAATTTCGGATTTTCGAATGGCTTTCGATGTAGTTCCTCAGGAGAAATTAATTTTCAAATTGGAGTTCCTTAGTCTTCCTAGCTTCCTCATATCCTGGGTTTCTGCTTATTGAACAGGCAGATTCTGCTACGTAGTATTTGATTGGCGGCAGTCTGATCCTCCTCCCGTCGTCTCCGGTGTTCCTCAAGGTAGCGTGCTCGGCCTTCTACGTTTTCGCTCTTTTGTAACGGCATACTGAATAGTAAAGTCACTCAAAGGACGAAAGGCAGAGAAGAGACGTGGCACACACAACGACTGGTCGTTGGTCGTTCATGTCGTTGTGTGTGCCACGTCTCTTCTCTGTCCTTCGTCATTTACTGGTTTTACTATTCAGTATGTACCAACTGACTCAGATAGCTTCTCTACTGTAACGACATAGTTGACGTAATAGATGGCCCCCATTATTATTCGCCTGTTGGCCGACAATTCTATCATTTTTAACGACATTAAAACAGCTAATGATCAACTTGCACTTAATTTAGTCTTGAATTATATTCTTTAGATGAGAAACAAATCGGGGATGGAACTCAATTCTGATAACTGTGTGCTAATACGCATACATAAAAAATACCTCTGAAGTTCTCTGACTTCATTGGCCTACACCTCTTGACTGAAGTCAACGCATACAAGTATATCGGAATTACAATAACTAATAACCTTACGTGGAATAGCCGCATTACCAACACTGCTTGTGCTGCTTTTAGAAAACTCTACTACGCCATAAGTTTGAAGATACATCCACTGAAATGGAGTAATTAGCTTATATATACCCCCTTTATTCGACCCAAACTGGAATATTCTTGTATTATTTGAGATTCATTTACTAAACCTAACACTAATGCCCTTCAGAGGATACAAAGGAGAGCCATTTGTTTTGTTCTTTTTTTTCTAAATACGGCCATGAATCTGTAACCGATTAATTGCGGATTCGTGGATATCACACTCTTCAGACAAGGTGAAAAATGCTACAACTGAAATTAATTTACTGGTTAATAAACCGTAAACTTTCTTAAGGTACATGCCTGACACTTCCTGCATCGAGAAAAACTCGTTATTCCCACCCTCTTACTCTATCACCTTACCTTGCCCGGACATACCTCTTTAAATATTTCTTTTTTCTTTACAGAAATATAGAACAATGAAGTGCTACTACGCCTTTTCATTATCTTAACAGTGCAGAATCACTTGAAACTCACGTTCTCGTTAGTTCGTTCTAGGTGAAATTCTTGTTTTGTGCTGTTTTGTTGGCTTTCCTAATGCGTTATTTTTTTCTCGCAATGTTCAGTGTACATTGCACATCCTGCTTGGGTCACAAGACCTGCAGTATGATGTACATAATATATGAATAAAATGTATAAACCTACGCTGAATGCACAGTATTGGTATCTAATTTTTCAGAATGAGGCCGGACTACGCAGAAATTCTGCCAGAGAGGTGAAGTTTTGGTAGCAATCACAAATATTAGACAATTACACGAGGCAAGGTTCGTAGTTTTGTCGCTCGTACGAATACCAGTGAACACTCGGTCATTAACTTGCAATGATGGTGTCACGCTCTGACAAACAAGCATGAACAGATATCATTCGATGACCATGAGCATTCGCTGTGAAAACGCTGCTGTGATGACGGGAGTCAGCAGCGTGGAGAGAACTCTTGGTGTTGCCGCTCCCTTCACCACGTGTCTTAAACGTTCATTACGCAACCTTCAACCCTAGGCCTGAGAACAAACACCGTGCATGAAGCCGCCAGCCATCTCGGCCGCCCTTCGCTATACCACCTGCCGCAGTTATCCTCCCACATACGGCACGCAGCTCGCACATGCGCTCTACCCCGCGCTCAGCAATGCTTAGCCACAGCCGGATAGAGGAAGGGTTTACTATGAAAAAAGTTGTCGCAGTTTCACCTGAAAGGCGAAGCATCAATTGCGATAGCAAATTTGAAGAGAGCTATACGGAGTAATGGTAGTAGCTTCATCAGCTGTATACAAACTTGGACATGCAGCAGCACCGGCAACACGCAGATCTGTTGTCGACGCCGTCGGCGTTTTGCCCGCGTTCGCACAAAATGCGTGCGGCGTTGGTGACTGTTGCCGGAGCCTGTGATGTAAATAGGCACTTGGTGCCGCAGCTAAACGTCGCCTCCCTTCCCTCCGCCCCCCCGGCATTTCACGCGTCGGAAGAAGGCGTGTTTGCTCTACATATAGGTGATTGTAAAGGAGGAAAGAGACGCCTACTTCTGCAGCCCTTAAGGGAGCACGGCGCAGAACGCGCTTTTGTTCTCCGCCGTGCGTTCACTCCCCGTGAAAGCGCGCGTCCCTCACGCCCTTTCACTCGCACATACAGCGTTCGGCGGCGCGCGGCGGCGATTTCATCTCTATTGACTTCATACGGAACCTCACGGCGACGGCGACGGCGACGCCGGCGGCAGAAATCTGCTTTGGAGTGTCCATATAATTGCTATCGCAATAAAATGATATGCTAGGCCAATCTACTAAAGGAGAAGAGGCACGCTGTCGTCCCTTAGTGCTCGTTCGATCACGTAACTTCAAACATTGAGCGAGCCATTAAACGGCGCGCATCAAGCCATTAACCTGCTCGGCTCCTCTTGCACAGTTGCTTCCGCACCCACAACATACAGCCCGCGGGCAGCTCATTCGTTTTATTGGCGTCGTGCGCTACCGATGGCGGTGCTGCGAACGGCGCTCCCGTGACGTCAGAGGGGGACTCTCCCTTGTCGTTTGCTACGCTCTGGCTAGAATAGCTTCATTTTAATGCGTTTGCTCGCGCTGTGACTGCGTGCTCGCGTAGCCCGGCGCTCCCCAATTACCATCTGTATTTTTGTAGTGTTAATTTTATTGCGATAGTAACTATATGGACACTTCAAAGCAGATTTCTGCCGTCGCCTTCGTCGTCGCCGTGAGGTTCCGTATGACGTCAATGGAGATGAAATCGTCGCCGCGCGCCGAACGCTGTTCGTGCGAGTGAAAGGACGCGAGGTACGAGCGCTTTCACGGGGAGTGAGCCCACGGCGGAGATATAGCGCCAACCTTTCCCTTTCCCTCAAGAACCACTTATCATCACGGCGGAGAACAAACGCTCGTCCTGCGCCGTGCTCCCTTAAGGGCTGCAGAAGTAGGCGTCTGTTTCCTCCTTTACAATCACCATATATGTAGAGCAAACGCGCCTTCTTCCGACGCGCGAAAGGCTATAGGAGGGGGGGGGGGGGGGTGGAGGGAAGGGAGGTGACGTTTAGCTGGGGCACCTCGTGCCTGTTTATATAAAAAATCACAGCATATCCATGGGGTGAATGATGATGAGTGGGGCGAAGCTCCGGGGGATCATTCGGGTAAACCACACTACGGACGAGAGATAAAGAGAGCGCGCGTCGGGAACGAGGGAGAAAGAGAGCGCGCGTCGGGAACGAACGCCCTTGTAGGGTGCCTCGATTCCAGCGCCGCCGTTCAGGGTGGTGCCATCCTTTGACCGCAACCGCGCCGCCGCTTTCTCGCTGCGACGCCATCTTGAGTCACAGCGAGCGGTTGCGAGTGCTTGGTGCCGGTGCTTAGTTCGAGACACAGTGCGCGCGGATGCTTCGCTCACGCTACTACTTGCTGGACAGTGTTCAGCCGCATGAATGACAAGCTTGTCAAGTGCATCGAGTCGACATGACGGGCTGTTGTGTTCCCAAGTGCACCGGATCGACGCGTAAAGGGCTTCGTTGTTTACGCTTCCCCCGGGACCCAGAGCGAAGGAAGAGATGGGAAGCCCAAGTAAAGCGGTATCACTGGAAGGCAACGGATAGCTCCTACATTTGCCAGGTAAGTGTCAAAAAAGTTTAGACTATCGCATCGTGTTTTTTAAAATAAGAAAGTATTCTCTGATCCTCGCTCACGTACCTACGTTCGCTCACGAACTAAGCACTGCACCGATGCTGAGTAGCCTATGGTTTGCGAGCGCGCGTCGCATAGGCTTTTGCTGTTTTGATCAGCGCAGTCTATGCGAGTAGTACCCTTATTTTAAGAACTGACGAAAATGCTTCGCCGCGAAATAGCCCTACATTAGCTACAAATCGTCATGTAAACCACCTATTTTACTTTTTCACGGGAAGCACACATCGTGTGTCTCTTGTTTCTTTGTTTTCCTTCAGTTTCTTTTTTCGCTACTGGTTATTTGGGACTAAAGAACGCAGTGCTTCTTCTGGGGAGAGCGGCTGTTGTGTACGTGGCAAGCGAAGCATTGTGATTTTCTCTATTCTCAGCAGATATCTTGCGGATCTCAGGTTGTTACGTTATATAGCTGATTTTTTAGACGAATATATTTGTAGCGTGGTGCTCGTAAGCCGATGGTCATTCGTGCTCATTCCCGATCGTAGTGGGTACTGTGACGGTCTTTAAATGCCTGTGCACGGTATGCCCAGGTGTAGTAGAGTTAAGGGGCATCATGGGACCAAAATGTTTCGGCGCTTTCTGGCATGGTGTCTGTTGTAGCCTGTGCATTTCTTCGAAACGTGTGAAGCGAGGTAATACAGCATTACTTCTGCGAAATTTTATTTTTAGGCACTGTAATGGGTTCTCCGTATTTACAAGGCAACTTTTCATATCAATAATCACTTTTGTTGTTTGACTTAATTTTTGTACTTAGAAACACATTGAAGAGGACCAGTACGAGGGAAATCGACAGGATGGGCGTCGTCTGTTAAAGTCAACAGCCTTACATCATCATGGACTATATTTTTGAAGTGAAAAACATTGCTAATCTGTATTTGACTGGCTTAGTTTCATTTACGGTTTTTGTACGCGATATGTATGCAGTTTTGTTTATTTTTTCAATGTAGATATCAGTGTTCTAATGGTTATTTAAAAAATGTTCTGTACTCGCCATCGATGTGTTTGGCTGATGCGACGTATTCGATGGTAGCTGATGTATTCTGGCTGGATAGCTTGATTAATATTACCCGCGGTTGCGTTTTCTTGTTTGCATTCTTGTTTTCGATTTATATTGTTTGTAATAAGGCTGATGTACTCACTTGAACCCCCCCCCCTCCCCATGTAATGAATAAATAAAAAAAAACTCTCACTATCCCGAATTGTGTGTCGAGCCTACCTTGCGAATTTTTTTTTAACTCTTCTTTCAACATAACCTTCAGGCGCCACACAGTACATATAATTTTTCATGTACATATCTCTTTCATGATTGATTGTACTAGACATTATAAGTAAATGTATTTTGTGCATTGTTTGGTTTCTTGTGTGTACTACGCAAGATTGACACAGACAATTTACGTTACATGTTTCTCTACAGCACTAACTAAACCTTATTTTCACATCGCAGTTATTTTTACACCAACTTAATTCTGTCAGCACACAGTTTTGTGGGCAAAAGAAAGCAAAATTGCGCGTAGATATCGTCAAATAATTGCAACGAACGCGAAGAGCACGCGCAACGCAAGGGAAACTAACCGCCGTGCGCGAGTGGCTGGCTACGGTAAAGGAGGCGTGACGTGTAAACCAATATACAACAGCGAAAAAGAAAAACTTCCACGCACAGGGGCTCGCAAACATTATATACCAAGCATCGAAGCGCAAAAAATAGTGCGTATTTCAAACATACACACGGCATGCTAAATGTAAATTCAATTAGGCAACTTGGGGCATGTTCCCGGCGCCATACATTTACGTCTTGAACCTTCGACGAGTTAACGGCTATTGGTTATAAAGATGTGCAGATGCGATACCGATAAAAAAATCCTCATCAAGGCAAAGCACTTGGAAGTGCGCCGCGAGTAACACTATTTATGAACGCAAGCGTAGCTGAGTCTCAGCTCGTGTGACTCAATATGGCGGCGCCAGCGGGGTTGTCTCCACCCTGGACGGCGGCGCTGGCCATCGAGGCACCCTAACGCCCTTGTGCACCGCAGCGCCCCTAGCTACGGTGTTGCGTTGCGCACCGCTTATCAGCCGGCGCCCAAGTCTGGCTCATCTGTTCCGGACGATAATCTGTTTCGCGCATGTGCGCTGATGTTTTCCCTCGCCCTTTGATCACGGCGTTCCTTTATAAAGGACTGCGGATCACGCCGTTGGCGGCTTCTTTTGTACACCTTCTTTCGGCAAGCATGCCGCATTAAAACTACGTTCTTCCTTCTCCCGGCGTCTTCTTCTCCCGGCTTGGAACCGAACTCGGCCAAACGTAACAACGGACAAGAGAGAAAGAGAGCGCGCGTCGGGAACGAGAGAAAGAGAACGCGCATCGGGAAAGAACGCCCTTGTGCACCGCAGCGCCCCTAGCTACGGACAAGAAAGAAAGAGAGCGCGCGTCGGGAACGAGAGAAAGAGAACGCGCGTCGGGAACGAACGCCTTTGTGCATGTTCAAGTTTATACAGCTGATAAAGCTACTATCATTACTCCGTATATCTCTCTACAAATTTGCTATCGCAATTGATGCTAACCGCATGTTCGGGTGAAACTGCGACAACTTTTTATTATTGCCAGCACAACGAGGACAACAAACCTTGCATGTTAAATGTGTCTTCCACATTACTGCCCGATGTGATCGCCCAGTGGCTCTGACGTTGCGATGCTTAGCACGAGGTCGCTGATTCAACCTCTTCCATGGGGGCCGTACTTAAATGGGGGCGAATTGTAAACACGCTCGTGTGTACTTAGACTTAGGTGCTCGCTAAACAACCCCAGGTGCTCAAAATTAATCCCGAGTCCCACACTACGTGCCTGATAATCATATGGTGGATTTATTACGTAAAATTTCAGAATTTATTTTCTGCATATACGTTTATTTTTCATATGACCGCATCTCTTGCGGGCAAGAACACCATCTCGTGACTCAGTCATCAAACATCGCACCGCGCCAGTAAATCAAAATCGTCACAGCTTTGAAAATGAAGCACGATCGCAGCACTAATGTGCGAAACTTTGCGTTCACAAGGCGGCATTGTAGTCGACTGCGAATTTCACATTTCGCTTGCAATTCCAGTAACTTGGGGTTCCAAATGTAAAATGTTTTCTGTCAGCCAAAGTGTTATTTTACTCAGAAGCTGCAGTTGTGGGGCACCACGTGCTATCGCTCCCAATTATCCAGCATGCTTTGTACTAATTTGTTGAAAATAAATGTCATTGCCACTTTGTAATCGAGAAAAAAAACGGTTGTTTAGCTTAGCATAATACTATTTCCTCTCAACGCGCTTGTAAACATTTCTACTTTAAACTTCTGCTTTCATTTTCTTTGTGTGTTTAGTGCTCCAGCAAATCATTCGCTATAGTTCCCAGCAAACCTATAAGCTTATCATTGCTATTGTTTTTGTTTTGAATGGGTATGACCCGCTTACAGAGCGACATATATTGGAAACGATGATCTCAGGTTGTCGCCTGTTTTTATTACGCGATAGAACTAATTATCATCTCTCGACGAATCTAGCCCGGGGAATGCGCACGCTACCCACAGCACGAGCAATGAAAGAAAGGGTTACGCTGAGCCGACTAACACGCAGGGGCGAGCTGTTTCACAGTGGAAGTGATTCACTTTAATTAAACATTATGGCAAGGTCAGTACTGCAGCACAAGGCTACGTAATTTTGGGTTGCTCACTAATTTTATCCGCTCTTGTATCAGACGTTCCAGAGCCCCTTTTGCTGCAATGCCACGTACACAGTGCATGCATTAACGTACCGCAGTGACCACCTCGTTGCTTGAGAATGCCATCAAACTTCTTTCATGATAAGCTTAACGTGTTGGGCAGCAGCAAAATCGGAATATCTGTGGCAAACGGAGTGGGCGACCGAACATGCTGCACGCACTGAACAGACAACACACTATTACAGCTGCGGCCACCGTAGCTGTTGGCCAAATATCCCACAGTTCATTGTCAAAAAAGGGGTGTCAAATCATTATGAGTGCGCCATGAAAACGGAACAGCAATGACTGGGAGCCAACGCCGTAGACGCACGTATACACACGGAGACAAGCAGACGACGCCACGAGCAATCCGCACTGAGCGTGGTGACGACTGCTAGGCTCGATTTCTCAAGGAGTCGTGTCCTGGAACATTCTGTTCATACTGGTAAAAAAACTTGGAGGACGCTAAAGCTTCGCCTTTAAGAGTAGAACGCGATAGCGTTATCAGAACCCGTTCGCATACGGAAAGTAGGCTTCATTCACTGCAACACTGAACGTGGGAAAGCCAGCTTACAAAGACCAAGCTTCCACCAATTCCCTTAAAGTCGGCTTCACTTTTAAACTGAGATGCATTGCTGGAAAAACGTTTTTCCAGGGCCAACATAAGTAGTCATATTAAAATTTGAAGGCCATAGCCCCTTTTTTATTATTTTATTAATTGTTCGCCATTGCCCCGACGCGCGCAGGTCTGGTAGAAATGTTTGAGTTTGCGCGTAGCAGAATTAAGTTTTCTCGTACATTCAAATTACAATCCGACGCCGATTTGTAAACAATCCCACCGCGAATCCGACGCCGTATGGTTAAGTCGTACTTTACCATATTTCTGACGGATTTCACTGTGACAAATTCAATTTTTGTTCACCAAAACATTGCTCCACGTGGAGGGCCTGCGCGATCGATGTGGTAGGATGATTTTCTCCGCCACCCGCGATCACACGCTGGTTGCCGACGCCGGATTTTCTGCGACAGGAGCCCCTAAACGCTATCGCGTTAAAATTTGCAGACTCGCCTTTCAAAAACGCGAGTTGAGTAGGACGGCCGACAGCTTCAAGCTGCCTTCACGTCCCCCATTGCAGAGTCCCCCCCCCCCCCCCCCCCATTGAAGTCGCACGCGAGAGGGCGTCGCTCATACATCTCGGTAGTAAAAAAGCAGGGAAAAGCATGGATACGACCTGATCTCTTAAAATCATAGGTAGCGGTACAAGGTAAATTTAAAAAAAGAAAAAGAATAATGAGAGCTATACAAAAATGCTAGATAAAGAACATGTATAGTATACCTGATTAAATCAAGCAGGCTAGGTGACTATTTGTCGCCGCCCTGTTTCAAAGGGGATGCCAGTAAATCATCATCATCAGCAGCAGCAGCATCAGGTGCGACCGTGCGGATAGCGCAGCTCTTGGGCTCCAGTTCCAGCGCACGAGCGTCGACGTGTCTCGGCGGCTTACTTTGTAACCGAGTGAACGAGAACAGCGACAGATGAAAGCAAACACGGAACGCATTGGGAGGTGAAAGGAAGCATGCGGCGGAAAGCAGAGGAGGAGTGGAGGGGAGACGGCCTGCGCAAGCGCTGAGTGGCCGGTGGCCACGGCGTCCGCCGCCGCGAGGGCGATCTCACCTGCGCTTCAGAGGGGGGTGGCTTGAGGCGGGGAGGGCTACGCTCTTCCGCAGCGTCAGCTGCTGAGGAAGTCCGCGGTATACTGGCATGCGTGACGCGGATAACTGCTCCTGCAAGGGGCGATAGCGAGCGGCTACAAGTCAGGCTGGACGTGACGCTCCCTTGGGTGTTGTCGCCGCTGACGCTGGTGGTACGATTTCCCCGCTACGAGGGCCCGCTCTCGTCGTTGGTGGAACGGAAGCGCGCAAAGAAAAGCGCAGTGCCGCGCAAGACGGACTGTGCGGCGACGATGGGTACGATATGGAGCTAGAGTAGCACGCGTCGTCTGTATGGAAACAAAGCACTCCATTAGCGGAGGTCTCTCTGCGGCGGCTGCTGTGAATCGCACCTACGCGTCACTCACGTGCTGCCTCTCGCAACCTCCCGATTATCGAGGCAGTCGCGCCACACTTCGCTTCGTTTGAAGTGTGCCGCACTAGATAGATTGTCCACGCTAGATACGCTGCTCACAGCGTTCTCTCCCTAATATAAACCGTGTACCTATAGGATCATAAGACAAAATATGGACACGCGAAATGAAAACACGTGTAGAGCTGCGCTCAAACTTCGCATTAGGGAGTATCGTAACCGTAGGTGAATTTTTTGTACTTGGACTTTACGTGAAGGTTCGCGGCGAAAGCAACGCTGGAAATTCGCCAGTTGTGTTCACATAATTGTCGCAATAGTAAAACTGCACTTGCCTGAAGCACCATGTAAATAATGTGCACAAGCGGTGGAAACATTATGCAAGAAATCCCCTATGGCTGACAATTGTCAGCTTATAGAAGCAAAAGTAGAATGTGTTTATACTTATGGTTACTATCAGAGAAATTAAATGATCAAGGATTCATCGGGATAGAGAGACACAATTTACTTTATTACCAAACTTTATTGGCAAGTGACATACAGTTTTATTTCTCGCGCTTTTGTCAATTTCATTAAAAGCACAACACTTGCAGTTTCGAGAGAAAACGATGCATATAAGATGTCGACCATCCCCAACCCATCTACAAGAAAGCATCGCCCGTAGAAGAACAATTTAGGATGTCACTTTTTCTCATCTGTTGCATGAGTGGGTATAAGTGATACACGTTGGCCAGTCCCCGCAGAGTGCCTGGAAATGCTTCAGGCAAGTAAAGTTGACATGGTGATATGGGCCTTCTTTAATAATGGCACTTTCCCACAGGTGGAGCTCGCAGTGAATTTTTCCTGTTGGAGAAAACAGCACGTTGTGTTTTATCGTGGTATGATTTGCGCCACTGCAATACCGAGAGATGTGGCATGCAGCAGTGACCAGTTACAGAGAACCACATCCACAGGCGTTTTTCTGCACATTGGAGAAAACCACATCCACAGGGCAGCATATTAATGCGATGCCTCTGCTATCATACATTATTGCTGCAGAACAGTACGGTGAGAACACCAGCATGCTTAAGGTAACCATCCGGACACCCCACTACCAGCTTTTTTTTTTCTTTTTTTTTTTTTGGTCATGCACTTGCAGTCGTCTCATTCGTGCTAAAGTGTGTAACTCTGCGAATCTCCAAGAAACGACATCAGGATTCACACGTATGCCTTTAAGTCTCCACATCGGCACCATGACAATATTCACTTAGACTTTACATGATGATGAATGACACGGAATTGAGAAATAAATACTAGTGCTTCACAATAACACTATTTCCCAAGTTTACCATTACCCAAGTTTACCATTATCAATTATTCGGCCGTGGTGGCTGGCTGGCATTAGTTCTCTGATGAGGCGGAACAGTTAGTGTTGGTCGCGACAGCAATACTCATATTTTGATAGAGCGAAAATGTAAAAAAAGGTTAAGTTCCTCTTAGCAGCATATTTTTAACTAAGAGAAACTAAGCTGCACCTCTCAGCACCATGTCTCGTAGCAGGCGCTGCAGCGTTGAGTGATGTGAAAGTGTATTTAGCTAAATTACCACTTCCTTTTCGACAGGAGAAAAACTGCATCAAAGATAATAGAAAAGACGTAATGAGTCATTTTACGTAGCATCAGATACTATTAGTTGGGCGTACGCCGCATATGAGTATGCAGTACGCAATATGTTGCGTACGCTGTAAAGTCAGCGTGCCACAACAATTTTAGTTTAACGTGCCGTGATACGCTTTACTCAACCAATATGTGCCATATGCCAGGTGTAAGAGTTTTAAATGCGCGTAAGCATCTCTATGCCTATCCAGCGAGGAAACCCCTCCTTCCGTCCATCCGTCCGTCCGTTCATCCGTCACGTGAGACGATCACTTTCAAGGTAGGGACCGCCGCATATAGCGATTTGTCCTTCGTGCTGCCTCTATATTCAACGCGCACTAAGTGGCGGGAACCCGGCGCACACGAAGCTATCAGTAGTCGGCGCACTTTGTCCCCATCGCAATCACTTTCAGGATGGAGCCCGCGCGGCTGCGCCATGCGTAACCGCCACCACAGTAGGGTTCATCCCCGTTCATAATGGTTCGACGCGGATGGATAAGGCGCTAAAGAGCGATAACAGCTTATAATAATCGGAGTGTCATAAGCGCGCATGGCGGCGCCACTTGCAGTTGTTTGCTTGAGTCATCAATTCACCTTGCGCCGCCATCCGCAGCACTTCGTGTCGCCGCAGCGCTGTCGATTATACTGCTCCGATCAAGTTTCATACCACTGATAATGATACCGGGCTACGTGGAGATCAGCAAGTGGCACAATGCTTACGCATACTTAGACAACTCCCAGGGGAGTTTCTGCGTTAATTTTAATGCTTCTCGGCGCCACCAAGCGTCAGAATTATACCGCGTTTCAGTAACGGCCTGGCTACTGCGATCGGGACACCGGACAATCGCGGTGGCCATGGTAGCGGCCACAAGCATCCGAGTCAAGTGACTTGTTTGAACCTCCGCTAGCATGGCGACATCGCCTTTCAACGTAAAGTAGATGGAATTTGCATGAGGTTTGCCCGTGCTGTACGAGTCGGACGCCATTGTCACCGTCATGCACTCTCGTTTGTTCGAGGTTTCGCGAGAGCATCACGCAGGAAGCCGCGCGTCACGCACGCGACATCTTGTTACAGGCGTACGCACGCATCCGTGAAATAGACCGTTTCGTTTTGCGCTTGCTAACTTCCATCCCGCAGACTTGCAGCGTACGCTTGATTGTTACCTACGACCAACTAAATGTGGTTATTGTTGATCAGAGCAAAACAAGTGCAGCGAATGAATGCGTTAAGTGAACCTTGTGAAATGTTTAAGAATGTTAGAAAAAGTGACAATTTAGGGGATAACTTTACAAAGAACATTCAGAAAATGGTAGTTGAAAGTGATTAGAAATACCGCAATCATAACCAATTAAACACTTGTCCTTCAATCCCTTGTAGGTGTTCTCATTCCTCCATTCACACAGCACCCATTGGAGGCTACAGAATAGTGGACCGTTGCCGCCAATACAACGCTCATTGTATATCAAGTGGTTGTAAAGAATGTAAAACAACACCCGTGGACGCCTGGCACAGTCGCTTTCTTGTTGGCGCTTGCGTACCACTGTCGTGACACTATGGGAAAGATGAGGCCGGCGCGCCTCAGGGAGAGTAGTTGTCTGGCCGTCTGCGCAACACGCAAGTTGCGCAAGTATACGTTGTTGGTCGAACCGAGGATTCTGTTTAGCTGCACGCCGAGGACGGGGTAAAGCAAGCGAAACCCACAAGGATGGCGACGCCAGACAGCGCTGTTGAAGGCAGCTAAGTGGCGGAAATGAAAGCAATCGCCGCCTTCTGTCTCGTCGACCTCGGATTTAAAAGGTTTCCCGAAACTAACCCGACTGGAAATCGACGTGGCAATTTTCCTCGGGCACTTAGTGTCTCAATGTGTAAACCCTGGCACTGGTTACGTCATTGGCAGTTATTCGTCTTTTGGGCGCTGGGTACTTTAATAACACTTCATGTTATTCAGCACCGCTCTCTTGGGCGCTGGTTACTTTAATAGACTCTTACACTTCATGTTATTCAGCACCGGTTGCCACTTCGCCATTGTACGTTTCGGAGAATGGTGTGGCGTGGGCAGCGGAAGATAGCGCTGCTAACTATCCCGAATTAAGCGAAGAGACGTGACTTTTGAGAAAATTTCCCGTGTGCCGACTTGACCCAACTAGAGAAGATTGCCTTTTAGAGCGCAGCTCTTAGGCGCCCGCTCCTGGGTTGAGCGCCGGCGTCCCTCGGCGTAACTGTGTGAACGCGCTCGTGCCGCTGCTCGCACGTTCGTCGTCGTCTTCTTCCACCGCTGACTCCGATTCCGCTCATCACACCAGCGTTCCCATATTGACCCTCCCTATGCGATGGTGCTGACGACACCAACCCACTGCCAGTCGGTGTGGTCATTTCGGTCTCAAAATATGTGCTTGAAAATATCGCCAAATGAAAAGACGTATACAGCTGCGCTCAAATTTCACATTACGGAGTATCGTAATCGTCTGTCATTTTAGCAAAGCACAGCTCTTGCGGCAAGATGCCGCAATTGCTGACACCATCATGGTAGCGGCTAACCCCTCCGCCTCCGTCGCTAGCGTGCAAGTGGAGAGTGCTTCCGCTCCCTCTCCCAACGAATTCCTCGAGCTTCGCGAAGAGATCGCGCGCCTCACCGAAACACTGCCAGCTTTGCAGGCACGCACCTCGCACCCTTTGGAGCAGCGCAGGGCACCGCCACAGCAGCCGCGACTCCGTTGGTGCTGGTACCACAGGAAAGATGGCGATGCGGCGCGCAAATGCGTTGCGCCCTGTGACTATCCGGGAAACGGCAGAGGCCAGCATTGAGGGCGATCAATGCTGCATTACCGACGGAAAGTCGCCCCTCAGTGTTCATCACCGAACGCAGTTGTGGCGTTCGTTTCCTTGTGGACACAGGCGCAGAGGTGAGCGTTATCCCTACATATCCAGCTGACCGTAAGTGACCGAGCTCATCTCCATTAAAAGAAGTCAACAACACAACGATCGCTACTTACGGACATAGCTAGCTGTCTCTCAACCTAGACATAAAAAGAACATTTCGTTGGATTTTTACACTTGCTGATGTGAAATTTGCCATCCTCGGCGCCGATTTTCTCCGTCACTTTGGTCTTTTGGCAGACGTGCGCAACCGACGCCTATATATTCCTGTGTCGCAAGCAACAGTTCAGGGCATGCCCTCAAGCCATCCTCCGTTAGGTCCTACCTTGGTCGGACCTGCCGGAACATCTCGCTTTGTGGCAATATTGAACGAGTTTCCAGAACTTATGCGCCAAGCAAAGGTGGACAATGCGGCTCAGCATGACGTGCTCCATCATATAGCTACGACTGGACCTCCCGTCCATGTCCCCTGAGAAGCTCCGTTTGGCACGCCAAACGTTCGATCATATGCTCGAGCTTGGTATCATTCGGCCCTCGTCAAGCCCTTGGGCGTCTCCGCTTCACATGGTACCAAAACCGGCACCACATGACTGGCGACCATGTGGCGATTACCGGGCACTCGATCGAGCAATTATACCGGACCGCTACCCTGTGCGACATATTCATGATATTACAACGAACTTGCACGGTGCTATAAAATTTTCTAAGGTGGACCCCGTGAAGCCATACCATCAGATACCAGTGGTACAAGACGACGTCCCGAAGACAGTGATAGCAACACCTTTCGACCTATTTGAGTTTCTTCGAATGCCATTCGGACTTCGCAACTCTGGACAGACATTTCAGTGGTTTACGGACGGTGTCTTACGCGGTCTAGATTTTTGCCACGTTTACCTGGACGATCTCCTTATCGCTAGCGCCACTCCATCTAAACACGAGGAACACCTGCGAACCGGTTTTCGACGTCTCTCTGCACATGGCATCGTCGTCAATGCAGAAAAATGCCAGCTTGGTGTGTCCGAGCTGACCTTCCTGGGCCATACCATATCGAGTGGCGGAATTCGCCCCCACCCGGAAAAGGTAAAAGCTGTGCGATAATTCCCGAAACCTAACACTAAGCGACAGCTCCGCGAGTTCGTTGGACTGGTGAACTTCTATCGCCGTTTTGTACCTCAGTGCGCGGCTATCTTGCACCCTCTACACAGACTACTAGCAACTGCGGACAGCACGGCGGCGACCCTCACTTGGACTGAGGAAGCATGCAACGCTTTTCATCGAGTCAAGGAGGCTTTGGCAAACGCTACTTTCCTCGTGTATCCGCAACCAGGCATACCGCAGTGCACCATGGTCGATGCCTCAGACACAGCCATCGGCGAAGTACTACAGCAGCTGAGCAACGGAATCTGGCACCCGACATCTTTCTTCTCGAGAAAGCTGACCCCTGCAGAAGAACACTACAACACTTTCGGCCGACAGCTGCGTGCTATCTGTGCCGCCATCCAGCATTTTTGGTCACTATCTTCAAGGCGTGGATTTCTTTGTGCTTACAGACCACAAACCTCTGACGTACGCCCTGAGTCTCCCGACATCGGACAGAGGAACGCACACAGCCCGTGAGCTACGTCAGATGTCTTACATATCCGAGTTCACTACAGAAATCCGGCATGTAAGCGGCGTCAACAATGTGGTCGCAGATGCCCTGTCACGAAGTCCTGTCAACGCCCTTAGCCTTTCCGAGGTGACTGATTTGACTCAGCTGGTGGCAGCTCAGCAAGCAGATCAAGAACTCGGTCAGTCGCTGACAACAACAACCACACTGAAGTTGCAATGACTACCTTTGTCCGGATTAAAAGACCGAGTGTGCAGCGATGCATCAACAGACAACCCTCGTCCTTTCGTTCCTTCTGGCCTTCGTCGTACCGTCTTCCAGTCGCTGCACAAGCTGGCGCATCCGGGTGTTCGGGCGACACAAAAGCTAGTGACGACAAGGTAGATCTGGCCATGTATAAATCGCGACGTCCGGCAGTGGACGCAAAAGTGCATCACCTGCTAGTGAGCTTGCAAGGCATATCGACGTGGAACGAATTCAGAGGGTGTCACAGGTTTTGAGATATGACCGGTCAAATTCGTGGTAAAAATTCAGTGTTGTTCCGCCCTTTTTAACGAAACGATGTGTTATGCATTGAAGCGCAGAAGTAAAGTAAAAGCTAATGCGTTTCGTTGGACATATTGAAAAATAATTTCTCGAAACTTGTTTAGTCCTGCGAATTCGCCTAAGTCTATATGCCTTGGAAGATCACCACGTTAGAAACCACAAGCATTTACCACGTTACTGCTTGTGGTTGCCAGGCTCATTTCTCGGAGACAACCATTTATTTATTTATTTATTTTTATTTATTATACCCTCAAGGTACAGTTGTACATTGCAGAGGGGAGGGGCAAGGTAAATACAGAGGCAAATCACACAATCGTTGATTATAGAAAAAAATACAAGTACAAATAATCAAAAACTTTCCAAGAAAACGTCAAGCTAAATGCGTTGATATCAATAAACAATAAAAAGAACAAGAAGAAATGAGGAAGGAAGACAAAAAAAAGAATAAAAAAGAATTGTCCTGGAAATGTTAGATAATTACTTGATGCAATACCTGGGAAAAAACATGGCAGAACATCGCAAAACGTGGTATACAAAATGATAAGAATGGTAAATAGAAACTTGGTAAGCGTAGCAAAAATACACGGCGTAACAAAAAGAAAAGAAACGAAAAAGAAGCATCATATAAAAATACAAGCCATAACTTAAAATTATGGCATAAGAACAGATATTATGCAGAACAAGCAATCGCAACATTAATTTATAAAATGAAACTTTGAAGTGTGGATTTAAAGTTATTGGTGTCAATTATGCTTGTAAGTGATGCGGGTAAGTTATTCCAATCTTTGCTCGTTTGGGGAAGAAATGAATATGAAAAGCGGACGGTGTTGCAGCGCGGAATGTTTACCTTTTGGCGGTGGTCAATGCGAGATGAAATGTATGGTGGTGGTTGAACAAAGATTGAACGTAAATATGCGTTGTGGTAGTGGATTTTATGGAAAATACATAGGCGAGATAGTTTTCTGCGGGTTGATAACAGCGGGAGGTGTAGGAGAGCTTTCATGTTAGTGACACTTGCAGTTCTTTGGTAGTTGGTGAGAATGAAACGGGCTGAGCGATTCTGTATTGCCTCTAGAGAATGTGTGAGGGTGTCACGACCAGGGTCCCATACTGATGATGCGTACTCAAGCTGTGGACGAATGTAAGTTGTGTACAATAAGAGTTTTAGCGATGATGGTGCTAGGGAAAATTTCCGACGAAAGTATCCCAGTGTACGAGTGGCCTTAGAGGTTATGTGGTCAATATGAGTTTTCCAGGATAGATTGCTGGCAATGTGAACCCCCAAGTATCGGTACGACGTTACACATTCTAGTGGGATGTTATTTAGCGTGTAGGTGGGGCAGATCACGTCAGTACGAGAAATCCTCATAGTCTTACACTTTTTAATGTTTAGTTCCATGCGCCACGTACGACACCACTCATTTATGTTATTGAGATCCTCCTGAATTGCTAGAAATATCTGAGGGATTAGTTATTTACGATACAAGACGCAATCATCCGCAAATAGGCAAATGTTCGAGGAAACGTGAGTGGGCAAGTCATTAATGTAAATTAGGAATAATAAAGGACCGAGCACGGACCCTTGCGGGACACCGGAGTCAACTGGAGCTAGAGGCGAGTTCGCGTCATTGGTGGTTACAAATTGAACAACGTGATGTCAGAAACGCGCGAATCCAATTAATTATGGCAGGGTCTATGTTTAGGACGTTTAATTTATGAAGAAGCAATGCATGGTTCACTTTGTCAAATGCTTTAGCAAAGTCAAGAAATATACACTCTGTTAAAAAACCAGAATCTAAATTGGCATGTAGGCCATTAGTGAAGAGGATAAGTTGAGTGTCACAGGAGAAGTTTTTACGGAATCCATGCTGCATAACTGCATAACTTTCTAGGCAGGAGCCGAAACACTTCTTCAAGACTTACTCTAGAAGCCGATTTTATGAAAAAAAAAATCACCAGCCCTTCCCCTGTCGAGAAAATGGGGGTAAGCGAAGCTTGTCATTTGTGTACCTGACCTAATACTTTTCCTTCCCTTTCCTACTGCTTTACCTTGCCTTTCGCGCAACGTTTCCTTCCGTTTCGTGGTACGATTCTCCGCTCGTCGCTGTTGTCGCTTGCGTTCGATGTCTCCAGCTTGCTCGAAGGCGCGTTTAGCAGAATTCGCCCACCATTTCTGCTTGCGATTCTTCCAAATTAAATTGCTTCAAAATTAAATCTGTCTGTCACGTAAGACAAAGAATGGCTCATACCCCCTAAAGCAATTGCGCATATACCCGTAAACGCGGCCTCCCCATTACGACGACAGAAGAAGTGAAATTCTACGTTGAAATGATGAGCTGCAACGGAGCCAGCTGTGGAAGAACACGATGACGACGCACGTGGTAGCAGTGGCACGAGCGCTTGCCGAGCACGAGCACGAGCGCCACCCGAGGGGCTCCAATAAGCCAGCTGTCGAAGAACGCGACGACGCTCGAGCCAATGCTGATGATGATATCGCGTACGCGTAAACCGACCCCGACACAAGTAAAGCTTCGCTTAAATAAAGATATTGAGATTGTTGCATAATTTGGCCGTCAATTGAGCTGTTCTCCCCAGAATATGACTGGTTGCACAACCGCCTTCGATGTACACATGTTCTTCCTGCGAAAGTGGTGTGTACATATCGTACGCATGCGTGAGAAATTTATATATATATATATATATATATATATATATATATATATATATATATGTATAAACGTAACAGATGCAGGAAAGCGCGACGACGAACCATTTGGGAACAAGACGTTGAACTTTTTGGGGTGGTGGACCAGCCTTCGTCACAGTACAACTCTGACGAAGGCTGGTCCACCATTCGAAAACATTAAGTAAATATGTCTTATTTCCGATAAGTTCGTTGTCTGATTCCTGCATATATATATATATATATATATATATATATATATATATATATATATGCCATTAATTTAGCATTTCTTTATTTCACTTAGTACAAGTAATTTCTCCTATGTCGTGCTTGGTGTCGTTGTTTCTTGGCTCCTTATAATACGATTAATAACATTCGGGCCCCTATGTTACCTTTCTTCTCGTTCATTACATAACGAGGGCCTCGAATCCGAAAATATTGTTGCCTTCAGGTAGCATGAATGGGCTTATTGACCAGTTCATCGCGGGAACGGCATGATTTGTCTTTAAATATATGTTCTATAGTTTTCCTGCTGCGCGAAATTGAATAGCATGAGGAACAGCTTTTCACGGCAGCATCTCTTGCTGTTAGTATGTTTCATTTATCGAGTTCAACTAGTGTTCCAGGTCGTCTTTAATTAAGCATGAATTTTCGCTACGAAGGAAGGTTATTGAACAAGAACAGCTCTCATGAGTGTAATTGCGGTGATTGATATCTACGAATTTTCTTACAAGGCTTACGGTTCTGAGGAATCGACGATGGCTGCGAACCGTCGACCATATTTCAGTATATCGCGTCGAATTTCGCTTACTTTTTTCCTAAACCAAAGGAGGGTTAATGATAACAAAAAAAATGGTCGCTAACTGTAAAAATGCCATCCTCCGTCGCAAGTATAAAAAAATGTTGACGTAAACTCTAAACATGCAGAAAAATCCAAATATTAAAAGCGTTTCAATGTTGTTTAAAATTACCTCTTCGCGGCATCGTAAACACAGCGCACTGTAGGTCACGGAGGTTGAAGAACAAGGTCCTTCTGGCAGGAACCGATTCATCTGAAAAAAAAAATTGAATGTGTGGCTATAGTTAAACAAGTTATACATACTTAACACACATCTTGGAATATACGTGAAGCGAAGGTTTCGCGAAGCGGTTAAAGAAAGTGTTATAAAGTATCTCATTGAATTCCTGCTTGCTTGGCGCAAAGGAAACTCGCGGGCGTGCTAACCTTGTTGCTATGACGTTCCACACACAAGCTTATGCACTCAAATAGATAGTAGGCGTCGGCATCATAGAAGTATCCGAGCCATTTTGGCCTACAAGTTAGATTATCGGGCTACTGTGCCGGGGTAGCGAGGTTCAAATTTTGGGATCTAATAATTTTTTTTCTTAGCATGACCGATTCGGTAAGGCAGCAGCAGCGCTCAGCAGCCACGGTCTAGCAAGTAAAGCTTCCCTTTGGAACATATCACGAAAAATCTACGACATACCGTACAGCATGTCGTCCACTTAATTCAAATATAAAAATAAAATCTTTTGCATTTAAGTTCAATAAATTGGCCAAGATAGCTCAAAGTATTTTTAGTGGCCGTTTCTAGCACTTCAGTGCTTGCGTAAATCGCCTCCCAGATTCAAGATTCTCGTAGCCGATTTGCGAGGCGTACCGTATTTTTTTTTCTCCGGATGAACCGTGAAAGGCCGGTGATATAAAAATGGAAAACCTCTTCGCAGTAGAAAAACATTCCACACGTCCACGAGCATCGTCTATTAAAATTAGGTATCACCTGCCAGCTGCTGTCTGACTGTCCAGTGTAGTCACTGTGCTAACAAGAAGCTCACGGAGCGTGAGAAGTCTTCAAAGTTGGTGCACCCTAGCATTCAGCGGCTGTTTACCGCTAAATATAAGTCCTTTATTTTCCCTTTTGAAAGAAAAGAGCAGCCACATTACTGGGGTATTATAATATGGGCACTGACATTTCGCACATGACAGGGGTATTCTTTCACGGGAGAAAGAATGACAAAGTTATCAAGGATTTTGGTATAAATTAAGAGAAGAAACTAGTATCTACCAACCATTTAGTATTACTCTCACAGAATGAATAATTGCACCTACGACACCTCCAGCATAAATGATCAACTTCATGAAGGTGGTTGTTTGTGTTTGTTTTACTTCACCCTAACATTATTCAGTACAATTTCAAATGTTTTGATACAGTCACATATAGAATAATCTTTCCCGCGAAGATGAACACGCGCATTGTTTTCATCGTCTTCTGCCCTTCTAAAACTCCGACAGTAACTGTTTAGTCTAGCAGAAACTGGCAGCACAGCCTACATGGTGCACCGGTG
The DNA here is from genome assembly GCF_013339745.2 of Dermacentor silvarum. NCBI lineage: Eukaryota > Metazoa > Arthropoda > Arachnida > Ixodida > Ixodidae > Dermacentor > Dermacentor silvarum. Next base: position 120,452,207 of record NC_051161.1, read on the forward strand.
GGAATAAAACTGCACTAACTTACTCCGGTCAAAGAGGATCCTGCAGTGATTTTATAACGCCGTGCCTGCATCGCTCGCAGTCAACACCTACGGCAATACCGCGGCGCTCGATTATTATTGCGATAGCAATTATGCGCACACTCCATGTGCATTTCTGCCGTCAGCGTCGCCGTGAGGTTTCGTATAAAGTCCGAGGGCGAAAAAGTCATCGCCGTGCGCCGTATGCTCTATCTGCGAGTAAAAGCGCGCGAGGATGAGCCAGCGATCGCCGTTCAAACGTCATCAGCGCACCTGGCGCCGCCACCTGCAGTATTTTGCTTGAGTCATCAATTGATCTTGCGCCACCGTCCGCACCAGTTCGTGTCGCCGTAGCGCTGTCGTTTGTACTGGGCGGATCAAGTGTCGTAACACTGATAATTATACCGGTCTGCGTGGAGGTGAGCAAGTGGCACAATGCTTACGCATACTTAGACAACTCCCAGAGGAGTTTCTGCGTGGTTTTTTTTATTATCACTTGCAAGTCTGCTCTCTTGTTTAACATCATTCGCAAATGTCGTTTTGAATGTCACAGTAATAAAGAAAACAGCAATTGGCTTAATAAACAATTCGTGATTTATTTACACGTATAAATATTCCCAATATTTAGGAGAACATACTTGTTCAATTCATTCAAGCTATGGTTAGTGCCACATTGAGCATCAGTAAGCATGTTTATTTTGAAAAGAAATATTATCCGGGCCAAATCGTATGCACAAGCTTTTGATTGTCGAGGAACACACTGGGGCCGTCAGCTAGATATTGCCAGAAAAAGAAAGACTTGCGTCTAAACTGAGCAGAAATAGCTACGAACAAGTGGTAGACAATGCTATACATATTTAACAACCAGGTTCAGAATAAATTGTTGTTCGTATGTATAACAATACATAACAACGCCTATTTTGAAAAACTCGCCCTTGGATACTTAATACAGAAACAAAACTTGAAAGATACATACCACGTGCTCTTTTTTAATTTCGAGCATTTTTATTCATCTATGAAATGGCTTCCGTATGTTCATTCTAGTAGTTGCGCACGAGAATGGCTCCCCTAGCTAGTGCACAGCTAGACATACATGATTCGAAGTGTTCTCCGCAGAAATGAGATGGAGCACGAGTTGCAAAAATAAACGAATCCGATTGTTATACAAAGCGTAAACGTTTATTATAAAAACTTACAATAAACTAAGGAAGCTTCTACAACAAATGGTAACAGTCATGTAGCTCTAAATGTTATAGCAGAGGTAAATGATCAAATAATATAACATCTGTGACCAGTCACCGGTATATTGATGAATTCAGCGGGAGAAAAAGTGGGTTGCCCTTTGGCTTTTGATTATTTTCTGCATCTCGGTCTTGCTGAAAAGTGGCGCAGATGCCTAATGACATCAAGCTTGCATGAAATCGAACTTGCCCTAGCCCAACACGAATTCGGGACTCACTTCACCGCCCGGCACAGCTGCACCTGTAATATCTAACGTCGTCCCTTTCTCCCTCCAACGGGTGTCCTTAACACCTAGACGTTTGTTTCTTCTTTTTTTTTTCTTGAATAAGGTTGAGGCCCATAAAAACCTGTAATATACTGTTTCACTCCGTAGAAGGAGTACGCTTGCTTCAGGTGGACCTATATGTTTCAAACAATATAAGCCCACTTGCAGTAAGATATTTGTACTACGCATCATTTTTATAGCGGTTGAATACTTGCAGCTCCATATTTCCCTCTAGCAATTTGAGTACAAATCTTTGAGCTAGGCATGCAGCTGCGGTCATACGTCTCCAGTATAAATTCTAAATTCTACATTGGGTACGTGTAACTCCATGATGGCTCGTCATCACTTTTAAAATGCAGGGCCTCCAGCCACGGAAGGCTTGAGCATACGATGCCGGATTGTAGCGGACAGGGTCAATCTGAATGGCTAAAGTAAGCATGGCCCCTTATGGTCTAGGCCACGCTCCTTGCCAAGAATCCATACGTCATGTACTGCCAGCCGCCGTGACAATACCCTCTACCAGAAATTACCTTTCTACGTCACAAACAATAAGTTCCAGGAAAGTACCGAAATAAAGACCCAAGTGAATGATAAAGCAAATCCGAGAAACGTACGACAATTCACAGATGTGCGCGACAGGCCTGATCTGCCATCGAGATTATTCTATGTAAATACCGTGTTTTATCACTTCGTTCCAAATAACGAGAATGTGTCAACCTGTAAAAACGGACACGAAAGCGAATACGCTTGGCGGCGCTTAGGACGGGGACAAAACAGACACTGCCACACGGGTACCAGTGCTAGCTCAATTCAAGATACTGCTCTGGTACGACAGATCCTTGCTAAGTACCCCGAGAACGAGCTTGACTCATGTGAGGTTGCTGACGCGCACTTAAATATTGTCGCGACGTCGGAAATTCGAGGGACCAACGAAACGCACTTGTCAGCAGGTGCAGTAACAAGAACGTACGGCTTTGTTAATACCACGCGCTGGTCACTGCTTCTTCTCGTCCTTTTTCTATGATTTTCAGAACTGCCGGTATATCGCGTTACGTCGTCGTGTTTGCCGCACTACATCGACGCCGCAATTGCCTCCCTTCCAAGAGAAGCAGTAGACCAGCTGGCTTGTCGGGTGACGCTTTGCGTCTTTGGCAGTCACGACAAGTGCGTACATAATGTTTAACATCGTCAGGGAGCTTCGGCGAACAATACTTGCGCCGCAGTCGGAGCAATGTTCGTGTGTAGCCCAGATGACCTGAGGTGGCCTCATAACCGTTGACGCGACTAACACGAGAGGCTGTTCCCTTTGTTTGGGGCGAAAGCGAGCAAATGGCATTTAACGAATTACGTCAGCGTCTGCAAATGCCCCCAGTTCTTGGATACTTTGACCAGGACGCCCCGAGAGCACTTCATACCGACGCGAGCAATGCAGGTCTGGGTGCCGTCCTGGTGCAGTGGCAAGAATGCTTCGAAAAAGTGATAGTCTACGCCAGCAGAACTCTCTCGCACTCAGAAGAAAACTATTCCACTACGGAGCAGGAATGCCTCGCCGTAGTGTGGGCTGTTATTAAATTTCGCCCTTATTTGTATGGTCGCTCATTCACCGTCGTCAGTGACCACCACTCTCTCTGTGGTGCACATGCTGTGAGAATTTCATGGCGAAGCGAAGCAGGCACGGCCAGCAAGTAGGTGCTTCCCGTCGGAGAAAAATTCTTCTTATAGAGAACATTGTCCTTCAAACAAAATTACGCCAGACTTCGTCCCAACAGTCGCGGCACGTCTTTGCCTTCCAAGAAATCAATAAGCGGAAGCAGTTCTGGGTCGTCGCGCTATTGCCGGGAAATGGTAAATGTATCGACGACTCCCAAGAATGCAGCGTCCGTGTCCTGATCCTCGGTGACAGAAGGCTGTATTGGTGCCCGAAAGAGGCAGTCGGCGTTGGTATGCTTTTTCCCTGATTAGCTATACGACGCTCATGTCGAACTCCTGAAGCCTGAGGCTCCAGCGCGCCAGTCGACCACAGGGGTCTCTTAAATTAGTCAGCCAACAGAGAGAGTGGTGGTCACTGACGACGGTGAAAGAACGACCATGCAAATAAGGGCGAAATTTATTAACAGCCCACACTACTGTGAGGCATTCCTTCTCCGTAGTGGAATAGTTTTCTTCTGAGCGCGAGAGAGTTCTGCTGGCTTAGGCTATTACTTTTTCGAAGCAGTCTGCCACTGCACCAGCACGGCACCCATACCTACATTGCTCGCGTCGGTATGAAGTGCTGGTGCTGCGTCCTGGTCCAAGTGTGCAAGAACTGGGGGCATTTGCAGACGCTGACGTAATTCGTTAAATGACATTTGCTCGCTTTCGCTCCAAACAAAGGGAACATCCTCTCGTTTTAGTCTCGTCAACGCTGAGGCAATACAGGAAAAGTCCACAATAAACCGTCGATAATAAGCGCACAGGCCCAATAATTGTCTCGCTGCCTTGCTGTCAGATGGTCTGGGAAACATTGTAACAGAATCTATTTTGTCCGGGTCAGGCTGTACATCTTCGCTACTGACGACGTGGCCCAGGAATTGGAGCTCGTTAAAGCCAAAATGACATTTTTCTCCCTTTAATGTGAGGTCAGCTGAGCGTACGGCTTCTCTCTTAGGTTCTCGTCAAATGTAGCCGAAAAAACGATCACATCGTCGAGGTATACCAAGCACGTTTGCTACTTTAGGCCTGAAAGTACGGTGTTCATTAGACACTGAAAAGTGGCTGACGCTGTACACAAACTTAAATTCGTAAAGACTGTCGGGCGTCACGAAGGCAGTTTTCTCTCGATCTCTCTCATCGACTTCTATCTGCCAGTACCCGCTGCGTAGGTACATGGAGGAAAAATAACGTGCATGACTCAAACTGTCTAGTGAGTCGTCTATGCGTGGTAATGGATAGATCTCTTTCCTGGTTACCTGATTTAACTTACGATAGTCAATACAGAAGCGTAAGCTGCCGTCTTTTTTCTTAACCAGCTCCACAGGGGACGTCCAAGGAGTCTTCGAAGACGCTGTGTCACATCATCCTCGAGCATTTTCTTCAGGTACTTTTGTATTTCTTTGTGTTCCTTCGGGGCCACACGGTAGGGGTTCTGTCGAATGGGTCTCGTGGCATCGTCCAATCGTCCGTAGTTATCCGATGCTGGGTCAGTGGTGTTTGCTTGGCCTTGGACGTGGACGAAAAGCAATCCTCAAACTGCCGTATCAGTTCAAGTAGGCGCTACCTCTCAGCGGGTAACAGGGTGCAGCTAACATCGACAGACAATGTTGCCGGGGCTGGAATAGTTTTTTTTATTCATTCCTTGGTGGTGCACAGCGAAGCAGTCCATTACTTGTATTCCGTCAGCAGAGACGCAATTGCAGTGTCCTTCGGTACGTGGCGGCGTTTGTTGCTAATGTTCGTAAGGAGCACCGCTTTATGCCCACGATTTAAAGCCAGAATGCCCCTTGCAATCGATACACCTTGTGTGAGCAATAATTCGCTTATTTCTTCCGCTATCACATCAACATTGTAAGCCCTTTCGCTAGAGACAGACACAAGGCAGCAGGTTCGCGGCGGTATCATCACGTCCTCGGTTAGTCGTAAATGCGCGTGCTGTCTATGTGACCAAAATGTGACCAAATGCTCCGGGATGTTTAAAACAGCGCCATAATCGCGCAGATCATCCATCCCCAAGATGAGTTCCTTGCAGCATTCGGGGAGCATAATGAACGTGGCAATAAAGCTGGAATTACCCGATGCGGGGTATGGCAGTACACTTACCCGTTGGCGTCATTAGCTGACTCCCGGCACTTCTTATGGGTGGCCCTGTCCATAGTGTTTTCACCTATTTAAGGCGGTCAACCAGCTCTTGACGCATAATCGAGAATAAAGCACCGGTGTCCACAGGGGCTGTTACGGGTTGTCCGTCAATAAAAAGGTTTAGGTCGACCCGCAAACATTCGTCGGCATTACTCGTCGTCGTCATGTCGTCTTTTTGCGGCAGTTGGGGGGTCTTTTCGGCGTCTCGACAGTTGGCAACCTTCCCCCGGATGTCGCGGCCGTTAGTTTCTCCGGGGAGGACTGGGGGAGCGGCCCCTTACGACGTCAGCAAAACTTAGGTGGCTGGGGGAAGCGGAACGTTGAGGTGACGAACTGCTGGCGACGACGTAGCGAAGCGGCTTGGTTGGTCGGCAAGTGATACTCGTCCAGGGCACGGCGGTATTCAAAGCGCGGGGAAGCTGAACGTGGAAAGCCTCCAAACGCGATGTCTCGGTGAGGGCAGTAACGGACAATGTGGCCCGGTTCCCCTCAGTAGAAGCAGAGTGGTCGTCAGGTGGTAGTGGGCCACAAGTCAGTTCGGTGAGCTGGTGGTCGTCTCCCAGGCTTGCGCTGCCACGATGGAGTGGTAACAGGCCTCGAATGGAACGGCGTGGTCGGCGGTGGAGGACGACGAAAGACATCGGCATAGCTCAACGGGCGTGATTCAGGGCACGGCGCGGGCGATGAAAAGGCCTCCCGCAGTTCCTGACGGACGACTTCGGTAACAGAAGCGACTGCTGGCTCGGCAGAAGGAGCAACCAAAGTTTGTAGTTCCTCACGCATCCTTCTGCGAATCAGCTCTCACAGAGAGCTTGAGCTTGTGGTGGCATTCTGAGCGACGGCACTCATCGGTGTGTTATTGGGCAGGTGGTCAATGTGGCGGAATCGTTGCTGTAGTGTAGTGCCCGCTCGATTAAAGTGGCCTCCTTGATAAATTCGTCTACTGTGGTTGGTTGGTTTCATACCAGGCCTGCAAACAATCGTTTTTTAATTCCTCGCATGAGATGGCGCACTTTCTTGTCAGCTGGCCGAAATAAACAGGCCATATCTTCAGCATACATGGCAAGGCTTCCGTTGGATTTCTGAAAGCGCGCTTCAATAAGCTGTTGCGCGTAATCCCGCTGGTTAGAACAGAACTTATCCAGGAGCTGGCGTCGAAAGTTGCTCCACGTTTGGAAGCACGCTTCCTGGTTCTGGAACAACGTGCGTGCGCTGTCTTCTAGTGTGAAAGAAGCGTGCGCAAGTTTTTGTTCTGCGCTCCAGTCGTTGACTTTAGCAACCCTCTCATCAAGGCAGTCCTCAACGTCTTCAAATGCATCGCCACGAAAGATGTCAGGAACGCGAGGATGCTGAAAAGTCACCTGGGAAAGTCTTGTCATCCTCTGTGAAGGAGCAAGATTCGCCGATGCAGGAGTTTCCATGCTGGTCGGAGCTGGAACACTGGTGAATTCGGGGCTCAGGCGTAACAGGCGGCTGCTGAATTGGTGCACTGGAATAATGATGAGCGGTTTATTCTCTGAACTGCGCGTACGAGTCCTAGTAGGAGTCCCGAGAATCAGGTACCCAACACCTCCACCAGTGTCGCGACGTCGGCAACTCGAGGGATAAACGAAAGGCACTTGTGAGCAGGAGCAGTAACAAGAACGTACGGCTTTTTTAATACCGCGCGCTAGTCACTGCTTCGTCTTCTTCTTGCGCTCTATGTTTTTCGTAAGTGCCGATATGTCGTTTTACGTCGTCGTCTTTTCCGCACTACAGACATGGCAATATGTTTGATTCTGCCAAGGACGTAGACATCGTCGGAGTTATCAGAGGCGGCGAAAATTAAAAGGGCATGTGGTGAGAAAAAACTTCGTGATATATGCTCTACGTCCAAGACACAAATTACCCAATGCTTGCAACAAAACGAATTGGAGTGCAGGGATGTCAAGAAGTGTTTTATGAGGCACGACAAAACTTTAAAGTCGTAGTGCTGAATTCTGAAAGAAAGGCACCGCATACGCTATTCACGTCTTTTACTCTGGATCAAACACTGTAATGCAGCGACTAGAGTGTGTGACTTCCTTTCACAATGCATTAGTCGATCTCCCTACCTGTTGGACAGCACTTCCTCCAATGCTCTAACCGACAGGGACTCACGACTGTAAACGAAGTAAGGTTCTTAACAAATTGCGTATATTTTGCTGTCCCGGTGACATTGTTTGCTGTATCTGAACAACAGTCAAAGACACAGCAGGAGACTTTAGCTACGTGTGAAAGAATATAAAGTAGCAACTACTGCCCATTGTCTCAAACATGTGATTTTTGACTGCCGTCACTTGACCTCTACAACACATTGTTAATCTTCAAGGCGTCAAACCACCAGCTTTTTCAGGCATGTCTACAGAAGGATCTTATAGCACCTTTCATGTAATAGAAGAATTTCTATATAAGGCATGTTTGAATCAATATTTCCGCTCACCTTTATCTGTGGAAAAGTCCCTTGCTTTTTCTCTAGTACGAAAGGTTGTTTCTTCTGAAATGGTGGTGAAACAATATTTCTAAATTACAATGGGAGGAGTCTTTTCTAAAGAAATTTTCCCACCATACCAATACTCAAACACTTGTGAATGTGCCTCTCATTTAAATTTTAAACTTACTTGGCCAAAAATTGGGTTCCATGTAGGGGCCGCCTACATCAGGGTCGTCTCCCAGTTTGGCGTTAACAGGCATGTCATATCTGAAATCATATCACGCCTTCGTTAACAACCAAGGACGTGTCGTAGTTATCACTATTTCCAAATTCTCGCACGAGGCATGCAAAACTTATTTAACAAAGCTACATCACCACTATATGGTGCTTAGTGGCGAAAAAAATTACACCATCTTCCCGTAGGGGAACCCTGAGTAGTATGCGAAGCAGCCATGGGGTCGACTCAAGTTCCCATTAGTTTTCAGATCGGCCTGTCGCCGCTGCCGTTTCGTGGCAGCGGCTCGAGCCCTCTTCTCCGCGGCGCTGTCCACGGCACTGACACTGGCGTTGACGCTGGCGCTGTCCGTGGCACTCATCGCGGCGTTGCGGGAGGAGAATGAGAGGACGAAGCGAATGATGATGAGTGGGCGAAGCACCGGGGCATCATTCGGGCGAAACGCCGGAAGCGTTCTCCGGAAGCCGGCTTCCGTAAGTGGAACCGGAAGCGGAACCGGAAGTGGGAACGGAAGCGGAACCAGAAGCAGAAGCCGGCTTCCGGTTCCTGCTTCCGGAAGCCGGAGTTTGGCGTGCATGTACTATACATATAACTACAAGGAGAGGAGGGGAGGAGAATGCGCAAGCGCAGTGCGGGTGTGGGCGCCGCACGGCGGATGGAGGGAGTGACATAGCCCCGACCATAAGTTGCTTCGCATCTAAAAACGCGTGCGAGCTTGGACATAATACAGCTTTCTTATATACGCTGGTATTTATGCTTATTTTAGCGTAAGTATACGTAACGTAATTGCTTTTGTTTAACAAAAGGTTTTTCACGAATAGCTCCAATATGCGCCAGTAATCAGGGAATTAAGAAATCTCGATTGGTGGAATTGAAGCATCATGAAAAGATGTGAAGTTTTGTGATGGAACCAGAACGCATCAAGGTAGTAGTATTAACAGTAGAGTAGAAGCATTGAATGTTATACCAAAGCAGTGGAAGCGGTGTACATTAGTCTGTTAAATATATTCAGCGGCGTCTTTTAGATGATTGCAACTCATTGCAAATAGGACAATTCACTTGGATTAACTGGAGGCACCATTTAGGGAGCCGTTAATTAGAGTTGAAAGAAGTTGTTGAGTAACCAGGCAACCATTTGTTTATCAAGCTAAGTGCAATATAGTGATACATGCATATTGCGTGTTTCTTGTGGACAATGCGCGCGCGCGCCCCGTACGAAGCAGACGAACTGCTTCTTGCTCTCGAGCTGTCGGCTGAACTGGCCAGCGCTGCAGTTGTCTTGTGTAAATATACTTTGTAAATAGTCTCCACTGCTTAATCCTTTGTTCGCGTAACATTTTGGTGGAGAGTGCCGTTCCCCGTCCACGCCACGGAGCTCCGCAGCGGCCGCACCATCCTGCTTTCCGCAATGGCTCCCTGTGACGACACCTCGTCTGCTACTACTGCTGCGACCCCGACAACAACGTACGTCACGGTTACTAATCCCCGCGATTCTGGCATCTTCTCCGGCCAAGATAATGTCGACGTTGAGGATTGTATGAGCGTGTTAGCCGAAGCAACCGCTGGGACCCTACCATTATACTAGCGAATGTACTATTATACTTGGGTGGAGCACCTCGTGTCTGGTTCCGGACACACGCGGACGACATCGCTAGCAGGGATGCTTTCAAAGAGAAGCTCAGTGACCTTTTTGGAAATCTGACCGGTCGGTAGCTGTCTGCAAGAAAAGAGCTTGCTACCCATGTTCAGTCTTCTACTGAATCGTATGTCTCATACATACATACAAGACGTGCTCGCTCTTTGCCGGAAAGCCGACGATAAAATGGCCGAGGTTGACAAAGTAGGCCACGTTCTCAAAGGTATCGCGGACGACGCGTTCAACTTGCTGATCTTCAACAATGTTTCCACTATCGACGTCATTATCAAGGAATTCCGCCGCTTTGAGCTCGCCAAAAGCCGCCGCGTCATTCCACAGTTCCCCCGGCTCCCTAACACCGCTGCGACGCAAGACGACATCGCAGCCGTGTTAGGGAGAGGCCTTACCGCTTCACCCCCCTTCAATGAGAACGTCACACGTATTCTTCGCCGCGAGATCGAGGCTACAAGTGCTGCTGCGTTCCATCCACGCCCACTTGACCCCACCATTGACCAACCAGCCCCAGCGATTTCCCTCATTCAGGCAGTTGTGCGGCAAGAATTTGCCAATCTCGGTTTTCCTGCTACCTGCTCTGTGTCCCGACCTGACGCCAGACCGGTGCCGACAGCTGCGCCTCGCAGCAATCTGTATTCCCCTTCCAGATACCGCAACCCTACAGAGTGAAGACCTCTGTATTAAAAAGGCAGCAGATCCATTGAGTTGGAATGTATATCCCTTTGAGGGTGAATGCCGTAAAGATACGGCGCCGCGAGCAAGCCCCAAATGGTAGATGCCGTATATTTAAGGAGCCATCTGAATGTTTGAAAAACAGGCCAATTTTTCAACTATTTTTTCCCAGCAAATGCTGCTGGACTGTGCGGACACAACTAATCTTTGTTTTGGCTCCATAACCTCTTGGTTTTCATTCCAGGGCTTTTTTTTTTTTTTCGCTGGTGTTTCGGTGATCGCTCGCGCATCCGCGCGTGCGAGGGCGAGCAGCGGTTAGTTTTGGTTTCGTTTCGAGGGCTGTTTCCTTTTGTTGTGATCCTAAAAACTAATGTCTTTCTGGTTTATAATCTCTCAAAGGATAACCGCTAGATGCTCGCTCATCTATTGTTCACAGAGGTGTGATTGCACCTGTTGAATTCAACTCAATGCTTTATTGATCTTTCTGTAAAAGAAAGCCGTCACAAAAAGCTACTACAGCGAGTAGATTGACGAGATGGCTGCCCCATCCAAATGACAGCAACAAGCAGTTCGCAGAACAAAACAGAGTGTATAGGGAAGATATTACAAAGATGGTTGAATTATTATAAACCACAGAACTGAGTGGTACCCTTCATGTCTAACAGGCAATTTTATGGATATGAAGGAAATTCAACAGAAATAGATGACGTGACAGTCCAATATGTGAACATATGAAACAGTTCAACAATGAAAAAGGTGAAAGAAAAAAATTGCTAAGTAAAGTTCGGTAAAATCCAGGGGGAAGTAAGATTTGTTACAAGAATACGTCAGGAAGCTCTTGCAGTGATATGTTTGCAAGGTTCACGCCATTTTGTTGCAAGTTATTTAACAGCGAAGCTAACCTGCATCGAATCGTTTGTTTTGCGTAGTTTGTGCGACAGCGTGTTACATGGCATAGTTCCGGATTACGAGTGTCATTTGCGGTTGTGTTCCTTCTAAGATTGGCAAGACTTTATAAAGCAGTGGCTTTCTTCTTTACACATATTTTATGGCAGCGAGTAAACCCTCTTCTTTCTGAGGTTTTACGTGCCAAAACCAGTTCTGATTATGAGGCACGCCGTAGTGGAGGGCTCCGGATAAATTTTGACCAATTTTGAATAAACCTAAATTCAGAAAGTCAAGGAACCTTATGTGTAATTTCGCAAATAATTCGGCTGTGTGAGACAAATAAGGCAATTTCTAAAGTAATCTAACAATCCGTTTTCGTAATAACAATAGCTTCGCAAAATTAACATTTGTAGTTGTGCCCCAAACAAGAGCTCCATAATTAAGAATAGAAGGAAATAATTAGTTGTATAGCAGTAGATTAATAGATACCGGGAACGTTACACAATTCCGCTCCAAGAAACCAATAGTGCCTGAAAGCTTGCCAATCAAGAAGTCAAAGTGTGCATCCTATGAGATGGTTGCGGAAAGTAGATGCCAAGAGTTTTGAAGGACAACGTATTCAACTGATCTGCCATTGATAAATAGAGGGTACAAGGGAAACTTTTTAGAACGCGGGGGAAACATTACTTCTTGAGTTTTACTGACATTTAGTTTTAGGTGGTTTTGTGTGGACGATAGTTGAATTAAATATACAGTTTTATTGACATGATTTGCTAAATCAGCTATGTGGCGACCAGAGAAGGGACTCGTTTAATCAGCGTAAATGACGTACTTCACCGTCTCATCATAGGTAATGATATCGTTGATATATAAAAGAAATAAAAACGGGCCTAAAATACTTCCCTGATGCACTCCTAGGCTAACCTGTTTGAAGGTGGATGTGAACGCGTTAATCTCTACGTACTGTGTACGCTGCCGTAAGTACGATAATAATAAAGAGTGGGCGTCCTTATACTGTAGTGATAAAGCTTTTGACGAAGAACTTGATGACTAAGGCTATCGAAAGTTTTGTGAAATCGAGAAGCACACCAATAACTAAGGTATGATTTTCTAAATTTTCGAGTATAAATTCTTTCATAAAGGGAAAGTGAGACATCTACCCAATCGTAGCAATTGATACTAAGGAATTCTTTCTGTGCAGGAAGGGCGCGCTGTGTTGATTTATTTTTCTGAAAGCCTCGAGAAAGTACTGGGTTTAAAATTTTCAGGAAAGTACTGGGTTTAAACTTTCATAACGGTGAACGAAGGATGTGAAACGTTTAAGTGCAATTTCCTGTAGTCCTTTTGTAAAAACTGCCAAGATACAAATAGGATGGTAATTGGACAGATCGTTTGTGTCACCTTTCTTGTATATTACGGCGACTCTCGCACATTGCATTTTACGTAGAAAGTCTCCTGCTGCAAGACATATATTGTATATATGAACTGAACAGCGCGCGATAATATCAATAACATATGTAACTGCTGTTATCTGTATGGGCAACCTTCAGGTTGTCTGAAAGCAACCTTCATGTCTAACAGGCATGACAAGAGTCAATCTACATATACACAAAATGGAATCATGTGATACGCACAAGTGGTGAAAGTGGTGGCATTATAAATAAACCAAGTTTTTGAATAGCAAGACAGGCGAGACCCCTTCATTATACTTGTACGCGTTACATGATCATATTTTGTGTATATATAAGCAATCTTATAGCGGCCTGCAGATAGAAGAAGTTTCAACAAAACAAGGGGCAGGGGGAGTGAAGAACATGCCAAATGATGTGTATGAAATAACACCGATTTTCAGCACCTTCGATTTCCATGGCACTCAACAAGGAAATTTGAAGTTTCATTTACGCGATTGCGTTGCCGAATACCCAGGCTTTATTTCTATTCCCATAGGTCTGGTCTGGCACCTTCCCTTCAATGTTTTCGTTACAATGAACCCGAAACTATGAATCATTTCTTTATAGAGTGTCGTAGGTTCACCGTGCATAGAAAACGATTTCTAGAAGGTTCCCTCCGCCAACTTGGATTAGCCATTATGCTACCTATCATTCTGAAGCTAAACATGTCGACAGAATTACCTGTCTTGTTGGGAAAATTGTATTAGGACTTAGAGATTGACTCCAACCAAATAAGGTAATTTATTAGCCTGACGTTTCTGAGCAAGTTCGGCTGCTTCTTCAGGGGGTATTCTTCGGAGGTGGCGGTGTGCCGGTTTTCAACGGTCAATCGGAAGAAAGGAGGAAGGGGGAGACAGCGGAAGGTGGGGAGACTCCTGACAGGGCACCTGTTCTTGACAGACGAAAGAGGTTTTAGGGGGGGGGGGGGGGGGGGGGCTGCGTCGTTGCTGGTCGGCTATAGGTTGACCGATGCTTGGGGCGCTTTAGTCGCGGGAATGCCGTTGACGAGGGGCGGGGGGGGGGGGAGGGGCAAGAGATGTTTTGGTGTTGGTGAGGTAGAGCGGGGACCTGGAACAATGTGATCAATTCAATGTCACCACAGATAACTTCCCTCTGCCCAAGATTGTTGCCGCCCTCGAGAGCGGCATCCAGCAGCTGCACCCCAAAGTGCGGGAACCGGTCAGACTAAAAGCAATAGGCATAACATGGTGCAATAACAACCGCAGAAGAGAAAGAAACTTGTCTTCCAACGAAATAAGAGAGCTGATATTACTGAAAGAAGATAAGAACATTGTAATCCTACCAGCGGACTAGGGCCACTCAACCTTGTTTAACTGCGCGAAAAAACGGACCACAGAAACAGCATGGGACAAGGACGGGCGCAGATCCTTGCTGTCCCATGGTGTTTTTGTGGTCCGTTTCTTTCGCACAGTTAAACAATGTTCGCTAATATGTACCAACTCGTCCAACAACAAGTTCTTCTAAACTACATAGGCCACTCAACCGTCGTGTTGAACCTGCAGGACTACGAGGAAAAGGCGTCCACCCTACTTAACAATCAAGACTACGAAAAACTAAAAAAGGACCCCACCACAAGGACCCAATCAGTACTTAATAAGACGCTGGTCGAAATATTCCGAAACCACCCAAATTCTCTAAATCTTTAGCTAAAATTAATGTGCAGGAACGAGTCCGCACCAGCTTTTTTACGGCTTGCCAAAGCTCCATAAACCCGGAAACCCCTTATGGCCAATCGTAGACTTTTCGGGCTCCCCACTGCGGTCACTATATATCCACATATTTGCACCAGATTATATCTCCCCTCACCGGAAGGACAGCATCCCACGTGCGCAACCCCGAGAACTTCATCCAGTTCTTATCAAATGTACGTCTCAAGATAATGAATGTCTGGTCTCTTTTGGTGTGATCTTTTTGTTCACCAGATTACCCTTTCAGTTAGCTATATCTGCAACAAGGGATGCCCTGGAACGTGGCGACATACTCGACGAGAGAACCCCCTTGAGTGTAGACGAGATCTGCCAGACTGGAAGACTGTAATGCAATCACATTCAAAATTCATCATTTCAATAAACAATACAGATTTGAACAGCGGTCTCTGATACAATGGCATACCGACAAACAGTAGAATAGGTAGTAGACAGGTAGTAGACTTGTAGGCTTGTAGACCAGTAAAGTTGTATGCCGATTGGCTAGTAGACTATCAAGGTCTGAAATTAGGGTTAGCCAACAAGCATGTAAGCTGATAGCCGGATGGAATTTTTGACTGGATATATATGCATATAAAATTCCAGACCCGTCATAGTGGCTAAGGTGTACGTTGCTCTAGTGAACTGAAAGCTCAGGATTGAATCCTGGGCGCAGCGGTCGCATTTCGATGGGGCTGAAATGCAAAGATGACTGTCTGTCATGCATTGGGTGCACATTAAAAGACCACAGGGAGTTAAAATAATTTGGAGTGCCTCGATCACCAGGGTGTGCCTCATCCTAAAATTGTGGTTTTGGCATGTAAAACCCCAGATTTTAATTTATTGAATTTCCAAATATGACCATATAAGAGCGCCATATATGGACATATTAAAAATTTAGAAGTGGCCATATATTAAAGGGTCCCATATATGGGTGTATTAAAACTTTGGCAGATATGGCCATATATAGAATATAAGGGGGCCATATATGGGGATAATAAAATTGGGCAGATATGGCCATATATGGCCCTTGTATGCCATATATGGCCATATCTGCCCAATTTTTAATATGCGCATATATGGCCTTTTCCATATCAGTCCATATCTGACATTTTCGTAAGGGATGCCTGTCAAATGCCTACTTCACCTTCCGAGGCAGCTGTTACAAGCAGCTGAAAGGAACTGCCATGGGGTCCTCAATTTCCGTCACCATGGCTAACCTAACTATGGAGAATATTGAAGACAAAGCTCTGAGTACTTTTTTCCCCGAAGCCTAAAGTTTTCCTCAGGTACGTGGATGATTGCTTCTGCATCGTGAAGGAGTCGCAAGTCGAAAACCTGCAGATCCATTTAAATCCCATAGACCCTAATTCACGTCTGAGTGCGAACAAAACGGATCGCTACCATTCTTAGATGTACAAGTTACACGAGCCCACGGCAATCTAAAATTTTCAGTCTACCGAAAACCAACCCACACGGGCCGCTGCCTACACTTCGCATCCAACCATCCGGCAAACCACAAGGCATCTGTTGTAAATTCATTATTGAAAAGAGACGAAACTAATTGCACAGTGGAATCATATTAAAAGAAAGAAATCATATTGGTTCTCAACGAACTTAAAAGGAATGGCTATACAACGGAATTCATTCGAAAAACCACCCGACAACAAAAAAGAAGAAACACACTACGCGAACTCCAACCGTTGACTTCCCACTGACCACAGAAACGGGTGTCCATCCCATAATTCAAAGGTACCAGCGAAGCTCTCAGCCGAATATTAAAGAAAGAAGGCCTCAAAGTCGCGCACAAACCGATTAACACTTTGAATATCCTCATTCCTAAACCAAAAGACCGTCCACCAAAACAAAAAAGCTGAAGGCGTCATCTATAAAATCAGCTGTGCCGACTGTCCGGCGTCGTAGATCGGGGAAACCAAACATATAAAATAAAGAATCAGACAACATGAAAATGACCTCAGAACATTTAACCGAATTCGCAGGGCAGTCGCCGAACATTCCGAAGACGCCAACCACAAGATTTCTTTCCAAGAAACCCAAATCCTTCAAACAAAGACAAACTGGCGAAAAAGGATACTACTGGAGTCATGGCACATTCAGAATACGGCGGGTAATATAAACCACGTGACGGGCAACCTTCCTTTTGTGTATGTCCATGGCCTTGGAGACCCGACGAAGGCAAGGCAGTACCCCCCGCTCTAGGTCACCAACACCAAAGCATCTCGACCCCCCTTTCCTTCCCGCCCCTCGTCAACGGCATTCCCACGAGTAAAGCGCCCCCAGCAACGGTCAACCCAGCCGACCAGCAACGCCGCAGCCCTCCCCCGCCCCCACCTACCACCTCTCTCGTCTGTCAAGAACAGGTGCCCTGTGAAGTATTTCTCCACCTAAGGCTCTCTCCCCCTACCTGCTTTCTTACGATGGACCTTTTAAAAGCGGCACACCGCCACCTCCAAAGAATACCCCCTGAGGAAGGAGCTGAATTGGCTCCGAAACGTCGGGCTAATAAATTTTCTAATTTGGGTGGAGTCAATCTCTTAACCTATCATTTTGTCTCTGGGGGCGTCAGCATCAGGACACTGCAATACGAACGTATTGGATGCCATATTTCATTTGCAATGGAAACAAGGAGACTTCCATGCTAATTTAATTGTTTTACTTTCCACAACAAGAAAACAAAAATATGAACTTCAAATTTTAAGATAATTTCGCATGAAAATTGATATTAACGATTAGAATTCATTTATTATCTCATTCTTAAATATTAAAATCCTATTTAAGTATTCTTACTTTTTCTACCCACTGCCGTCCGATGCATGACCAATCCCCCGTTGTGGGTTGTGCGATATGTATAGGCCACAAAGCAAAACAAACCGAAGGTAAAGTGAGATGGAACAAAACGGAGTCCGTGTTGTGCAGCAACTAAGTGCAGTTTGATTACATATTTTGGCGCAGTCGGCTTCATAGGATCCATGATGTCGGTAACCTTCGTTCAACCAGCCAAAGACAGCCTCGTCTTCACGAGGTACGCGCTCCCTGAAGAGACCCAGCAGTCGATCTTCACGTAGACGTGACGACAGGTGAGCTCGTGTCTAACCTTCTGCAGAAGGCACCCATGTATCTGGACGAGCTCTTAGAAAAAGTGTCCGTGAAGATAAATCTTCGTCTCCCTTTTCAACCACCTTGTGCTATCGCAAGTAGAGAAGTCAACCGCATCGGAGCCAACTTACCATTCAGATATCTCCGTTGTGCTCCAGGCGATTCACTTTCAACAAAAGCAAGTTTGCCAGCGAAATGAAATGATCCAGACTCTTGTCTCAGCTCTGCGTGTCGAAGAAAGCGTTCCTACAGAGGTTGTGCAGCCTGAACCCGTCGATGGTTTGTCGAGGAATCCAGAAGCTTGGATCGCGTTCTTTGAATACGCCTGTAGACAAAACGGCTGGGACACAGATGAAAGAAAACTGGAGCCCATGCTACCTTTTCTAAATGGCATCGCAAGAAAATGGTACGCCCCGAATGATCTCGTTTTGTTCTTGCAGCGATGCACGGATGTTCTCGTTTGAGTGTCCGGATAATAGCTCTTGCTTTTGGCTCAAGGTCACGTGAAGGTCGCCGAGAACGGGAGCTAAAAGTGTCTCATGCTTAAAAATATCGGTAGTCACCACTGTCGCTGAAAATAAAAGTTTACTATCATTCCATTCTACCGGTGCTAACATATGGGGCAGAAACCTGTAGGTTAACAAAGAAGCTCGAGAACAAGTTAAGTACAGTACAAAGTGCGATGGAACGAAACTTGTTAAGCCTAACGCTAAGAGACAGGAAGAGAGCGGTGTGGATCAGAGTGCAAACGGGGATAGACGATATTCTAGTCGACATTAAGAGAAAAAAGTAGAGCTGGGCAGGCCATGTAATGCGTAGGATGAATGACCGGTGGACCATTAGAGTTACAGAATGGATACCAAGAGTAGGGAAGCGAAGTCGAGGATAGGAGAAAGCTAGGTGGGCTGATGAAGTTTGGAAATTTGCAGGTGCTAGTTGGAATCAGCTAGCGCAAGACAGGGGTAATTGTAGATCACAGGGAGAGGCTTTCATCCTGCACTGGACATAAATATAGGCAGATGATGATCATCATCATCATGATAGCCCCGAATCAGGAGGCCATGATGGCCTTTTGAAAACCTACATGAAATTGACAAAAATGTTGTCATGGACTCGTATGAAGGAGGAAAATAATGGATATGTATTATGTCATAAATTCCAGATTAACAAAGTAAAATTAAAGCAACCGACGCAATAAATGCTTATACCACAATATTCTACCACGTCATTTGAGGTTTCAGCCAATGAGTTTTTAATCAATACCACGTCATTTGAGGCTTCATCAATGCACAAGCCTTCCTGTTGTGCATTGATGAGTGTATCGGGATGATTGCAGAAAGACGTGGTAAAGAAGATGCCAACAACATAATTTCTTTTTTTAACAGGAAAATGATTGAAAATGCTAGTCATTGTCTCCGACAATGGACCTGCCCTCCAACGTCGTCGGCTACAGGAATGGGCTGAAAAGCGCAACATCAAATTATGGTTTACTGCACCCTATCATTCCGCAGCAAATGGACTAGCTTAAAGGGCTATCAGGGACATAAAACAATACATTAGCATTCCTTGGTGGTTTGAAATGCGGTCTAGAAGTGGCAGTAGGTCACCACAACCGCTCGTATACAACCGGCCTGGGAGGTACTCCTGTATTTGCTGCAACTGGGAAACGACCTTATCTGCCTGCGGATTTAAGCCTTGGCATCGACAAGAACATAAAGCTGACAGAAGCAACAAGAACTGAAGATAGTACATCAAGAAATCGTGAAAGAATGAAGAGAAATTTCGACAAGAGGCAAAATACAACGTTATAACACTCGACGTCGGTGACCTTGTGCTGGTAAAGATAGCGCCAAGCCTGAACACGTCCTATAACGGGAAATTTCGTGTGATGAAGACAGCAAGTCAAGAACGTCACCTAAAGACCACATGGTACATTGAGAAACATTGACACGATGGAATCCACTGGTATTGGAAATACATTCAAGTATCATTCCAGGAGGGATGCAAAATGCTGGGGCGAATGAAGCAATCCTATTGCCGCCTGCAGATAGAAGTTCAAGACAAGGAGCAGGGGGAGTGAAGACAATAAAGAAGAAGTGTGAGATAGAAAAAAATGGAGTCTGTGTTCTGCAGCCACTAAGTGCAGTTTTATTACATATATATTTTGGGAATGCGCGACTCTCACGCGTCTCCTGTGGGTCCGGCTTCACCGCGTGGCTGGGCGCCGGAGGCGGTCGTAGTGGTTGCGGCGCGTTGCCAGAGATGGCGCGAGTGTCGCGATGCTAACGCCACCGAACGGCGGGGTGACTTGGGAGAAAAAGGTCGAAGGCGCTCCTCTTTGGCTTGGGATCGGCGACCAACACGTACGAACGCATCGCGCGTGCGCCGGCCCGCTTCGCGGGTACCGTCTCGAGCAGGACACCGGTATGGACGAACACGGATCGTTCGAACGCGCCACCGTTCGCGTGACCGCACACGTGAACGACTAGGCGATTGTGTCACAGCATGGGGCGAACATATTCACTCGCTGTCGAGTCGCGGTGAGTCGGACTTCCCTGATTTGTCGCGCCCATGTGAATGTTATATTGGTTGTAATTCGGCTAGTGTGCATTAGTGTATGAAAGGTGCAATAAATGCCCTTTTGATTGTTTGCACTACTGTGTTGTCGTTCCTTTGTCCCAAGAGCATGTGTGAGACCCCCACATCTGGCGCCCAACGTGGGGCTCTTGGGGCATCGGACGATAATTTTAAGTTTTGCTCGGTTCGAGATGTATCAACCGAAGCGTAGTCCTACGTGGATTTTGATCGCTAGTGTCGGCGGTGTGCTTTCTTGGGCGAGGCGGCGGTTGCTGTAGCGTGCTTGAACTTTTCAACATGCTAAGCCTTTTCGCGAGTGTTTTGAAGTACACTCGTCGGTACGAGAGCCACGTGGTCTGCATCCTGGGAGAGCGAGGCCTAGTGCCCGCGGAGCATTGGCAAGCCTGAAGCGAGTGAGTACGGAAGCCTCGTGGGTGGTCCGAATTTCTTATGTAAATAGCTTCTTTTATATCTTCTATATCTTCGGAAGTCGAGGCTCGGGGAGCCGGGTGGCCGCGGGCCACGGATGCCGCTACGGGCTGACTGGTATTGCGGCCTGGGACCGGGCGCTCTGATACCGTCTGGGACGGTGGGCGCCGTCAACTCGGATGCTGTGTGCATCGAGCGGGGTAGGACCACCTCACAGAGCTAACGTCTCCTCCCGGCTGCCTGTTGTGCCCATTTTGGGTGATATTTTTTTGGATGCCGGTTGTTGTCAGGGAAGCTACGCATTAGGCCTAAGGCTTTACAAAGCCGCCTGTCGCATGTGGAGGGACACAACCCGGTGGACCGTCGTGTTGAGGTGTCGCACTTTGCTTCCCTCATTTTAGTTAGCCTCGCACGAATTGAAATTAGTCGTTCGATTCAAGAAAGTAAGCTTTGTTCACGTGCACTTAGCATCTCAAATGCCGCCCGAAATTTCGCTAGCCGAATTGAACATCGTACCACGTGGGCGATGCGTATGCCGAATTCCTCTCCCTTGCACTACTTTACTGTTTGTCGAGTGCGTTGATTGTACGCAGCTTGAGCGGAGTCACCCCTGGTTTGCTGTCACCTGCACAATGTCTGCGTTGCTGCCCCGGCCTACGAACGCGCCACCCCTGGCGATGCAGATGCCTGTGGCCAGTTCGGCGCAGCGATTTCGGCGGCCGCCTGTGTCCGGCTCGCTACCCTCGGCGGCTGGGAAAAGAGCCGGCAGGTACCAACGGCTACAGCGGCTCTCGCCGGCAGGGTGCGTCGGCGCGAGCAACGCTTGCTCGTCCCGACTTCTGCGTCGCCGTTTCCGGAGTCTTGTGCTGGGGTCGTGCCATCGAATCTGCAGAGCTGGTGCTGTGACCAACGGACGCCAGCGGTGAACCCCAGAGACAATGTCGGCTCGCATGTTGTGGATAACGTGTGGACATTTCCTCGGCGGCGCTACTGTCGCATGTACTAACTTTTGTTCGCGACGCGCGCGTTGATAGACCTTGTGACATGTTTCGCCGGAGTATGTGTAGTGATTTAAGGTTGGGGGGATGTGGGGATGCGCGACTCTCACGCGTCTCTGTGGGTCCGGCTTCACCGCGTGGCTGGGCGCCGGAGGCGGTCGTAGTGGTTGCGGCGCGTTGTGAGAGATGACACGAGTGTCGCGATGCTAACGCCACCGAACGGCGGGGTGACTTGGGAGAAAAAGGTCGAAGGCGCTCCTCTTTGGCTTGGGATCGGCGACCAACACGTACGAACGCTTCGCGCGTGCGCCGGCCCGCTTCGCGGGACCGTCTCGAGCAGGACACCGGTATGGACGAACACGGATCGTTCGAACGCGCCACCGTTCGCGTGACCGCACACGTGAACGACTAGGTGATGGTGTCACAGCATGGGGCGAATATATTCGCTCGCTATCGGGTCGCGGTGAGTCGGACTTCCTTGATTTGTCGCGCGCCCATGTGAATGTTCGATTGGTAGTAATCCGGCTAGCATGCATTAGTGTATGAAAGGTGCAATAAATGTCCTTTTGTTTGTTTGCACTATTGTGTTGTCGTTCTTTTGTCCCAAGAGCGTGTGTGAGACCCCACAATATTCACTTGTCAGAAAAAATAAACCAGTTGTCATTCAGTGCTCATATCGTCTGCCTTTGTCCTTCCTCTGGGTTGCGCTGACCACCCCTAAGAATATGTTCAGTTACCAACTCGCCGAGCTTGCTGTGTCCATTCAATATATGACGTGCTTTCGATTCTGCCCAGCACCAAAGAAATGTAAGATGTTTTTTTTTTTTCGCTTGAAAGTTACACACACATTCAGTGGCACAAACCTAGTGACCCAAGTTGCCGTGAAAGATGTTCATTGCAGACAGTCACATGCCCAGCGGCGCACGGACAGTGGTCAAACTTGGCGTAAAAAAGGTTTGATAACGATGAACATGCCATTGGGTGAGGTCAAGTTCGCGTGGAATGTGAATTGCGTTAGAATAATGAATTCGCCATAAAATCCACCACTTGCTTGTAGCCGTTAAAAATGCCAATCTTGAGCGACCACTGCGCACACTCTCATGCTCCATATTTCGCAAGAAGTGACTTGCTCAACTATACTTTCTTCTCTCGGTGAAAGACAGAATAGACGACATTTTTGCTGCGTTCGTAACTAGCACTGAATTCATAGAACCTATTCCTTGTAACGTTGATCGACCTGTAGGTATTCTATATATGCACTCTTGTAGTCCAATTTTCATTTGTTATGTGTGTATAAATTGTTGCACATTAAGCTGCTTTATATTTTGCATTCTGAATGGTAAAATGATGCCTGCAGTATTGTAAAAGCAAACAAGTCAATAAATTATTTATTTGATGGATTCTGTTGATGGTACGAACATAAATTAAGGTAGCTAGTTTGTGCTGGCCCTCTAATTTATTTGGATTTTGGCATGTGTTTCAAAAATAGAAAAAGAAGTATGTCAAATCTGTTTTTTTTTTTCTGAGGTTGTTCATCCGTTATATAAAACTTTATGGCGTTTACGTTAGAACAGTGAGAACCATTTTTACAATTGCTTTTTAAAACTTCGGAAATGCTGCGATTTAATTATCCGCGATATTACGCATGCAAATTTTTGTTCAGCATTTGGCAAAACATCTGCCAAAAGGCACACATTTTTTGTAGGCATCCGAACACTTGCTACAAACAAAAGAACGAAGTAATCAAGTATAGAATTCTTGAACTTTTGAACAACATAAAAGCAAGGTTATTGTACTCACGTACGCCAGTCAGCTTTGTACCGAATATTAAACGTGAGGCACGTGTCATTTAAATATTTCTTCGAATACCAGATGCACGTTACAGGGTTGTCGTAAATATATGTCACATAAGTAGTTGCGTACACATATATTCTTGAAGTAGTATTGAAGAACTGCAAATTAAGTTAATGTAATCAATATTTGTTAACGTTAAAAATATTTGCGCAAGTCATAAAATTAAACAAAGAATCAACAATGAGCTACATTTCTTTTATTCAATTCCCTCTATACAGGGCGTCCCAGCTAACTTTAGCTATAGTTTAAAAATTTACCGATCCACTCTGCGCTCTAAGAGGACGCGATCAAATGCATGTCGCTGAGAAGGGTATGGAGTAAGTCGCACTATTTTTGGTATTCTGCTTAATTCCATAATTAGTCAAGAATATTTCACCTACTTCTGAAGCAACAAAGTTGAGCAAAAAATTCCAATGAGAAAGTTGGAGAACAGTTTGCAAAATGTCCGACTAAACAGTTTCTAACTTTTACCTAAATATTAGTTTTTTCCCGCTTACTGCAGATGCCCGCGAAATACAAAAAATACCACGTGACAAGCCCGCTTGCGCGTCGTGATTCAAGTGCTTCCCAAACGTTCCGGTTGTCGTCCCGTCATCGTCACTCCAGCTTCGTAGCCCCCCCCCCCCCCCCCCCCCATACAGGTTTCACGATACAATCCTTGCCACGCTATACACTCGCCGTCCTCCCATTGTCCTCATGCCATTGTCATGCTATCGTCCTTATACAGTCGTCGTCACGCGATCGTTGTCATATGGTCGTTGGGATGCCGCCGCGCTTGCGCCATTGTCATCATTGCAACTTCTACAAACGACTCTCACCATGCTGCTACCAGGCGCCACATCAGCTCGGGCCAACGTTTGATAGGTACTGGCAGTTCCCGGCCCATTGAAGGCCCGTGGTTGCCGAGCTCGGTACCAGTATGGGCTGTGCCATCCCGATTCCTGACTCAATGATGGCCCAAGGTTAATAGCGTGACTCGAATATCGGCTGGGCCATTTTGGTAGACATCCAACGCTGGCCCGGATTACACATGCAGCAAACAATGTTAGCACTGCCATGCACAAGGCGGGAATTATTGGGCCGATATTCCTATGAGCTTGCTAAACGAGTTACTAAGTTTGCTTTCTTGGGGCAACACTGGGCTCGTAACGAGCAAATTTGTTGTTCCTGATTATTTTTAATCTATTTTTCTACGACAAATGCTCGCTTGCGGTCATCATGCCGCCTGCGAAGCCTTCATCTTAAAATATGCAGCGACGTGACCACGGATTTTTGTGAATGTGAGATATATATATATATATATATATATATATATATATATATATATAGACAACAAGGAAAGTCCACGCTGGTGGCCACCTTCTTCGATTTGGAATCGCTCGCAAACACCGGAACCTGTATCTTACATAGGTGAGTGAACTTGTTTTGCGCATGTTGTATATTTTGTAAGGTGCCAGATGGGGTGAATTAGAAAATGGCGCATAAAGTTGCGTACTTTACAAACAAGAGTGTTTCAACGAACTTAAATTACACGATACTGTTGCCTTAAAAATTATATCCAGCTACTCAACCGCTTTTTCTTTTCGCTTTAATTCTACGACATCTGTGATCTTGTGACGCAGCAGTTATCATGACGTTTATTCCGTTTATTACTAAAATTTGCTATATGGCCTGGTCAGTGGCCCTTTAACACTGTAAAAGGATTATGTTCATAGTGATCATTCTTACTGCGAGCCATTTTACATATATATATATATATATATATATATATATATATATATATATCGCCCACCTATATGTATATCGGACACATATATCGCCCACCTCAAAACCTTTCCACGCTTAAAAAACCACGGTGTAAGACTTTTGATGAAGTTTAGGGCAGTGATGTCGCATTATCTTTATGTTTAATTGCTTTCTTTAGGAGTTCTTCTTATGGGCCAAAACATAACATAATAACCATAACATAACATAATTAAATAATGTTAGGTATTTGCCGAACAAAGTCCGATGTCTACTCGCACATCTAGTGTCCGCAACGTTGAGGCGGTGCATAGTAAAAAAAAAAGGATTCCTCGCATCGGTTAGATCACATTCTTTAACGCTTGCCTTCCATTCAAGTTATCCCAAGCTATACGTGAATTTTCATTTTGAATGAATTGTGTCAACTGAAGGCTCGTTGTGTCCTTTTATTTGATCTATAGCATCATCTGTTATTTAATTGTAATGAAGTAAAATGTAAGGCAAACTAAATAAATACACTTACATCAAGAAGGTCATTGAAGGTAGCAGGTCCAGATTCAACTGCGCCTACAACGAGCGCCACTATGAATATGAGTTTCGCACGGTACATGCTCCCGGCATTTGCAGCTGTCCTTTAGCGGGAATATGTGTCGCTACCTATATATGCAATATGCACCTGTTAGATATGTAGATATACAGCTGTTGGAGATAGAAAGGGCTTATTTGCTTTTTCTTGAGCAAGACGCATTTCCGCCTTATTCGTTTTCCCCAGTCGCCTATGCTTCTGCACAAAATCTGGAACGCTTACTTTTAGCAGATTTCGGAAAGCTTTTACTGTCCACCGTATAGAGGCATGGGCTAGTCGGTTACTTTCTTTAGTGTTTCTTTCTGAAGAAAGAATCCAGTCGTCGGTACAGCGCTGGTGTGCATTTCTCGTCTTGGCTCTCCTTTTTTTTTTTTGGGGGGGGGGGGGGGGGGGGGCTCACGCTGCTCACGCCGAGCCGGAAGGCTCGCGTGAGCGCGCTACGTCAGCTGGTATACCTAAAATCCCTATATAGTAAAGGTACCGCCATCTACTCTTTCCTCCACCGTCTCCTCTCCTAAAGCACTTGTTTTTTTTTTTTTTTTTTTTTTTGCTTTTTGCTTATGAAAGCAACTCGACGGTGGCGCCCCTAGAAGGTCCCCGTTAAAGCTTTCAGGCCGGGCATGCGCCACGGCCGCCGCCGGCGACTGCGGCTGCGCAGAATGACTTTCAACATGGCACTGAGGCGAAAAAAAAACAACGAAATATGAAGAAGTGAAAGCGCGCGCTATCATCGTCCAATAAGTGATACAGGAGACAGAGCAGCGGCGGTGATCAAAGGATGGTGGTACTTTTCCTATATAGGGACTTTAGGCATATCCCCAGGCACGGTGTTAGAATAAGCAACATAGGTGCTAACACTCTCCCCACAACGCGCGCGAAAGCGCCGCCCGCTCGCGTCCAGATCGGCTTGGTTACAGCTCGGTCGGCGCCGTCGTAGAGGGCGCTCCGGAATGAGGTCCCAGCGTCGGCGGCAAGGCGCGTGCTGCCGCTGCTTCTTCATCCTGCTTGCATGTGCGGCCGCACTGTTTTGAAGGCACGCTTTTTGTTCGCGTGCGTTTCATAAGCTTGTGCTTGGGTAATGTCGCCACGGGCCCTCAACAAAGGTGGCAGCGGCCTTCTGAGGGGTGTTTGAAATGGCTAGAAAGTGCTTTGTTCCGAACTGCAATTCTGGATACCGGACTTGTGCTGAGCATGTGCCTTTATTCAAAGCGCCGTCCGACAGCGGTCGTCTAGAGCAGTGGCGCCGTGTAAATCTGAGGACAGACCGAAGTCTAATGCCTACCAACCATGTCTGCGCCTACCATATTTCAAAGGATACGATATCGACGGCATACTACGCGTAGCTCGATAAAAAGGGTTCCCACCTTATTTCCTAACTGTCCAAAGAACCTCACACGGTCAAATAAACATTGAAAGCCGCTGCAGAAGAGAGAACCTCCTGTGTGTGACAGCAGTTTGTGCAAATTTTGCTGCATGTACAAGATATATACTGGGTGGCTTAGCTATCATACACCAAGATTTAAAAATATTCAAATGTCACGTAGCTGGACAGAACCAAGGTAGTATTTTCTGCCGTCGCTTGGAGGTACTCAGAATATTTTTTTGCATTCAGCCTCATTACATAATTATTTTTATCATTGATTAATCAACTTGTCTAATACTATAATAGGATAAAAAGTGTGAACGAGAGAATTGTACAGCAACATGGAAAACTTCCGATACAGCTTTCTGTTGCCCAACATGTGATACTCAAAAGTGTTTTCCGCGCGTGAAAGAAACCCGCGAAAACAGGCCAAATTGCCGCGCGTCTGGCCGCTCGAGGCACTTCGCGTGTATTCGTGGGCTTCTTTCACGCTCGGAAAAACATTTATACGTAGGACGTATTGAGCAGTATAAAGCTGCACCGGGAGTCTTTCATGTTGCTCTCCAATTTTCTCATTGGCACTTTAATCTAATTATAATATTTGATAAGTTGAATAATTCATTAAGACTAATTATGTAATTAGGAGGAATGTAAAAATAATCTGAGTATATATCTCCAAGGGACGGAAAACATCATTACTTTGCTTCTTTCCAGCTACGTGACATTGGCACATTTTTAAATCTTTGTGCACCCTGTATAATACTGCTGTTTTCTGTGCAGATGTGTGCCTGATTTCCAAATTTGTTCCATCCTGGCTACGCAATCTTTTTTTTAATGCGCGTGCTGTGTATATTACACGCCTGCATGTTTTATTCAAATTTTTGCATTGTGGAAGTGTATTAGAGCGCAAGCTTCTGGGATGATTAACGCCTTTTAAAATTATCGAGCTGCTTCATGCACAATTTTTTTCTTATTGTGTCTTTGCAAAATAAAAAGTATGAGATTATTGTGTGGTGGGTGTAAGTATATTTGTGGACAGGCTGTAGCAGGCACTGTCAAATACGCTTACATCGGCACATTCTCATATGCAATTTAAGAAAAAAGAAAGATACCTCTTTTTTAAAATCCTGCAAGAGTCACTCAGTTCTCAATGGATGAAAGCCATCGCAGGACTGAGTACACAGTCCTCAACAGACATACGCGCCCGTGTATGTCCGTGTATGTCTTCAAGTGCATGTCCAATGACATACATACCACCAGTACTCTAATCGTCTCTCGCTTATCCCTACGACTGATCTGTTAATGTTTCCTTCCACTTTAAACCCAAGCGCGCTTCTGGGAGTTGCACGTTACCTAGTTTCTCGCTGGGTGAATCCCGTCGCATTCCATTAGGATGTGCTGAGTGGTCTCTGGATCTTCACTGCAGCGTACACATGCCTCATCTAGTTGCGAATATTTGCTCCGGTATGTTTTGGTCCTTAGGCAACCGGCTCGAGCCTCACATAGCAAGGCACTGCCCTTTGTCTTATCGTACAGATTTTCCTTTCTAATTTCTTTCTTCTCATTCTTGTAAATCGGGTCCGGTACAGCAGCGCCGCGGCGCGGGAGTTCGAAAGAAAAGGTCCTCGCTCCTCCCATGCATTCGCGCGGCGCTTTGGACACTCTCCAATATTCTAAAGTCGCGGGTACAACTTTAGAAGGCAGCGGCATTTGCCCCCTCAAAGGCGGATGCATACGAGCCTCCACCAATGGGCGCGCGCTAAAGACTAGCGTCATGAGCCGGACGGCCGGTGTCCCCGCCGATGGAGAACATGGCAGCCCGCGCTTCAAGCCGGGGAGAGTCGCGTCAGCGGGACTATTTCTTTGGTCGCGGAGGAAATCGGCTGCTGCGCTTCGGTCATCTGGGCGGGGCCTCTCCTCTCTTCTTAAGTTGTACCCGGCTATAGGTCACTCTAGCAGTCGGAGGTGAAAGAAAGCATGGGGCGGAAAGCAGAGGAAGAGCGGAGTCTAGCAGCGGATTTTGGAAGAGCGGATTTTGGCAGCAGTGGCAGCAGGCTTGCAACGTCGCTCACAATCATCCTTCTACTGATCGCAGATACCACCAGTGCCGATACGTACGTGAAGAAGTTGGTGGCAACATCACTCGTTTTTTCCTGGGGGACGGCGACGGTCTTAATAGTCTGTGACGTCACTCCAGAAGGCGACTGTGCCGCCAGGGACCATCAGTATTTCTACAGGACCATCGGCTGGCACCGTCCATTTGGCAGCAGCGGCAGCAGGCTTGCAACGTCGCTCACAATCATCCTTCTACTGATCGCAGATACCACCAGTGCCGATACGTACGTGAAGAAGTTGGTGGCAACATCACTCGTTTTTTCCTGGGGGACGGCGACGGTCTTAATAGTCTGTGACGTCACTCCAGAAGGCGACTGTGCCGCCAGGGACCATCAGTATTTCTACAGGACCATCGGCTGGCACCGTCCATTTGGCAGCAGCGGCAGCAGGCTTGCAACGTCGCTCACAATCATCCTTCTACTGATCGCAGATACCACCAGTGCCGATACGTACGTGAAGAAGTTGGTGGCAACATCACTCGTTTTTTCCTGGGGGACGGCGACGGTCTTAATAGTCTGTGACGTCACTCCAGAAGGCGACTGTGCCGCCAGGGACCATCAGTATTTCTACAGGACCATCGGCTGGCACCGTCCATTTGGCAGCAGCGGCAGCAGGCTTGCAACGTCGCTCACAATCATCCTTCTACTGATCGCAGATACCACCAGTGCCGATACGTACGTGAAGAAGTTGGTGGCAACATCACTCGTTTTTTCCTGGGGGACGGCGACGGTCTTAATAGTCTGTGACGTCACTCCAGAAGGCGACTGTGCCGCCAGGGACCATCAGTATTTCTACAGGACCATCGGCTGGCACCGTCCATTTGGCAGCAGCGGCAGCAGGCTTGCAACGTCGCTCACAATCATCCTTCTACTGATCGCAGATACCACCAGTGCCGATACGTACGTGAAGAAGTTGGTGGCAACATCACTCGTTTTTTCCTGGGGGACGGCGACGGTCTTAATAGTCTGTGACGTCACTCCAGAAGGCGACTGTGCCGCCAGGGACCATCAGTATTTCTACAGGACCATCGGCTGGCACCGTCCATTTGGCAGCAGCGGCAGCAGGCTTGCAACGTCGCTCACAATCATCCTTCTACTGATCGCAGATACCACCAGTGCCGATACGTACGTGAAGAAGTTGGTGGCAACATCACTCGTTTTTTCCTGGGGGACGGCGACGGTCTTAATAGTCTGTGACGTCACTCCAGAAGGCGACTGTGCCGCCAGGGACCATCAGTATTTCTACAGGACCATCGGCTGGCACCGTCCATTTGGCAGCAGCGGCAGCAGGCTTGCAACGTCGCTCACAATCATCCTTCTACTGATCGCAGATACCACCAGTGCCGATACGTACGTGAAGAAGTTGGTGGCAACATCACTCGTTTTTTCCTGGGGGACGGCGACTGGTCTTAATAGTCTGTGACGTCACTCCAGAAGGCGACTGTGCCGCCAGGGACCATCAGTATTTCTACAGGACCATCGGCTGGCACCGTCCATTTGGCAGCAGCGGCAGCAGGCTTGCAACGTCGCTCACAATCATCCTTCTACTGATCGCAGATACCACCAGTGCCGATACGTACGTGAAGAAGTTGGTGGCAACATCACTCGTTTTTTCCTGGGGGACGGCGACGGTCTTAATAGTCTGTGACGTCACTCCAGAAGGCGACTGTGCCGCCAGGGACCATCAGTATTTCTACAGGACCATCGGCTGGCACCGTCCATTTGGCAGCAGCGGCAGCAGGCTTGCAACGTCGCTCACAATCATCCTTCTACTGATCGCAGATACCACCAGTGCCGATACGTACGTGAAGAAGTTGGTGGCAACATCACTCGTTTTTTCCTGGGGGACGGCGACGGTCTTAATAGTCTGTGACGTCACTCCAGAAGGCGACTGTGCCGCCAGGGACCATCAGTATTTCTACAGGACCATCGGCTGGCACCGTCCATTTGGCAGCAGCGGCAGCAGGCTTGCAACGTCGCTCACAATCATCCTTCTACTGATCGCAGATACCACCAGTGCCGATACGTACGTGAAGAAGTTGGTGGCAACATCACTCGTTTTTTCCTGGGGGACGGCGACGGTCTTAATAGTCTGTGACGTCACTCCAGAAGGCGACTGTGCCGCCAGGGACCATCAGTATTTCTACAGGACCATCGGCTGGCACCGTCCATTTGGCAGCAGCGGCAGCAGGCTTGCAACGTCGCTCACAATCATCCTTCTACTGATCGCAGATACCACCAGTGCCGATACGTACGTGAAGAAGTTGGTGGCAACATCACTCGTTTTTTCCTGGGGGACGGCGACGGTCTTAATAGTCTGTGACGTCACTCCAGAAGGCGACTGTGCCGCCAGGGACCATCAGTATTTCTACAGGACCATCGGCTGGCACCGTCCATTTGGCAGCAGCGGCAGCAGGCTTGCAACGTCGCTCACAATCATCCTTCTACTGATCGCAGATACCACCAGTGCCGATACGTACGTGAAGAAGTTGGTGGCAACATCACTCGTTTTTTCCTGGGGGACGGCGACGGTCTTAATAGTCTGTGACGTCACTCCAGAAGGCGACTGTGCCGCCAGGGACCATCAGTATTTCTACAGGACCATCGGCTGGCACCGTCCATTTGGCAGCAGCGGCAGCAGGCTTGCAACGTCGCTCACAATCATCCTTCTACTGATCGCAGATACCACCAGTGCCGATACGTACGTGAAGAAGTTGGTGGCAACATCACTCGTTTTTTCCTGGGGGACGGCGACGGTCTTAATAGTCTGTGACGTCACTCCAGAAGGCGACTGTGCCGCCAGGGACCATCAGTATTTCTACAGGACCATCGGCTGGCACCGTCCATTTGGCAGCAGCGGCAGCAGGCTTGCAACGTCGCTCACAATCATCCTTCTACTGATCGCAGATACCACCAGTGCCGATACGTACGTGAAGAAGTTGGTGGCAACATCACTCGTTTTTTCCTGGGGGACGGCGACGGTCTTAATAGTCTGTGACGTCACTCCAGAAGGCGACTGTGCCGCCAGGGACCATCAGTATTTCTACAGGACCATCGGCTGGCACCGTCCATTTGGCAGCAGCGGCAGCAGGCTTGCAACGTCGCTCACAATCATCCTTCTACTGATCGCAGATACCACCAGTGCCGATACGTACGTGAAGAAGTTGGTGGCAACATCACTCGTTTTTTTCCTGGGGGACGGCGACGGTCTTAATAGTCTGTGACGTCACTCCAGAAGGCGACTGTGCCGCCAGGGACCATCAGTATTTCTACAGGACCATCGGCTGGCACCGTCCATTTGGCAGCAGCGGCAGCAGGCTTGCAACGTCGCTCACAATCATCCTTCTACTGATCGCAGATACCACCAGTGCCGATACGTACGTGAAGAAGTTGGTGGCAACATCACTCGTTTTTTCCTGGGGGACGGCGACGGTCTTAATAGTCTGTGACGTCACTCCAGAAGGCGACTGTGCCGCCAGGGACCATCAGTATTTCTACAGGACCATCGGCTGGCACCGTCCATTTGGCAGCAGCGGCAGCAGGCTTGCAACGTCGCTCACAATCATCCTTCTACTGATCGCAGATACCACCAGTGCCGATACGTACGTGAAGAAGTTGGTGGCAACATCACTCGTTTTTTCCTGGGGGACGGCGACGGTCTTAATAGTCTGTGACGTCACTCCAGAAGGCGACTGTGCCGCCAGGGACCATCAGTATTTCTACAGGACCATCGGCTGGCACCGTCCATTTGGCAGCAGCGGCAGCAGGCTTGCAACGTCGCTCACAATCATCCTTCTACTGATCGCAGATACCACCAGTGCCGATACGTACGTGAAGAAGTTGGTGGCAACATCACTCGTTTTTTCCTGGGGGACGGCGACGGTCTTAATAGTCTGTGACGTCACTCCAGAAGGCGACTGTGCCGCCAGGGACCATCAGTATTTCTACAGGACCATCGGCTGGCACCGTCCATTTGGCAGCAGCGGCAGCAGGCTTGCAACGTCGCTCACAATCATCCTTCTACTGATCGCAGATACCACCAGTGCCGATACGTACGTGAAGAAGTTGGTGGCAACATCACTCGTTTTTTCCTGGGGGACGGCGACGGTCTTAATAGTCTGTGACGTCACTCCAGAAGGCGACTGTGCCGCCAGGGACCATCAGTATTTCTACAGGACCATCGGCTGGCACCGTCCATTTGGCAGCAGCGGCAGCAGGCTTGCAACGTCGCTCACAATCATCCTTCTACTGATCGCAGATACCACCAGTGCCGATACGTACGTGAAGAAGTTGGTGGCAACATCACTCGTTTTTTCCTGGGGGACGGCGACGGTCTTAATAGTCTGTGACGTCACTCCAGAAGGCGACTGTGCCGCCAGGGACCATCAGTATTTCTACAGGACCATCGGCTGGCACCGTCCATTTGGCAGCAGCGGCAGCAGGCTTGCAACGTCGCTCACAATCATCCTTCTACTGATCGCAGATACCACCAGTGCCGATACGTACGTGAAGAAGTTGGTGGCAACATCACTCGTTTTTTCCTGGGGGACGGCGACGGTCTTAATAGTCTGTGACGTCACTCCAGAAGGCGACTGTGCCGCCAGGGACCATCAGTATTTCTACAGGACCATCGGCTGGCACCGTCCATTTGGCAGCAGCGGCAGCAGGCTTGCAACGTCGCTCACAATCATCCTTCTACTGATCGCAGATACCACCAGTGCCGATACGTACGTGAAGAAGTTGGTGGCAACATCACTCGTTTTTTCCTGGGGGACGGCGACGGTCTTAATAGTCTGTGACGTCACTCCAGAAGGCGACTGTGCCGCCAGGGACCATCAGTATTTCTACAGGACCATCGGCTGGCACCGTCCATTTGGCAGCAGCGGCAGCAGGCTTGCAACGTCGCTCACAATCATCCTTCTACTGATCGCAGATACCACCAGTGCCGATACGTACGTGAAGAAGTTGGTGGCAACATCACTCGTTTTTTCCTGGGGGACGGCGACGGTCTTAATAGTCTGTGACGTCACTCCAGAAGGCGACTGTGCCGCCAGGGACCATCAGTATTTCTACAGGACCATCGGCTGGCACCGTCCATTTGGCAGCAGCGGCAGCAGGCTTGCAACGTCGCTCACAATCATCCTTCTACTGATCGCAGATACCACCAGTGCCGATACGTACGTGAAGAAGTTGGTGGCAACATCACTCGTTTTTTCCTGGGGGACGGCGACGGTCTTAATAGTCTGTGACGTCACTCCAGAAGGCGACTGTGCCGCCAGGGACCATCAGTATTTCTACAGGACCATCGGCTGGCACCGTCCATTTGGCAGCAGCGGCAGCAGGCTTGCAACGTCGCTCACAATCATCCTTCTACTGATCGCAGATACCACCAGTGCCGATACGTACGTGAAGAAGTTGGTGGCAACATCACTCGTTTTTTCCTGGGGGACGGCGACGGTCTTAATAGTCTGTGACGTCACTCCAGAAGGCGACTGTGCCGCCAGGGACCATCAGTATTTCTACAGGACCATCGGCTGGCACCGTCCATTTGGCAGCAGCGGCAGCAGGCTTGCAACGTCGCTCACAATCATCCTTCTACTGATCGCAGATACCACCAGTGCCGATACGTACGTGAAGAAGTTGGTGGCAACATCACTCGTTTTTTCCTGGGGGACGGCGACGGTCTTAATAGTCTGTGACGTCACTCCAGAAGGCGACTGTGCCGCCAGGGACCATCAGTATTTCTACAGGACCATCGGCTGGCACCGTCCATTTGGCAGCAGCGGCAGCAGGCTTGCAACGTCGCTCACAATCATCCTTCTACTGATCGCAGATACCACCAGTGCCGATACGTACGTGAAGAAGTTGGTGGCAACATCACTCGTTTTTTCCTGGGGGACGGCGACGGTCTTAATAGTCTGTGACGTCACTCCAGAAGGCGACTGTGCCGCCAGGGACCATCAGTATTTCTACAGGACCATCGGCTGGCACCATCCATTTGGCAGCAGCGGCAGCAGGCTTGCAACGTCGCTCACAATCATCCTTCTACTGATCGCAGATACCACCAGTGCCGATACGTACGTGAAGAAGTTGGTGGCAACATCACTCGTTTTTTCCTGGGGGACGGC
Source organism: Dermacentor silvarum (assembly GCF_013339745.2). Lineage (NCBI taxonomy): Eukaryota > Metazoa > Arthropoda > Arachnida > Ixodida > Ixodidae > Dermacentor > Dermacentor silvarum. The sequence goes on from NC_051161.1 coordinate 120,487,530, forward strand.
GACGGTCTTAATAGTCTGTGACGTCACTCCAGAAGGCGACTGTGCCGCCAGGGACCATCAGTATTTCTACAGGACCATCGGCTGGCACCGTCCATTTGGCAGCAGCGGCAGCAGGCTTGCAACGTCGCTCACAATCATCCTTCTACTGATCGCGGATACCACCAGTGCCGATACGTACGTGAAGAAGTTGGTGGCAACATCACTCGTTTTTTCCTGGGGGACGGCGACGGTCTTAATAGTCTGTGACGTCACTCCAGAAGGCGACTGTGCCGCCAGGGACCATCAGTATTTCTACAGGACCATCGGCTGGCACCATCCATTTGGCAGCAGCGGCAGCAGGCTTGCAACGTCGCTCACAATCATCCTTCTACTGATCGCAGATACCACCAGTGCCGATACGTACGTGAAGAAGTTGATGGCAACATCACTCGTTTTTTCCTGGGGGACGGCGACGGTCTTAATAGTCTGTGACGTCACTCCAGAAGGCGACTGTGCCGCCAGGGACCATCAGTATTTCTACAGGACCATCGGCTGGCACCTTCCATTTGGCAGCAGCGGCAGCAGGCTTGCAACGTCGCTCACAATCATCCTTCTACTGATCGCAGGTCTGAAATTCTCTTGTAACCGCGATTTATTAGTGCATTAATTTTTCACTGTTGCTGCTGCTGCCATCAAAAGTGTACTGTGCTGTCCTTTGCCATGAGCTTATCCCGTACTGAAGTGGGCAAACTTGTGAAGGAGCTAAGACATGACTTGACTGAAATGCGCCAGTCGCTCGAGAGGGAACTGCGTAAAGAGCATCGTGAGATCAAGGCATCATGAATAAAGCTTTTGAAGACATGGTTTTCATGAATAAAGCTTTTGAAGACATGGCAAACCAAGTGAAAAAAGTTGAAACTGAAAACGCCGAACTGAAGGCAGCCAACAGCTCCCTCACGAGTGAATGCGCGCTGCTAAGAGACAAAGTGACTGAGAACGAACTTAGAATCACCCAACTAGAACAATACTCTAGAAATAAGAACATCGAGATTAAGGGTGTTCCTACGACACAGAACGAAAAACTCGAGAGCGTGCTTGCAGCTATTGGCAATGCAGTGGACGAACCGGTATCAGAAAGTGACATTGAAGTTTGCCACCGTGTACCAACACGGGACGCCTCAAGACAAAACATTGTTGTCCAGTTCCATAACCGCTCAAAACGGAATGCCCTGCTTGAAAAGGCACGAAAAGAACGCGTAACCACTGCCGACATCGGACACCAGGATCGCCAGCCTATCTATATAAATGAGCATCTTTGCCCCACATTGAAAGTGATACTTGGAAAAACAGTAGCCAAGAAAAATGAGAACTGGCGTTTCTGCTGGACGAAAGAAGGCAAAATCTTTCCAAGGAAAAATGAGTCGTCACGTGTGCTTCGCGTCACGAAGCTCAGTGACCTAGATAAGATAGAGTAAGCAAGCACGTGCAAATCATTTCAATAAGTGAACGTGGAAAACCGCCTGTTGTCAGTTTCAGAAATTCGAAGGTTATCACGTAACAAATATTCATCCTCTGTACTGCATATTAACACCCAGTCCGCTAGAAATAAAGAGCAAGAAATACAATGCTTATTATTGCGCATGGATTTTCAATTTGATATTCTGATGTTTACCGAGACATGGTACCGTGATGCTGCAGAAGTGCTGAAAATTCCAGGATATACTTCTTTCTTTGTAAACCGTACCTTAAGAAAAGGAGGCGGTGTCATGCTGTTAGTAAAAAATAGTTCGAGTTGTGTTATTGTGGAAGAATTTTCCAAAATCACTTCAGATTATGAAGTGCTCACCGTCAGAAATGAGTTAAAGTGTACACCGTGATGTATCGTCCGCCCCACGCGAGTGTTTCGAATTTCTTTACATTTTTAGAGAGGTACCTTAGCTATTTCAATGATGATGGTGTCACTGTCATTCTGGGAGGTGACATAAACATTGACTGCTTGCAACAATCATCAAATAATCAAGAATTTGGTAGAATCTTAGATGCGAACAATTATATTAACGCAATAAGTCTACCGACACGAGTACAACCAACTTCTTCGACACTACTAGACGTCTTGATTACCAATATTCCCTCCGAGCATCTCAGTGCTGGTGTTATCAGTTCTCACGTGAGCGATCACTTACCGATTTATCTTCTATCGGAATATATGAAGCCCTCCAACACGTTACAGCACCCGTCTACCAAAACTTACAGGCAGATAAATTCTTACACTCTGGAACGTTTTCGCTCTCATTTGCGTCTCACTGACTGGAGCAAAGTATTAGAAAGTGTTGAACCAGAGAAAGCCTATATTGAGTTCATAAAAGTTTTCAAGGTGGTATATGACCAATGTTTTCCACGTAAATTACGAAAGCGAGCTCGGAAAGCCCGTAAACCATGGGTCACGTGGGAACACCTAAAGAGTATGAAAGAAAAAGACAAACTGTACCAAACTTTTATGAAAACAAGAGCTCTAAAGACCTGCTTGCCTTTAAGCGTTTCCGGAATAAACTCAACAAACAGCTCCATGGAGCAAAACAGACCTACCTCAGTAATCTTTTTTCTCCCGAGGTACTTAAAAGGCCACACCTTGTGTGGAAGCGTTTGAACAACGTGCTCCACGGTGACCCCCAAGAAAAATCCACTTTATCAATTAACATTAAAGGCGACACATTAACAGATACACGATTAGCGAACTCTTTCAACGACTATTTCACATCATTAGTAAAAAGTAAGCACGATACCAAATGCATCCAGTACTTAAGAACACCAATACAAGAAAGTGCATTCTTGTTTCCCACTACCGTGCATGAAATTGTAAGTTCTGTCATGTCACTGAGAAACAGTATGTGTACCGACGTTGATGACTTACAGATACAACCTGTAAAATATGTTATCGATACTATCGCGCCAATTCTAGAGCATGTGATTAACCTAATGTTTTCTGCTGGTATTTTCCCTAAACAACTTCAGATGTCAAAAGTAACCGTAATATACAAGGGTGGTGATATCAATAATTTATCTAACTCTAGGCCTATTTCAATAATTCCCGTTTTCTCGAAATGCATTGAAATATTTATATATAAACGCATGTCCAGTTTTACTACGAAGCATAACATTATTACGCCTTGCCAGTATGGCTTCCGGAAGGGTTGTTCAACTGAAACGGCTCTTCTGAGGCAAAAGGAATTTATCTTGCAGTCATTTGAAGATCATCTATGTACACTAGGCATTTTCATTGACTACTCAAAAGCATTTGACTCAATTAATCACCATTCCTTGTTTGAGAAATTGCAACATTATGGCTTTAGGGGTACTTTCCTAAAACTTATCACTTCTTACTTTCATCACCGTCGGCAGCAAGTCACTGTTAAAGACTTTGTATCCGAATTCAAGCCAGTTACTGCTGGTGTGCCTCAAGGCAGTATTTTGGGCCCTTTACTCTTCAACTTGTACATTAATGACATCGTAAATACTTGTGCTAACACTAAGTTTATCATTTACGCGGACGACACAAGTATTTTTATTACAGGCCATGACCCTTCAAAACTCGTAGAAAAAGGCAACGCAGTACTAAGAAAAATCCACACATGGAGCGTTGCCAATTCATTGAACTTAAATGCGGCAAAGACAAATGCAGTATTATTTCACCCTCAGAACAAAAGGCTGAATATCACCGACAACTTAAAATTAGGGTCATCAACTATAGAGCTTTCACGCGTAGCTAGAAGCCTTGGCGTCATTTTTGAAGAACATATGACGTGGACAGATCAATTAAATGCAACCTTAAATAAACTTTCAAAAACTGTAGGCATCTTATGCAAATTTCGCTACATCCTGCCTCAGAACATAAAGTTGTCAATTTACAAATCGCTATTTTTGTCCAACCTATCGTACTGTTACTTAGTTTGGGGCACGACCACCAAAACTAACACTGAAAAACTACACAAACTTCAAAAGAAAGCACTTCGAAATATCGTTAATGCTGCATACGACGCACACACGGAACCAATTTTCAAGGCTCTCAATCTATTACCAGTGAATGAGGTTTACCGTTCAATGTTACATAAACGCTATACATTGGCTACGAAAAACAACGACACGTTTTTTACAGAATTGTCTGAGTTAAGACAGGCTGAGCATGTGCGCATCCTGAGGGTACGCGAAGTATGGAGGGTGCCTAGAATACGAACAAATTACGGCACACAAATGTTAAAATACCAGTTACCTGTGCTACTTAATAATTCAGACCTTCACATGTAACATGTTCGCGTGTCTTGTTTGTATTTGTATAAAGATGGCATTATCAGTTCCTTTAGCATTTCCGACCTTACTAGCGCATTTATGACCATTCAGTGAAAAACCTATCTTCCTTATAATATACAGATTGGTTCCTTTGTACTTCTGTATTGTATAATCATGTGCCTTGTTTGCCAAGCCCGGGGGTACAGACCCTGTCAAGCCTGATTAATGGCTTTTTGTCTGTACCCACCAAATGTCATTGATTTTCATTGATGCTGAAATAAATGATTGATTGATTGATTGATTGATTGATTGATTGATTGATTGATTGATTGATTGATAGACGACCTGCGCATGCGCTGAGTTGCCGGCGGCCACGGCGTCCGCCGCAGCGCGGGCGATCTCATCTGCGCTTACGAGAGGGGGGGGGGGGGTGAGTGAGGCGGGGAGGGTAGGCTAAAATCCCTATACAGTAAAAGTACCGCCACCTACTCTTGTCTCCGCCGTCTCCTCTCACAAAGCGCTTGTTTCTTTCTTTACTCTTTTGCTTGCGAAAGCAAGTCGACGGTGGCGCTCCTCGAAAGCCGCCATTGAAGCTTTCAGGCTGGGCGCGCGCTGCCGAGTGACTACGCAGAGTGACTTGCAACATGGCTCTGAGGCGGAAGAAAACAAACTATAAGAAGTGAAATGGCACGCTATCATCGTCCAATCGGAGATACAAGAGGGAGAGAAGCGGCGTTGATCAAAGGATGGCGGTACTTTTCCGAAGGTATAGAGACATTGGCCTATGCTAAAACCCCATGATAATTTGAAAGTAGGGACACTCTCCTCCCCGCAGCGCTTTCATCCTAGATTCTCCTCGCCCGCCGATGCGTGCGCTGCGCACGGCACGCTATTCCGCCTTGGCTCCTGCGGACAGGCTGCAGAATTCAATGGAGGCGCATGATTTTGGGCCAGTTGCGCGCCCCAATGGCGCAGAAAATGTTGAAAAATGGTGATAACAGCACATAGAATGCTGAGGAGGTTGGTTTCATCTTAAAGCCGTATGAATGGAGCACTGATGTAAAAGGAGCTTTGAGGTGAGTTCTATACTCCAGATATTTTTTTCTGCCACATAATATACTGCTTTAAATGTGCATCTGATCTAGTATTGCTTGTGGCACATCGCTCTGGGTTTGGCACTTCTTCCTTGCACGTGCGCGCATGTGCACCGCAGGTATTATATTCTGCGTGCCTTCATATTGTGACACAAAGATGAAAGTAACAGTGAAATCTATTTACAGCTGATATTACAAGAGACAGGCAGCGCAGACAAGTCCCTAACGTTGTTGTTTTCCGACACCAGTTTGCGCCCTTCTTCTTCCACCTTGTTCCCAGCGTTGTAACATATGCCCCTACGGCGTGGAAGCACCGTCCCGGTGCGTCTTATGTAGACGAACACTGGTAGCGCTTGAGGCGGCCAACATGCACGACGTCACGGGGAGGCTGGGCAGAGCAAGCGGGAGTCGTGACCGGGGAGATTTCGTACGTTACAGCTGTCACCTGGCGGAGGACCCGGTAAGGACCAGCGTAGCGCGACATTGGCTTTTATGATAGGCCAACGCGGCGGCTAGGAGACCATGGAAGGACCAGGTCCCCGGGAATGAAATTAGCGTCACGGTGACGACCGTCATATGTGCTCTTCTGCTTGTTCTGAGAAATAGAAAGGCGACGATGAGCAATTTGACGTGCCTGTTCGGCTGTGGCAATGACGTCTCGGGCGTATTCCGACGTAGAATCCTGAGCGATGGGCAGGACGGTGTCGAAAGGCAATACGGGGTCGCGGCCGTACAATAGATAAAATGGTGAGTAACCGGCTGTGTCGTGACGCGACGAATTGTACGCGAATGTGACGAAGGGAAGAGCATTGTCCCAGTCACGGTGGTCATCGGAAACGTACATTGATAGCATGTCGGTGATTGTGCGATTAAGGGGCTCACTCAAGCCGTTCGTCTGCGGATGGTAGGCAGTCGTGAGCTTGTGCTTGGTGGCACAGGAACGGAGTATGTCGTCCACAACTCGGGAGAGGAAATACCGGCCGCAGTCTGTAAGAAGCTGACGAGGAGCGCCGTGATGAAGGATGATGTTGTGCAAAAGAAACTCAGCGAAGTTGGTCGCGCAGGATGTCGGAAGAGCTTTGGTGATCGCGGACTGAGTTGCATAGTCGGTAGCGACAGCAATCCACTTGTTGCCGGAAGCAGATATGGGGAAAGGACCAAGCAGGTCTAACCCAACGCGAAAGAACGGTTCGGATGGCACGTCGATAGGTTGAAGGCGACCAGCAGGGAGCAGAGGTGGCTTTATCCGGCGCTGACATAACTCGCGCCAGACCGGGCCAGAAGAAACGGCGTCGTACACGATCGTACGTGCGAGAGACGCCAAGGTGACCAGCCGTGGGTACATCGTGTAACTGAGAGAGAATGGTGGCACGCAGATGGCGGGGAAGGACAAACAGCCGCTCGGGACCACTAGGGTGCACGCATGCTGCGCCGATACAACGTGCCGTCCTGGATGAGAAACAGTCGAAGGGAGGGGTCGGACGGCGCAGACGCGAGCTTGTCCATGACCTCACGTATGTAGGGGTCACGGCGCTGCTCGGTTGCGAGGTCAGCGAATGCAGAGAGCGAGGGAACAGGAGCAGGAGTGTCGGTCGCAAAAATGTCCGGAGGGTCGACAGGATGAGGTGACAGACAGTCGGAATCTTGGTGTAAACGACCCGACTTGTAGGCAACGGTGTACGGGTACTCCTGAAGTCGCAATGCCCAGCGACCGAGGCGGCCTGTAGAGTCCTTCAGGGAAGAGAGCCAGCACAGCGCGTGGCGGTCTGTAGTGACTGTAAATAGCCGACCGTATAATGAATTACTGGCGAGTGTATCGTCCGTCCATGTGTTTGTCTCAATGTCAAAGTAGCTTTTGCGCTGTGGTTTCTGCATTTAATTGGACGGTTGCGCAATTGCAGTGTGATGAAGCGGTGCCGGCAATAATGACAAAAGCTGAGGAAAGGTATTTACAGATTACTCTTTACGCGTTGGTGTCAATGAAGCTTTAAAAAATACTCTGTATACCTATGGCAGAGGGACATTCTATATATTTAGGCAAAAGAAACGCCTCTGGATAAGGTATTTTGATAGTTCACACCGACATACCGTTACATTATGTAGTAGGATACGTAAAATCGTGATTTTGATTAGACATCAAAAATACATTTATCACACAAAAATCAAAAGGAATGGTCAGCAAGATGCTTTCATTTTCATGCACGCGCAAAAACATTATTTGACAAGATACAGATAACGTAGAAGAGTATCATATAATATTGTTGCACGAACGGTCTAAACGAACGGGATAAACGGTCTCCTTCGCGCGTAACAATATTCAGAATGAAAAACAGTTCTAATGTAGAAATATGCCATGTAGTACGGATGGCAGCTGAGAAAAAGACATGCTCAAGAAAACACGAGCAGTAACATTATGCCATGACACAAACCTACACCGTTTAATACATGATAAAGCCGTATCAGTGCGGCCGAAAGTTGACGGCCAATGGGTTCTTGCGATAAGAGCTTGTCCTTTCCAAAAAGCGGCTCTCTTGCGATTAAAACGACACTCCAGGTGCAAGAGATAGCACATTTTCTTTTGAGCCGAGCCACTATTTGCTACGAAAATGCAATGCGCAGATGCTCAGGAGATTCGTTACATACTGGGCGCGAATGCACTAATCGAGTCCTTATTTTTAAGAGTTCTACAGTTGGATACAGCCCAAGAACGAAGTGGCAAACACCCCTCAAAGCCCCCTGAAACACCTAATCCTCAAACACCTAATCCTCCTTATTACATCTTGATCCCCTAACCCTAATCCAACTTAATCCTCCTTAGTTGACCCTAGCCTTCCTCATTTAACCTTAACCCACCTTTATCGACCTTAAACCACCTTAATCCAATCATTAATCAGTCACGAATTTACTTTGCTAATCATTAATAATCTATTATACACGGCTGGACATGATTTGGCTCGCTTCTGGCCTTCATTAGATCACGTTACTTTCTGTACCTCAAACGCTCACCTTGAAACATATCCAACTAAGGGTCTCGCCTTAAAATATGGACTAGCTGGCGCTCATCACCTGCAATACCACGGGTATACTTGCCACTAATTTTTTAGGTCCTGCATTCATTGTATTTAAGTGACTGACACACACGTCGAAGTAAGGTGTAAATAGCTCCTCTACAAGCTGCTATTTAGATTTTCAGTAAAACAGTCAACGGATCCTAACAATTACGAAATGTGCGATCGAGAGGCTGTACCTTCGGGTATATTTGTTCAGTGGAAAGCAGAATCTATAGTGCTGCACATCCGATTGAATAACAGTTGACGACGTGCGAGGTGATGGCGTCCCAGCAGAATATTCAACATTCCGAGGAGAACCCCATTTTTATGCAACGTGCAAATTGCCGCCGCAAAAACGCTAATGAGCTGGCTGGAAGAATTGAAAAAATGCAGCATTAGGGGATGCTTTCATATGAGCAATAAGAAAGGCGCCTTACCTCGCAAACAACACTGTTCTTTATCGGAAAAAACTTCTTTCGGCCAATGTTGTGCAGCCACTGCTTCTTGCGCAAGCCATCACGCTTTCCTTGTGGTATCGTAAAACTGCGTAACCATCATCCCGCTTCTTGCTGCAGTTATATGCGCAGCAGCACGGCATAGTGCTAGCAGACAGTGCTCAAAACAGCGTGCTATGTTAGCGTGTGACGTGCTCTATATACGTTTTCACGAGGGCGCTTCCGACGGTCTGCCGTGGAGAGTATGTGTCAGTGTTGCCTGTTTAGTCTGAGCATGCCTTGCGCTTGCGTTGCGGAGTGGCAGCTTTCCTTCGATGTTTCCGTTTAATTTTGTCACGAATGACTTACACTCGCAAATAATGGCATATGCTCATCAAAAGGCTACAGGCCAACACTGTGAAGTTTATGGGTGCACAAACAACCAGCGGAAAATAACGATTTTAGAGACTATAGTGTCTCCACAACACAGCCCTCCGGGAGAGCACTGCCGATGTTTTATGCACACGCTGCGCTGGTTTCCCGCTTCACCTGAGGAATTAGCATTACAGTCTCATATTGACACGTACACATGTTTATCTTTCACCGGTAGCCGCTTTCAACATTGGCTGACAAATGTTAAACGTTATCGCTCGGCGCAGGACGCGCCTGCATTGGAAGCTTCTCGGACGTTATCAATGCTTCTATCCGTCGTCTGTGGTCACCGACGCCCATGTAATCTGATTGTATGAGCGACGCGAATTGTCTAGAACTTTCTGGAAGACACGCGGGCATCAGGGATTAATCTGGAACCTTCGATGACTCAGGTATAAAAGCCGACGCGTTTCGCCGCTGATCAGATTTTCGACGATCGCCGACTGTGTTCGCCGCTATCGTTGTGCTTTGAGTGTAGCTTGCTTTTGTGGGCACAGGTTCGCCCAATAAACAACCAGTTTCGTCATACACAGTTTTGTGACTGTTTTCTCTACCGTCACTACTACGTGACATCTGGTGGAGGTGCTAGTTCGTTCATGCACCGAACGCCCCCGCAAAGCCGCGACCCAAGCCCGAAACCGGAGAACGAGACCAACGTCGCCAAGGACCAGCGAGCTAGCCGTAGGCAGCAAGGACTTGTGCCGGAGTTCGGACTTCTTCCCGAAAAGACCACTGCAATCAAGGCCAAGTCAACGACCAAATGGCAGCACCAGCGTCCCCCATCCTGCTGCAGCAACCTCGGGAGCCACCGACTTTTCGTGGATCATCGGCTGAAGACCCTGAAACCTGGCTGGAGACATACGAGAGGACCGCGACGTTCAACAAATGGAGCGACGACGACAAGCTGCGCCATGTGTATTTTTCATTAGATGATGCTGCTCGGACCTGGTTTGAGAACAGAGAGACCACCCTGGTGACGTGGGACCTATTTCGTGAGAACTTCATGAGGACTTTCACGAATGTCTTGCGAAAAGAAAGGGCCGAAGTTTTATTAGAAACCAGAGTGCAATTGCCGAACGAGAACATCGCAATCTTCACGTAGGAGATGACTCGCCTCTTCCGCCACGCCGACCCCGATATGTCAGAGGAAAAGAAAGTTCGGTTCTTGATGCGGGGCGTCAAAGAGCATCTATTCACTGGATTGATGCGCAACCCGCCCAAGACTGTGGCAGAATTTGTTTCGGAGGCCACAACCATCGAGAAGACCCTTGAAATGCGAGCCAGGCAATACAACCGCCGTGCACTGACAAACTACGCCGAAGCTCAAGCTCTAGGCGCCGACGACCTGCACGAGACGATCAGAGCGGTTGTACGGGAAGAACTACAGAAATTATTCCCAAGATCGCATACTCAGGTGACTTCAATCGCTGAAATAGTTAAAGAAGAGGTTCAGCGATCACTAGAAGTGCCAGAAGTTCCGGTATCGCCTCAACCACAGCCGCAAGCGATGACCTACGCCGCCGTCGCCCGTCGTCAAGGCCCCCCTCCGCGCTCGCGCCAGGGCCCCGTAACGCCGCAGTTCCGTCGTCCACCGCCGCCGCCGCCAGCACGCCCGCCCGTCGCCCAGCGCAGCTCCCAGCGGAAGACGGACATTTGGCGCGCCCCCGACCACCGCCCGCTCTGCTATCACTGCGGGGAAGCCGGCCATGTCTACCGCCGATGCCCATACCGAGAGATGGGCCTACGAGGGTTCGCCGTCAACGCGCCACGTCCACAGCTTGGCGAGCGACCACGTGACATCGCCGACTACCTTGCCGGAGCCCAGTGGCAACCACGACGGCCCTCACGCTCGCCGTCACCAGGCCGCTACATCTCGCCGCATCGCCGCCTGTATGCCGGCCCAACCCGGGGCCGATCTCCCAGCCCATACCCGGGAAACTAAAAGCAGCAACCGATGGAGGTGCGGTTGCTGTACGACGCAATGCCGAAGATCCTCCGCCGCCGACGACGACGACGATTCGCGAATCATCACGACGAGATATCAGCACGCCGCCTAGCAACAGCCTTGACAGCACATCGCCGCCGAACGAAGACCTTCCGACGCGACGTAGCAGCAGCAGAGCAAGCCGACGCAGCCGTGATCCGACGCCACGAATTAACCGCAACGCCAGACGCCGGTCTACCGATCTAGACGTGCTCATCGATGGTCATAACGTCACCGCTCTCGTCGACACTGGCGCCGACTATTCAGTTTTCAGTGGCGCGTTCGCCGCCAAGTTAAAGAAGGTGCAGACGGCCTGGCAAGGACCCGATATACGGACAGCGGGAGGTCACCTAATAACGCCGGCTGGAATCTGCACAGCGCGAGTCACGGTAAACAACCGCACTTACCCGGCGAGCTTCGTAATCCTGCAGCACTGCTCCAGGGACGTCATCCTAGGCATGGACTTTCTACACCAACATGGTGCAGTCATCGACTTAAGGTCCAAGTCGATAACGCTTTCAACACACAAAGCGATACCGCCGGATACATGCATCAGTTACCATGCCTTGAATGTGCTTGAACAAGTCACCGTCCCGCCTCACTCCAGCGTAATGATTTCCGTCGGTACGGAAGTGCCTGCAGACATGGAGGGCGTCATCGAGGGCGATCATCACTTACTGCTTTACCGTGAAATTTGCGTCGCTAGAGGCATAGCTGAGCTACGTGCAGGGAAAGCAACGGTGATGCTCACGAACTTCAGCCCCGAATACAAGCACATTAACAAAGGCACCACGGTTGCCTACATCGACGAAATAGTACAAGCCAGCAGTGCTTTCGCCTTCACGGATTCCAGTGCACCCGCAACGACGACTATAATACCTGAAGCAACTTTCAACGTTAATCAGAACCTTCCCAGGCATAAGAAAGAACAACTAAAAGCTCTGCTCCTGCAATACAAGGATTGCTTCTCGTCGTCGTCAAAAGTTCGACAAACCCCTGTCGCCAAGCACCGAATCATAACCGACGAAAATGTCCGCCCACTGCGTCAGAGCCCGTACCGAGTTTCGGCACGCGAACGCGAGGCCATAAGGCAACAAGTCGACGAAATGCTACGCGACGACATCATCCAGCCGTCCAAGAGTCCGTGGGCGTCCCCCGTGGTGTTAGTGAAGAAGAAGGATGGAACCCTACGTTTCTGCGTCGATTATCGTCGCCTCAACAAGGTCACGAAGAAGGACGTATACCCCCTTCCACGGATTGACGACGCCTTGGATCGACTATACAACGCAAACTATTTTTCGTCGATGGACCTCAAAACCGGCTACTGGCAAATCGAAGTCGACGATAGGGACCGGGAGAAGACGGCCTTTATAACACCAGACGGACTGTTCGAGTTCAAGGTCATGCCGTTTGGTCTTTGCTCGGCACCTGCGACTTTCCAACGCGTCATGGATACAGTACTGGCAGGCTTGAAGTGGCAGACTTGCCTCGTCTATTTGGACGACGTCGTTGTGTTTGCCTCAAGCTTCGAAGAACACCTGCGGCGCCTTGAAACAGTTCTTCAAGCAATCAAAACCTCCGGACTCACGTTAAAGCCAGAAAAGTGCCGCTTCGCATATGAGGAGCTCTTGTTTTTGGGCCACGTCATCAACAAGTCTGGAGTGCGCCCCGACCCTCAGAAAACTGCGGCCATCTCCAACTTTCCTCTGCCCGCTGACAAGAAGGCAGTGCGTAGATTTCTGGGACTGTGCGCCTATTACAGGCGCTTCGTCAAGGATTTTTCACGGATCGCCGAGCCACTGACGTACCTCACGAAGGCCGACGTCGAGTTCAAGTGGGAGATGCCGCAAATCGAAGCATTTGAAGAACTGAAGCGACGCCTACAATCGCCGCCCATCCTTGCGCATTTCGACGAAAATGCCGATACCGAAGTCCACACCGACGCAAGCGGCGTAGGACTCGGCGCCGTGCTTGTGCAGAGGACTGATGGACTAGAAAGGGTTGTAAGTTACGCTAGCCGGTCGCTATCGAAGGCGGAAGCAAATTATTCCACAACAGAAAAGGAGTGCCTCGCCATCATCTGGGCTACATCAAAGTTTCGCCCCTACCTCTATGGCAGGCCCTTTAAAGTTGTGAGCGACCACCACGCCTTGTGTTGGCTAGCTAACTTGAAGGATCCTTCAGGTCGCCTCGCACGATGGAGTCTGAGACTTCAAGAATTCGACATCACCATCGTTTACAAGTCCGGGCGAAAGCACTCTGACGCCGACTGCTTGTCTCGCGCCCCCGTCGAACCGCCGCCACAGGATGACCAGGATGAAGACACTTTCTTGGGACCCATCAGTGCCGACGAATTCGCCGAACAACAGCGAGCCGACCCGGAACTAAGGAACCTTGTAGATTACCTGGAAGGCAAGACCGTCACTGTCCCGAAGGTGTTCAGGCGAGGATTGGCGTCGTTTTTCTTGCAAAACGACATTCTCCTAAAGAAGAACTTCTCGCCTCTCCGAGCCAACTACCTCCTCGTGGTACCCTCAGCATTGCGTCCAGAGGTTCTGCAAGCTCTCCATGACGACCCAACGGCTGGACACCTCGGTTTTTCCCGCACGCTCGCAAGGATACAAGAAAAATACTACTGGCCTCGCCTCTCTGCCGACGTCGCCCATTACGTAAGGACATGCCGAGACTGTCAGCGACGCAAAACACCGCCGACGAGGCCAGCCGGACTTCTACAGCCGATCGAGCCACCTCGCCGACCGTTCCAGCAGATTGGGATGGACTTACTGGGGCCTTTTCCGACGTCGACGTCCGGGAATAAATGGATCGTCGTAGCTACGGACTACCTCACCCGCTACGCCGAAACAAAAGCCTTGCCCAAAGGCAGTGCTGCCGAGGTAGCCCGATTCTTCGTTGAGAACATCCTCCTGCGTCACGGTGCCCCAGAAGTCCTCATCACCGACAGAGGTACTGCCTTTACGGCAGAACTAACTCAAGCCATCCTGCGATACAGCCACACAAGCCATCGCCGGACCACCGCCTACCACCCGCAGACGAATGGCCTCACCGAGCGCCTAAATAAGACCATCGCCGACATGCTGGCAATGTACGTCGACGTCGAACACAAGACGTGGGATGCCATCCTTCCGTACGTGACCTTCGCATACAACACGGCCGTGCAAGAAACGACGCACATGGCGCCGTTCAACCTGGTCTACGGAAGGAACCCGGCAACGACGCTTGACGCCATGCTACCGGACGTCACCGACGAAGAAAATCTCGACGTTGCCACCTATTTGCAGCGTGCCGAAGAAGGTCGACAGCTCGCCCGCCTGCGCATCAAGAACCAGCAGAGGACCGACAGCCGACACTACAACCTTCGACGACGCTACGTCGAGTACCAGCCCGGTGACCGTGTTTGGGTCTGGACTCCGATACGCCGACGAGGACTTAGCGAGAAGCTGTTACGTCGCTATTTCGGACCATATAAGATCACCCGACGTATTGGCGCACTGGACTATGAGGTCGTGCCAGACGGCATTTCGCAATCACAGCGGCGCCGGGCACGACCTGAAGTCATCCACGTGGTGCGTCTTAAGCCTTTCTACACCCGCTGACAAACTTAGGTACTTTGTTACTTTGTTATTGTTTTTTGTTATTTTGTTTATTACGCATGGTTTTGTTTTCGCTTTCGTGTTTGTTTGTAGCATCGGGACGATGCTTTTTAAGGGGAGGGTATTGACACGTACACATGTTTATCTTTCACCGGTAGCCGCTTTCAACATTGGCTGACAAATGTTAAACGTTATCGCTCGGCGCAGGACGCGCCTGCATTGGAAGCTTCTCGGACGTTATCAATGCTTCTATCCGTCGTCTGTGGTCACCGACGCCCATGTAATCTGATTGTATGAGCGACGCGAATTGTCTAGAACTTTCTGGAAGACACGCGGGCATCAGGGATTAATCTGGAACCTTCGATGACTCAGGTATAAAAGCCGACGCGTTTCGCCGCTGATCAGATTTTCGACGATCGCCGACTGTGTTCGCCGCTATCGTTGTGCTTTGAGTGTAGCTTGCTTTTGTGGGCACAGGTTCGCCCAATAAACAACCAGTTTCGTCATACACAGTTTTGTGACTGTTTTCTCTACCGTCACTACTACGTGACAATATGAACCAATGCACACATTAGTTAAATAATGCATTTTGGTAAACCCTTGTCGGCACATTTCCCAATAGGTTGCGAGAATTGTCAGTTCTTCGCTGCAATATTTTCTCGTATGTAGTGGCAGAGGCTACATTTGTTATTCTTTCAAACACCTGGCTGCCCAGCTCCGCACACAAGCGGCAACGCTTATGCAGGCTGGAACACGTTGGACGAATTGAAGTGAATAAAGTAGATTATTATTATTATTATTATTATTAAATGAGGATTAAGGTCGATTAAGGCGTATTAAAGAGGATTAAGGTGTGTGAAGGAGGATTAGGGTGCATTGAGGTGGATTAAGGTCTATTAAGGTGTATTAGAGAGGAATAGAGTGGATTAAGGTCGAATAAGATGCGTGAAGGTGGATTAGTGGAGATTGAGGTGAATTAGAGTAGAATTTACAAGACTCGTATTCGCGTCTCTTAGGCGATAGCTAAGGACAACTGGTAATCTTTTCAGTTCTCTGGCCCGCAAACCCGCTGAGCTATATAACTCTCTGATATAGCGTTCATTCTCTCGTTGTCTAAAGAAATGCTTATTCGAGCAGATACCTGGTACGTTGGTAATGTGCAATGTATTGTCGTCTTACATTGTCGTGTTTGTTAGTTAAAGTTATTCCTCTTCGTTTATATATTCTCTCTCCCTTATTTTTCTACTTTAAAAGGATGTATGATTTCATTAAACACTTCAGTTCTGTTATAGCGATTTTACAAAATCGTATTTTGTACCAGGGAGGCTCCCTAACAGTTTCTATCAATAGGAAACGTTATCATGCTTCTTATTCTGTATTTTGCTCAACCGTAGAGCCTAAATGCAATTAAATCTTCCTTTTGTTTTATTAAAGGGGGTCATTCACTTTTCGTTTTACATTTCTTGTTCCTCCCACAACGCCTTCATGCACAACGCCACATCTGTAGTATGTAAGTTACAAGCAATAATGAAAAGATATTTAAATAATGTTAGGTATTTGCCGAACAAATTGCGATGTTTACTCGCACATCTAGCGTCCGCAACGTTGAGGCAGCGCATAGTAAAAAACAAACAGAATTGCTTGCATCGGTAAAATCACATTGTTTAACACTAACACTTGCCTTCCATTCAAATTATCCCAAGCTATACGAGAATGTTCATTTTAAAAGAATTGTGTCAACTGAAGGCTCGTTGTGTCCTTCTGGTTGATCTATAGTATCACCTGTTATTTAATGGTAATGAAGTAAAATGTAAGGCAAACTAAACAAGCACACTTACATCAAGAAGGTCATTAAAGGTAGCAGGTGCAGATTCAACTGCGCCTACAACGAGCGCCACTATGAATATGAGTTTCGCACGGTACATGCTCCCGGCATTTGCAGCTGTCCTTTAGCGGGAATATGTGTCGCTACCTATATATGCAATATGCACCTGTTAGATATGTAGATATACAGCTGTTGGAGATAGAAAGGGCAGAAACGTTTTAATTTCTTTATTTGCTTTTTCTCGAGCAAGACGCATTTCCGCCTTATTCGTTTTCCCCAGTCGCCTATGCTTCTGCACAAAAGTCTGGAACGCTTACTTTTAGCAGATTTCGGAAAGCTTTTATTGTCCACCGTATAGAGGCATGGGCTAGTCGGTTACTTTCTTTTGTGTTTCTTTCTGAAGAAAGAATCCAGTCGTCAGTACAGCGCTGGTGTGCATTTCTCGTCTTGGCTCTCCTTTTTTTTTTGGGGGGGGGGGGGGGACTGTTCCCCTGTCGACTTTTATTGTCTAGCACAGCTAAATTTAACGACAGTTTCGCATAACAAGGTTGTTTTGCGTCTTCAGGCCATGGGCGAGCAAAGCGCAAATAACCTACGTACGTTCCTTCTTTTCAAGCTGAATTATATTGCGATAGCAACTTTATGGACAATCTGGGCGAATTTCTGCCTTCGCCGTCGCCGTGAGGTTCCGTATAAAGTCCACGACCGCTAAAATCGTCGCTGCGCTATGTACGCTGTATGTGAGAGTGAACGCATGCGACGGTGAGCCGGCAATCGCGGTTCGCGCACACAAGGGCGGGAAGCGGGGAGAAAGCGCGTAGGCTTTTCCACTCACGCACAACGCTCCGGAGGGAGTGTAGGGAAGTGGAGAGGCCGCGCTTTACTGCAGCCGCGTGCTCACGCCGAGCCGGAAGGCTCGCGTGAGCGCGTTATGTCAGCTGGTATACCTAAAATCCCTATATAGTAAAAGTACCGCCATCTACTCTTTCCTCCGCCGTCTCCTCTCCTAAAAAGCACTTGTTTTTTTTCTTTACTTTTTGCTTATGAAAGCAACTTGACGGTGGCGCCCCTAGAAGGTCCCCGTTAAAGCTTTCAGGCCGGGCATGCGCCACGGCCGCCGCCGGCGACTGCGGCTGCGCAGAATGACTTTCAACATGGCACTGAGGCGGAAAAAAAAAACGAAATATGAAGAAGTGAAATCGCGCGCTATCATCGTCCAATAAGTGATACAGGAGACAGAGCAGCGGCGGTGATCAAAGGATGGTGGTACTTTTCCTATATAGGGACTTCAGGCATATCCCCAGGCACGGTGTTAGAATAAGCAACATAGGTGCTAACACTGTCCCCACAACGCGCGCGAAAGCGCCGCCCGCTCGCGTCCAGATTATGTTCGGCTTGGTTACAGCTCGGTCGGCGCCGACGTAGAGGGCGCTCCGGAATGAGGTCCCATAGGGTGCCTCGATGCCAGCGGCCGGCGGCGCTGGCATCGAGGCACCCCTAAAGCCCCTATATTTGTAAAAGTAGCGCCATTCTTAGATCTTGCCGCCACCGCGCTCACCCCGGCGCTTCCTCCTCGCCCTCTCTTAGCCGCCTCCTGTCGCCCCAGCCTCCTCCGCTCCCCCATTGGCTAATCCGTGTCACGTGGAAGTTCGCGTCGCGCTTTTGTATATTTTTTTCTTTCCAGCGCGCTCCGACTGCCATTCTCGGGCCTGTGCGACGAAAGTGCTGTACGCACAAACGGATCAAACGTGTTATGGACAAAAACTTCGTTGTGATGGCATGCTGCTGCGCCTTAAGTTGCCGCAACCGACAAGGCGAGGGCAAAAGGCTTTTTTTGTTTACCATCCGGCGTGCGCAAACGCTTGCTGCACACTTGATATTTGCGCCGTCTCGCATCGTCGCGTTGCTACTTCCAAAACGGCATTATTAAGACCAGTTACTGACTGACGAAGCAAAATCGCGCCTCAAAAACGTCTCCACAGGGCGCGATCGAAGTTTTCCTCGGATTTCCTCTGGTAGCGAGTTAGCTGTCGTCTGCCACGGCAGGCCCGACGCAGGCGGCGCCACTGTCGATATCGCGCCTCGATCGCGCTGGTCGCGCCGAGCGCGATAGTGGAACGGAGGAGGAGGGAAGTGGATGGCGCTACTTTTATAAATATAGGGGCTTTAGGCACCCTAAGGTCCCAGCGTCGGCGGTAGAGTGTACTAGACAATGGTCGAGTGGGCCGAACGGCGCTCTGCCGCTGAGGCGCCGCGTGTGGAAAAATAGTGCGAGGGCGCTGCGAGCGAAGTGGATTGGGGCGGAGACACGCTCCGCGGCATATTCAACGTACTTTCGCTGCGGGCGCCGAGGCCGATTGCGTATAGTACGCTCTTAAAATAGCGCTTTATTTCAACTGCAACTTTATGTTTACACGATTTTGCCAAACATATATATTTGAGGCATAGATTATACGACGCGCCGTCTTCAATTTTGCTGTCGTTGTCAAGCGCGTCGTCTGCTAGCGAGCACGCGTTCGCTACACGGACGCCCGGTTTTTGTCGCAGAACCTCGGTGCAGTACATTTTTTTAATGGTTTAGTTGTTTCGGTGTGCCCATGACTCTTCACGGCCATTTCCAAATGTAGTTTTAGCATGATGAACGGCTGTTTTTACCACTGTCCTCTAAAAGTAACTGGTATCTCCGCACCATGAAGGTTACGTAAGAAAACTTTATTATTGATATCGTGTCATTTTACACGCGCTTCTTGTTTGTGGATATTGATCAGGGACAATGATCGAAGAAAACAATACTAGAATGAAATAAACCAGGTTTATTAACTGCGTGGCGCGAAGAATGACCAATGTATTTCTAGGTAATTAAATGAAAGGGTACATAGACATACTTATTTACGATATATATATATATATATATATATATATATATATATATGCAGGTAAAAAAATAACAAATATTCTAAATGCAATAATTGAAAAAGTGAGAACTCCCGACCGGAAAAAGCGCACGTGTTTGCAGTAGCAAACACACTTATGAGTGATTACTGGGAATAAAACTCTCATTCGCAGAAATACTAGTCATAGCAGGCAAAACCATCTTATATATATATATATATATATATATATATATGCAGCGAAGTAGACGCGCGTATGAAGCGGTTTATTGGCGTTTCGGCCTGGGTCCGGAAGGCCGGACCCCGGCCGAAACGCCAATAAACCGCTTCTTACGCGCGTCTACTTCCTGTGAATATTTACCCGGACCCATAATCGCTTTGTCTGATATATATATATATATATATATATATATATACCTACATATATGTGTGTGTGTGTGTGTGTGTGTGTGTGTGTGTGTGTGTGTGTGTGTGTGTGTGTGTGTGTGTGTGTGTGTGTGTGTGTGTGTGTGTGTGTGTGTGTGTGTGTGTGTGTGTGTGTGTGTGTGTGTGTGTGTGCAAGTGTTATTAATATACTGTACGACGCCGAATTTCCGTTCGAATGTAACGCATAACAGCAAGCCCTATTAAAATCTCAAAGGTGAGTGACTGCATGCAAGTAAGGACTGTTATTCCGAATTATTTTGCTGCCGGAAAGTCGTGGCTGTTGCGCAGAGGCGCAGTTCCTGAGAGAATTAACGGACGTGTGTTAATAAGTCCTGCTTAATAATACTTAATAATGCTTATTAAGTCCTGTGTTTTGGGGCTGCCTGTAAATCTGCTAACTTGATTCAGACAAGAATTTTTGACAGTCTCACCATGTTTGCAACCCATTAAAGCGGAGTGCCCCATGTGGTACCACACTTATCTTCTTCAACGAACGCAACAGATCTGCACATATCTCTGCGTGTATGTGAGACATGCCATTCCTTAAATTGTTTCATTATGGTCGTTATGATAGTGCACCGGATAACTGAACGCAGCCGTTTATAATATACAAGCTGCAGAGTTGAGCGGTCATACATTTAATTGAGAACGGCATTACATTTACGCATGAAATATAGGATAAGCGTAACATGTTTTTCTCGGAAATCAGACTCGGGAATAATTTATGTTGTTTACACCCCCAGAAATAAGCCGAAGAATGCAGCCACCTGCTTTTTTTCTTTCTTTTTTAATATAAGCAAATTCTTGGGTTTTACGTGGCAAAACTACGATATGATTATGAGGCACCCGGTTTAGTTTTTGCCACCTGGGGTTCTTTAACGCGCACCTAATAGAAGTACACGAGTCTTATTCCATTTCGTTCCGATCGAATTCCGCGACCTGAATTGAACCACGATATAGGCACTAATTAGGCTACCGCGCAGGCCTGCTTTCTTTTTTTTTTTTTTTTGATGTAACGACTGGAAAAAAAATTCCACGTACGGCTTACGGTCAAAGATTAGCATATAGAATGGCTAACTAAAACCGTTTTCGGCGCTCGAGGTCCGACTGCAATAATTGACCCCGTACCAATTACTCCGCATTTTGTTACGCGAGAAAGGCGGAAACTTGATTGGAATGTTGCACTGCAGTTTACTCTTTTTTTTTAAATACCAATGCTACCCGTAAATCTAAATGCAAGGCGCCGGATGGGGCAGATATGCTTCACTTGTTTGAAGCGGCAAGCAGGAAGGCTACATATGTTACAATTGCTTCGTCTGCATTTCGCAAGGTCTACTGATAGAAAACTATATATGCCCAACAATACACACGAGAGATACATGCTGCTCGAAGAACGAGAAAAATATTTTTCTCCAAAGGGAACCGTACAATAACATATTAGAATAAAAGTCGACACTGCGGCCGCAATGCACGCGCAATCACCCAGCGGCATTAGAAAATAATAAAAAATAAATAAAGAAGAGAAAGGAAATGAATTTATTCTTAAGGCATAAATACATGTAATATGCAATTATGAACCCCATTTGATCGGTCTGAACTCAAATACCAGCGCGCGAAGTAGTACGAATGACTCTGCCGAGCAGTATCGCCAGCAGTTTCCAACGGCGCGACCTTGATACGGCCCAATCCACTTCGACCGCAGCGCCGCTCCAGTATTTTTCCACGTCGGGCGCCTCACTGCAAAGCATGCGGCCATGCGCCGCCCCAGCCGCTCGTCCCACTCGACCATATTCTAGTACACTCTAGTCGGCGGCAAGGCGCGTGCTGCCGCTGCTTCGTCTTCCTGCTTGCATGTGCGGCCGCACTGTTTTGAAGGCACGCTTTTTGTTCGCGTGCGTTTCATGAGCTTATGCTTGGGTATTGTCGCCACGGGCCCTCAACAATGGTGGCAGCGGCCTTCTGAGGGGCGTTTGAAATGGCTAGAAAGTGCTTCGTTCCGAACTGCAATTCTGGATACCGGACTTGTGCTGAGCATGTGCCTTTATTCAAAGCGCCGTCCGACAGCAGTCATCTAGAGCAGTGGCGCCGTGTAAATCTGAGGACAGACCGAACTCTAATGCCTACCAACCATGTCTGCGCCTACCATATTTCAAAGGATACGATATCGACGGCATACTACGCGTAGCTCGATAAAAGGGTTCCCACCTTATTTCCTAACTGTCCAAAGAACCTCACACGGTCAAATAAACATCGAAAGCCGCTGCAGAAGAGAGAACCTCCTGTGTGTCACAGCAGTTTGTGCAAATTTTGCTGCATGTACAAGATATATACTGGGTGGCTTAACTATCATACACCAAGATTTAAAAATATGCAAATAGTCACGTAGCTGGACAGAACCAAGGTAGTATTGTCTGCCGTCGCTTGGAGGTACTCAGAATATTTTTTTAGCATTCAGCCTCATTACATATTTATTTTTTAATTGATTAATGAACTTTTCTAATACTATAATAGGATAAAAAGTGTGAACGAGAGAATTGTACAGCAACATGGAAAACTTCCGATACAGCTTTCTGTTGCCCAACATGTGATGCTCAAAAGTGTTTTCCGCGCGTGAAAGAAACCCGCGAAAACAGGCAAAATTGCCGCGCGTCAGGCCGCTCGAGGGACTTCGCGTGTATTCGTGGGCTTCTTTAACGCTCGGAAAAACATTTACGCGTAGGACGTATTGAGCAATATAAAGCTGCACCGGGAGTCTTTCATGTTGCTCTCCAATTTTCTCATTGACACTTTAATCTAATTATAATATTTGATAAGTTGAATAATTCATTAAGACTAATTATGTAATTAGGCCGAATGTAAAAATAATCTGAGTATCTCCAAGGGACGGAAAACATCATTATTTTGCTTCTTTCCAGCTACGTGCCATTTGCACATTTTTAAATCTTTGTGCACCCTGTATAATACTGCTGTTTTCTGTGCAGATGTGTGCCTGATTTTCAAATTTGTTCCATCCTAGCTACGCAATCTTTTTTTTAATGCGCGTGCGGTGTATATTACACGCGTGCATGTTTTTATTCAAATTTTTGCATTGTGGGAGTGTATGAGAGCGTAAGCTTCTGGGATGATTAACGCCTTTTAAAATTATCGAGCTGATTCATGCACAATTTTTTTCTTATTTTGTCTTCGCAAAATAAAAAGTATGAGATTATTGTGTAGTGGGTGTAAGTATATTTGTGGACAGGCTGTAGCAGGCACTGTCAAATACGCTTACATTGGCACATTCTCATATGCAATTTAAGAAAAAAGAAAGATTTTTTTAAATCCTGCAAGAGTCACTCAGTTCTCAATGGATGAAAGCCATCGCAGGACTGAGTACACAGTCCTCAACAGACATACGCGCCCGTGTATGTCCGTGTATGTCTTCAAGTGCATGTCCAATGACATACATACCACCAGTACTCTAATCGTCTCTTGCTTATCCCTACGACTGATCTGTTAATGTTTCCTTCCACTTTAAACCCAAGCGCGCTTCTGGGAGTTGCACGTTACCTAGTTTCTCGCTGGGTGAATCCCGTCGCATTCCATTAGGATGTGCTGAGTGGTCTCTGGATCCATACTGCAGCATACACATGCCTCATCTAGTTGCGAATATTTGCTCCGGTATGTTTTGGTCCTTAGGCAACCGGCTTGAGCCTCAAATAGCAAGGCACTGCCCTTTGTCTTATCGTACAGATTTTCCTTTCTGATTTCTTTCTTCTCATTCTTGTAAATCGATGATGATGATGATGATGATGATGATGATTTATTGGCATCCCCTTTGAAACGGGGTGGCGACAAATAGTCACCTAGCCTGCTTGATTTAATCAGGTATACTACACATGTTCTTTATCTAGCATTTTTGTATACCTCTCATTATCTTTCTTTTTCAAAAATTTAGCTTGTATCGCTGCCTATGATTTTAAGAGATCAGGTCGTATCCATCTTTTCCCTGCTTTTTTTCCACCAGCACTCTAATCGTCTCTTGCTGATCTCTACGGCTGATCTGTTTATGTTTCCTTCCACTTGAAACCCAAGCGCTTCTGGGAGTTGCACGTTACCTACGGTTCTCGCTGGGTGGATCCCGTCGCATTCCATTAGGATGTGCTGAGTGGTCTCTAGATCTTTACTGCAGCATACACATGTCTCATCTAGTTCCGAATATTTGTTCCGATATGTTTTCGTCCTTAGGCAACCGGCTCGAGCCTCAAATAGCAAGGCACTGCCCTTTGTGTTATCGTACAGAT
The DNA here is from genome assembly GCF_013339745.2 of Dermacentor silvarum. Taxonomy (NCBI): domain Eukaryota; kingdom Metazoa; phylum Arthropoda; class Arachnida; order Ixodida; family Ixodidae; genus Dermacentor; species Dermacentor silvarum. Next base: position 120,511,823 of record NC_051161.1, read on the forward strand.
TTTCCCTTCTAATTTCGTTCTTCTCATTCTTGTAAATCTCCATTGTCCTTTTCGTTTCCATTCTTTGCATCCAATTCACGGTCTTTATTTCTCTCACTTTCTTTCTGATGACCCCAGGTTGTCTATTTACAGTTTCGATTATCCTGTACTTGGTTGCCAACTTTCTTGACCTCTTCCTCCATTCTGTGTCCAGGCTTTTCATGTAGAGATACTCGTGCACTTTAGCCGCCCATTTATTTTCATCCATGTTCCTGAGCCTTTCTTCAAAACTAATTTTGCTTTGTGCTTCTCTGACTTCAAAAGAGGCCCAACCCATGTCTCCATGCACTGCCTCATTTGTCGTATTACCGTGTGCTCCCAAAGCCAACCGGCCTACTGATCTTTGGTTAACTTCCAAACCCGCCAATATATCCGATTTTAAGCATATAATGGCATTTGCGAATGTTAGCGCTGGCACCATTACTCCTTTCCAGATTCCACGCACCACCTCATACTTATTGTGGCCCCACAGTGCTCTGTGTTTCATTAATGCTGCATTCCGCTTCCCCTTTATTTTCAGATTATCCTGGTGGTTGCTTGAGTAATTCTTTCCTTCGTTTATGTGTACGCCGAGGTACTTATATTGCTTCACTATGGGTATTACTTGCTGTTGAATTGACACCACGAAGTTACTCGTGTGTTCATTAAAGATCATAATCCCTGATTTCTCTGTGCTAAACTTAAGGCCTAGATTTGTCGCTGCGTTCCCACAGATATTCGCAAGTATCTGTAAATCTTTTTTATTGTCCGCTAGTAGCACAATGTCGTCTGCGTACATCAATCCAGGGACCTTCTGTTGCACCATTTGTCCATTACGCATGTAGGATAAATCAAAACCTAATTCGCTGTTTTCCAGTCGTCTTTCTATGCCCTTGACGTAAAGCGTGAACAACAATGGTGACAGAGGGCATCCTTGCTTCAATTCTTGGTGAATTCCCACCATTTCATTTCCTTTTCGGCCTTCCCATGTCACTTGTACTTGGTTGTCTCGATATATCTCCCTCAGCAGCTCCACGAAATCGTCATCTATGCCTTCATATTGAAGAATATCCCACAACAATTCCCTGTCTACGTTGTCATAAGCTCCTTTAATATCTAGAAATGCTACCCATAAAGGTCTTTTCTGAGCTACTGAAATCTCTATGCACTGAGTTAGTACAAACATATTGTCTTCTAAGCGTCTGCCTGGACTGAACCCATTCTGTAGTTCCCCCAATACACCGTTTTCCTCCACCCACTTCGACAGTTCTAATTTTATGGCTTCCATTGCCATTCTATATATCACCGACGTTACTGTAACTGGCCTGTACGAGCTCGTCTTATCCTTATCTCCTTTGCCTTTGTAGATGAGATTCATCTTGCTTTCACGCCATCCAACGTGAATATTCTTGGTTCTAATCACTTACTCTATGGCATTAGTCAGCAGTGCCTTGCTTTTTGGACCGAGGTTTTTGATTAGCTGTATTGGGATTTCATCGGGTCCTGCTGCGGTGTTGTTAGGGACATTTTCTGCTGCCTTTTTCCAATAAAAGCTTTCTATGCTGAATTTTGATCTCTCAAGCCTCTCTGTTGTTGCTGGATCTGTTGTCTGAACTACGCTTTTTCTCGTACCGAAGTTATCCCTGATAACGTCTGTGATGTACCGTAGCGCATCATCGCCTTCATAGATGTTACCGTCTTCATCCCTTATAGCCGTTTGCGAGTTTCTAGTTGGAGCTCCGAGTGCTTTTATATGGTTCCAGAATCTTTTTGGGGCGCCTTTGTCTCTTTTGTGAATGTTATGCACCCAACGTTCACTTGCGCATTTAATTTTCTCTTGCACGAGCTCACTCGCAACCCTTTTCTTTTCTCTGTATGTATTCCATCTAAGGAGCACCTCTTCTTCTTGTAATCCCAACTTTTTGGCTTCTCGATGAACCCTAGATGCCTCTTTACGCTCTTCTATAGCTTGTTTAATTTCCTTGTTCCTCCACTTACGTGGTTTCCTCTTTCCAATCCAACAATTGTATTGCCGTGTCCGCCTTATTTCATGCTGCATAACCTCCACCAGTTCCTTATATTCTCAGACTGCTGTAGGAAAATCCTCAATTTTCTTCTCTGTGTTGTTTGCGATCTCTGTTATTTGCTCGTCATTCATTTTTAAAAGCTCTGAGGCTATTGGTTCATGTTCTGCGCTGGTATCTCTCCCAAACTTTAATGCTAAACGTCTATGATCGCTTCCCAGGCTATTTTTTCCATTTTCGTCTATTATCATTTAGTCCAGTTGTTCGCAGACCATTTCTGAGACTAAGGCGTAGTCGATACATGACTGCCTGTTTCCGCATTGCCACGTTACCTGTCCATGACACTCATTCTCCCTGTTAACTACTATAAGGTTCTGTTCATCACACAAATCCAGCACTAGAGAGCCGTTGTAATCAGTATATCCGTCTAAATCGTCCATGTGCGCGTTCATATCTCCCACTAATATCACCTGGCCCGAGTTACTGAACTCATTAATATCGCTTCTAATGCAATCGACCAATTCCTTATTTTTTTCCCTGCTATCACTACCTGTCCATAGGTAAGCTACTCCCAGCCACGTCTTTTTACCTTGCCATGTACCACTAATCCATAAATGCTCTTTACATGTCTCGTTTACCCTTCGCCACTTCAGACCTCGCCTAATTAGTACGCCAGACCTCCGCCTTTCCTTGACCCGGTCATTCTGTTGCACCCTTCAATAACAGGCGCCTGCTCCAAATCTCGTAGATGCGTTTCGGTCAAGGCGTACACGCTAATCGCTTCATCATTCAGTTGCGTTTGAATTTCCAGCCATTTTTCCTGCTTACGACCACCCTGCATGTTAATGTAGCAAATTTTACCTTCTCTATTCTTATCCTTTCTGCGTCGGGTCCGGTACAGCAGCGCCGCGGCGCGGGAGTTCACAAGAAAAGGTCCTCGCTCCTCCCATGCATTCGCGAGGCGCTTTGGACACTCTCCAATATTCTAAAGTCGCGGGTACAACTTTAGAAGGCAGCGGCATTTGCCCCCTCAAAGGCGGATGCATACGAGCCTCCACCAATGGGCGCGCGCTGAAGACTTGCGTCATGAGCCGGACGGCTGGTGTCCCCGCCGACAGAGAACATGGCAGCCCGCTCTTCAAGCAGGAGCGAGTCGCGTCAACGGGACTATTTCTTTAATCGGGGAGGAAATCGGCTGCTGCGCTTCGGTCATCTGGGCGGGGCCTCTCCTGTCTTCTTAAGTTGTACCCGGCTATAGGTCACTCTAGCAGTCGGAGGTGAAAGAAAGCATGGGGCGGAAAGCAGAGGAGGAGCGGAGGGTAGACGACCTGCGCATGCGCTGAGTTGCCGGCGGCCACGGCGTCCGCCGCAGCGCGGGCGATCTCATCTGCGCTTACGAGTTGGGGGGGGTCGTGAGTGAGCTGGAGAGGGTAGGCTAAAATCCCTATACAGTAAATGTACCGCCACCTACTCTTGTCTCCGCCGTCTCCTCTCATAAAGCGCTTGTTTATTTCTTTACTTTTTTGCTTGCGAAAGCAAGTCCACGGTGGCGCTCCTCGAAAGCCGCCATTGAAGCTTTCAGGCTGGGCGCGCGCTGCCGAGTGACTGCGCAGAGTGACTTGCAACATGGCTCTGAGGCGGAAGAAAACAAACTATAAGAAGTGAAAGAGCGCGCTATCATCGTCCAATCGGAGATACAGGAGGGAGAGAAGCGTCGTTGATCAAAGGATGGCGGTACTTTTCCGAAGGTATAGAGACTTTGGGCTACGCTAAAACCCCTTCATAATTTGAAAGTAGGGACACTCTCCTCCCCGCAGCGCTTTCCTCCTAGATTCTCCTCGCCTGCCGGCTGCGTGCGCTGCGCACGGCACGCTATTCCGCCTTGGCTACTGCGGACAGGCCGCAGAATTCAATGGAGGCGCATGATTTTGGGCCAGTTGCGCGCCCCAGTGGCGTAGAAATTGTTGAAAAATGGTGATAACAGCATATAGAATGCTGAGGAGGTTGGTTTCATCTTAAAGCCGTATGAATGGCACACACGCGGTGAGTTCTATACTGCAGATATTTTTTTCTGCCACATAATATACTGCTTTAAATGTGCATCTGATCTAGTACTGCTTGTGGCACATCGCTCTGGGTTTGGCAGTTTTTCCTTGCACGTGCGCACATGTGCACCACAGGTATTATATTCTGCGTGCCTTCATATTGTGACACATAGATGCAAGTAACAGTGAAATCTATTTACAGCTGATATTACAAGAGACAGGCAGCGCAGGCGAGTCCCTAACGTTGTTGTCTTCCGACACCATTTCGTGCCCTTCTTCTTCCACCTTGTTCCCATCGTTGTAACATATGGCCCTCTGGCGTGGAAGCACCGTTCCGGTGCGTCTTATGTAGACGAAGACTGGTAGCGTTTGAGGCGGCCATCATGCACGACGTCACGGGGAGGCTGGGCAGAGCAAGCGGGAGTCGTCGCAGGGGAGATTTCGTATGTTACAGCTGTCACCTGACGGAGGACCCGGTAAGGACCAGCGTAGCGCGACATTAGCTTTTTTGATAGGCCAACGCGGCGGCTAGGAGACCATAGAAGGACAAGGTCCCCGGGAAGGAAATTAGCGTCACGGTGACGACCGTCATATGTGCTCTTCTACTTGTTCTGGGAAATAGAAAGCCGACGATGAGAAATTTGACGTGCCTGACGAGGGCTGTGGGAATGTGGTCTCGGGCGTATTCCGACGTAGAATCCTGAGCGATGGGCAAGACGGTGTCGAAAGGCAATACGGGGTCGCGGCCGTACAATAGATAAAATGGTGAGTAACCGGCTGTGTCGTGACGCGACGAATTGTACGTGAATGTGACGAAGGGAAGAGCATTGTCCCAGTCACGGTGGTCATCGGAAACGTACATTGACAGCATGTCGGTGATTGTGCGATTAAGGGGCTCAGTCAGGCCGTTCGTCTGCGGATGGTAGGCAGTCGTGAGCTTGTGCTTGGTGGCACAGGAACGGAGTAGGTCGTCCACAACTCGGGAGAGGAAATACCGGCCGCGGTCTGTAAGAAGCTGACGAGGAGCGCCGTGATGAAGGATGATGTTGTGCAAAAGAAACTCAGCGAAGTTGGTCGCGCAGGATGTCGGAAGAGCTTTGGTGATCGCGTACTGAGTTTCACAGTCGGTAGCGACAGCAATCCACTTGTTGCCGGAAGCAGATATGGGGAAAGGACCAAGCAGGTCTAACCCAACGCGAAAGAACGGTTCGGATGGCACGTCGATAGGTTGAAGGCGACCAGCAGGGAGCACAGGTGGCTTTATCCGGCGCTGACATAACTCGCAAGAAGCGACGTAGCGGTTGACGGATCGGTATAGACCGGGCCAGAAGAATCGGCGTCGTACACGATCGTACGTGCGAGAGACGCCAAGGTGACCAGCCGTGGGTACATCGTGTAACTGAGAGAGAATGGTGGCACGCAGATGGCGGGGAAGGACAAACAGCCGCTCGGGACCACTAGGGTGCATGCTGCGCCGATACAACGTGCCGTCCTGGATGAGAAACAGTCGAAGGGAGGGGTCGGACGGCGCAGACGCGAGCTTGTCCATGACGTCACGTATGTAGGGGTCACGGCGCTGTTCGCTTGCGAGGTCAGCGAATGCAGAGAGCGAGGGAACAGGAGCAGGAGTGTCGGTCGCAAAAATGTCCGGACGGTCGACAGGATGAGGTGACAGACAGTCGGAATCTTGGTGTAAACGACCCGACTTGTAGGCAACGGTGTACGGGTACTCCTGAAGTCGCAATGCCCAGCGACCGAGGCGGCCTGTAGGGTGCTTCAGGGAAGAGAGCCAGCACAGCGCGTGGTGGTCTGTAGTGGCTGTAAATCGCCGACCGTATAATGAATTACTGCAGTAATTCATTATACGGTCGGCGATTTACATTCATTATACGGTCGGCGAATGCACTCGCCATGGCGAGTGCATCGTCCGGTCATGTGTTTGTCTCAATGTCAAAGTAGCTTTTGCGCTGTGGTTTCTGCATTGAATTGGACGGTTGCGCAATTTCAGTGTGATGAAGCGGTGCCGGCAACACTGACAAAAGCTTCTGGGGGGGGGGGGGAAGGGGGGGGGTACGTTTTACGACGGTGCAATGGTATGCGCTTCATCTGCAAGCGTCGAAATTGATGGAGGTAAAAAAAAAAGGCAAGTGGAACTGGCGACACTGCTGCCTAAAGGACTGTCACAACCACGAAGGCCAGCCCGGGATAAAGTTGTACAGGTTTCCTGGCAAGTCTTACGAAATGTGACGGTGAAAGAAATGGATGGCAGCTGTGAGGAGAGTAAAGTAAGTCAGCTTCTTTCATATTTGTGAGAAAGGTTTGTTTTGTAAACCCTGCAACACCTGCGCGTTTTACGGCTCGTTGCGCGATGAACTTCGATGAATATTTTTTAATGGTTCAATATCATTTATAAAGCTACTAATCATTTAATTTACAATATTATAACGAATAAATATCTTCGCAGATTACGCATTTCTTGAGCAGATACAAGGCATTACCCTTTTCGCGTGACGGACAAATTGTGCTGGGCTACTCGCCAAAGAATGTTTACGCATTAAAAAGACCGGATAAATAAGGACTCGTTTGTCTCACTTGCGGCGCAAAGCGACTCGTAGTTGCGCGGACTGCGTCGGCAAGTAACTCCCGGTTCCGTGTTCAGCAGTGAGCCATATGACAGACCGCTTACAACTGCTTTAAAACCGCAAAAGTTTTCCTTTGTCAGCGTGCCAGACGACGACGAAGTACACAACGTTAGAGCAGCACGGTGTCGCACAGTCAATGTCAATCAAGGTCGCGCCCGATCCGGATCACATTTCGCAATTTCGATCACGCATGGTCACTGCCACACGGTCCAACAATCCGAATCATGTTAGTTTAGCTCACTCGACATGACTGTGCTGACGACAGCCTACGAGTGAGCGTGTAGCTGCACGCGGTCCAGATCGAGCTGCATGACAATCTAAAGTAACAGTGTGCATGACAGGAGGATCAAATGATAGGCCGCGCATACAACGCGGCGGGGCGAAATGAGGCATGCATTGCCAACAGTGAGGCGTCGATTAAAAATCGGTCAACTACAACGTTTTCAGGGTGCCAGTTGAGGGACTTTAATTTTAGTGTAACAGTTTACTCACGTGAAGGATAGTTTCGTATAGTTGCTTTCCCTGCTGCGAACGGCACTTCGCGTGAACGTCCACGCCGTCCACTTCTTTCACAGAGGTAACATGCGAAGCAGCCTATAGCTTGTCTCCGCTGGTTAACGCTGCACCATGAAAGTACTCGTCTATTCCTTTAATAAGCATGAACCCAGCAAAGTCTATTTGTGTCATCACAAAGCGTCACGCTTGCACTTTCACGTACACACACAAACAAAAAAATGACATCTCCCGTAGGGGAACCCTGAGTAGTATGCGAAGCAGCCATAGGGTCGACTCAACGTAGTTTTATCAACTGTATAAACTTGGACATGCAGCACCAGCAACGCGCAGAACTGTTGTCGACGCCGTCGGCATTTTTCCCGCGTTCGCACCGAATGCAAGCGGCGTTGGTGACTGTTGCCGGTGCCTCTGGGGCGCCTACCGTCGCGTCTCTAACCTAAGCTGCTTCGCATTATCGCGCGCGGAGCCGCAGGTGTTGCCATTCGTTGCGCAATCCGGAGAGGGGAGGAGCGTCGGAGAGGAGAGGAGGAATTCCGAGAGGAGAGTTGAGACAATAAGAGGAGAGGAGGACGAGGAGGATGCGCATGCGCAGTAGGGGTGTGGACGCCGCACTGCGGAGGGAGGGAGTGACATAGCCCCGAGCATAAGATGCTTCCCATCTAAAAAAGAGACGGCGGATTTCGGAGACGTGTATACGTAGTTTCAAAATCTCGCGGTCTTCCCCCCTTCCCAGTTTCGCGCCGCCCGCCACACGCGGCGCTGAGCATCACGGCACCGCTAGGGTGCCTCGATGCCAGCGCCGCTGTTCAGGGTGGTGCCATCCTTTGACCGCCCCCGCGCCGCCGTTTTCTCGCTGCGACGCCATCTTGAATCACAGCCAGCGGTTGCGATTGCTTGGTGCCGGTGCTTAGTTCGAGACACATTGCGCGCGGATGCTTCGCTGACGCTTCTACTTGCTGGACAGTGTTCAGCCGCATGAATGACAAGCTTGTCAAGTGCATCGAGTCGACATGACAGGCTGTTGTGTTCCCAAGTGCACCGGATCGACGCGTAAAGGGCTTCGTTGTTTACGCTTTCCCCGGAACCCAGAGCGAAGGAAGAGATGGGAAGCCCAAGCGGTATCACTGGAAGGCAACGGATAGCTCCTACATTTGCGAGGTAAGTGTCAAGAAAGTTTAGACTATCGCACCGTGTTTTTAATTTAAATAAGAAAGTATTCTCTGATCCTCGCTCACGTACCTCCGTTCGCTCACGAACTAAGCACTGCACCGATGCTGTCTGAGTAGCCTATGGTTTGCGAGCGCGCGTCGCATAGGCTTTTGCCGTTTTGATCGGCGCAGTCTATGCGAGTAGTACCCTTATTTTAAGGATTTCCGAAAATGCTTCGCCGCGAAATAGTCTTACATTAGCTACAAATCGTCATGTAAACCACCTATTTTACTTTTTCACGGGAATCACACATCGTGTGTCTCTTGTTTCTTTTTTTTTTTCCTCAGTTTTTTTTTTTCGCTACTGGTTATTTGGGACTAAAGAACGCAGTGCTTCTTCTGGGGAGAGCGGCTGTTGTGTACGTGGCAAGCGAAGCATTGTGATTTTCTCTGATTTCTCAGCAGATATCTTGCGGATCTCAGGCTGTTACGTTATATAGCTGATTTTTTCAACGAATATATTTGTAGCGTGGTGCTCGTAAGCCGATGGTCATTCGTGCTCATTACCGATCGTAGTGGGTACTGTGACGGTCTTTAAATGCCTGTGCGCGGTATGCGCAGGTGTAGTAGAGTTAAGGGGCATCGTGGGACCAAAATGTTTCGGCGCTTTCTGGCATGGTGTCTGTTGTAGCCTGTGCATTTCTTCGAAACGTGTGAAGCGAAGTAATACAGCATTACTTCTGCGAAATTTTATTTTTAGGCACTGTAATGGGTTCTCCGTATTTACAAGGCAACTTTTCATATCAATAATCACTTTTGTTGTTTGACTTAATTTTTGTACTTAGAAACACATTGAAGAGGACCAGTACGAGGGAAATCGACGGGATGGGCGTCGTCTGTTAAAGTCAACAGCCCTACATCATCATGGACTATATTTTTGAAGTGAAAAACAGTGCTAATCTGTATTTGACTGTCTTAGTTTCATTTACGGTTTTTGTACGCGATATGTATGCAGTGTTCTTTATTTTTTCGATGTACTTATCAGTGTTCTAATGGTTATTTATAAAATGTTCTGTACTCGCCATCGATGTGTTTGGCTGATGCGACGTATTCGATGGTAGCTGATGTATTCTGGCTGGATATCTTGATTAATATTACCCGCGGTTGCGTTTTCTTGTTTGTATGCTTGTTTTCTATTTATATTATGTGTAATAAGGTTGATGTACTCACTTGAACCCCCCCCCCCATGTAATGAATAAATTAAAAAAACTCTCCCTATCCCGAATTGTTTGTGTCGAGCCTGCCTTGCGAATTTTTTTTATCTCGTCTTTTAACATAACCTTCAGGCGCCATACAGTACATATAATTTTTCATGTAGATATCTCTTGCATGATTGACTGTACTAGACATTACTAAGTAAATATATTTTGTGCATCGTTTGGTTTCTTGTGTGTACTACGCAAGATTGACACAGACAAGTTACGTTACATTTTTCTCTACAGCACTAACTAAACCTTATTTTCACATCGCAGCTATTTTTACACCAGCGTAATCCTGTCAGCACACAGTTTTGTGGGCAAAAAAAGCAAAATTGCGCGTAGATATCGTCAAATAATTGCAACGAACGCGAAGAGCACGCGCAACGCAAGGGAAACTAACCGCCGTGCGCGAGTGGCTGGCTACGGTAAAGGAGGCGTGACGTGTAAACCAAAATACAACAGCGAAAAAGAAAAACTTCCACACACAGGGTGTCGCAAACCTTATATACCAAGCATCGAAGCGCAAAAAAATAGTGCATATTTCAAACATACACACGGCATATTAAATGTGATTGAATTAGGCAACTTGGGGCATGTTCCCGGCGCCATACATTTACGCCTTGGATCTTCGACGAGTTAACGGCTATTGGTTATAAAGATGTGCAGATGCGATACCGATAAAAAAATTCTCATCAAGGCAAAGCACTTGGAAGTGCGCCGCGAGTAACACTATTTATGAACGCAAGCGTAGCTGAGTCTGAGCTCGTGTGATTCAATATGGCGGCGCCAGTGGGGTTGTCTCCACCCTGAACGGCGGCGCTGGCATCGAGGCACCCTACGGCACCGCTGCTGCGCAGCAACGCCGCCTGTTCACTGTACGGAGCCTATAGAGGAGGTCAAGACGAGCTCAAGAGAGTTGTACGCCTTTTCCAAACGCTGCAACTTAAATTACTAGTTGTACAGGCAACAAAACGGGCCGCGCGCTACTTGTCTTTTGTGTGGTGGCAATCCGTATTTAATGCAATCTGCTATGCGTGGGTAAGCGGAAGATCGGAAAGCAGCTGCCCGAGACGTGCGCGTTATGTTTGTTGCTAGGCAATGCTTTCTAGGTTCACAATATCCAAGCATGCTTTAAAGTAATTGCCACCTTGCACATTCTTCCTGCTTCACTCTTCTTGCCAAGAATCTTCGTTTCGTGCAGTAGCCGGTCATCAGTGTGAGCTTATTTTATCTGCGGCGGGGCATTCGCCCGACGGGAAACTAGATTTGCTTTGATCAGGCATGTAATGCTAATTCTTGCGCTCGTGCTGCTGGTCCCAAGGTAATCACTGGTTACCGTGATCTGGGTTCATTTCGCGGAGCAGTTTGTACGAGTGATTTCTCATGACCAGCGAAAAGATACCTTGCTCACTAATGCAATGAGTTGCCATGACTAACTATGCATTAAATATTTATACAACATGATATAAGGCATTATGCGCATATGTAATACTTACATCGTTAATTAATTTTGTTGGCTTATTGATGCAAATGCATGTGTTCTTTCTGTGCTGATAGTGCTGATTCCACTCCCTGGGAGCCGAAATGAGAGCAGCCGTGTGTGCGCGCCCAGCGATCAACGATACCAACCACAATCGTCACCGTCTCTGCACATCTCTGCAAGCATGCATGACCGCTTTGTGACTGCACCAAGAGAAATAAACGTGACTAAATTACTGAACTCGGTTTGTACCTCTAACTCGATGTCGTATACAATCTTGTTGGACACCTCCGACACGCACTTGTCTTTCACTGTCACATCACCGCCCACAATTTGTTCAACGCCATGCACGTGTGGAAGCCGACGCTCCCCCTTTCTTGAGATTGCCGCCACGAAAAAAGCTGTCGGAGTCGGAAACCTTCTTGAAACCGCATTGCAGTCTTTGCATCGCTTTTCCGCAAGCAGGCGATCTACCACCGTCGAAAACGGGGCACCGTGAGCACGAGCAGCGAAGGAAAGCGCGGGCGAAACAATGTAAACAAAACGGAGACTGCACCACGGCGCGACCGCGCTGCTTGACATTTCCACATTGGGGGCGCTGTCAGGAGGCGCAGAAGTGCCTTCTGGCGATAGTTTTCTCGTCTATTATCGAGGCAGTCGCCCCACACTTTGCAGTGTGCCGCTGTAGAAAGATTGTCCACGCTAGCTACGCTACTCACAGCGTTCTCTCCATAATATAAGCCGTGTACCTATTTGATATAAGACAGAACATTGACACGCGAAATGAAAACACGTGTAGAGCTGCGCTTAAATTTCGCATTAGGAAGTATCGTAACCGTCGGTAAAATTTTTGTACTTGGACTTTACCTGAAACTTCGCGGCGAAGGCAACGCTGGAAATTCGCCACTTGTATTTTATTTTTATATTATTTTTTATTTACAAAGACCTTACAGGCCCCCGTAGGAGCATTGCGTAAGGAGTATAAGTGCCACTTGCTACACAATATGTCTACTAGCTCTTACAGTTCTGTTTCCGTTTATGCCCTCCTTACGCAGTACGCAATGCACTTGTCGTCATATAATTGTCGCAATAGTAAAAGTGCACTTGCCTGAAGCACCATGTAGATCCTATGCACAAATGGTGGATACAGTATGCAAAAATATCGACGGGTTGCTACGATATGGAGCTAGAGTAGCGCGCGTCGTCTGTATGGAAACAAAGCACTTCATTAGCGGAGGTCTCTCTGCGGCGGCTGCTGTGAATCGCACCTACCCGTCACTCACGTGCTGCCTCTCGCAATCTCCCGACTATCGAGGCAGTCGCGCCACACTTCGCTTCGTTTGAAGTGTGCCGCACTAGACAGATTGTCCACGCTAGATACGCTGCTCACAGCGTTCTCTCCCTAATATAAACCGTGTACCTATAGGATCATAAGACAAAATATGGACACGCGAAATGAAAACACGTGTAGAGCTGCGCTCAAACTTCGCATTAGGGAGTATCGTAACCGTAGGTGAATTTTTTGTACTTGGACTTTACGTGAAGGTTCGCGGCGAAGCCAACGCTGGAAATTCGCCAGTTGTGTTCACATAATTGTCGCAATAGTAAAACTGCACTTGCCTGAAGCGCCATGTAAATCATGTGCACAAGTGGTGGAAACATTATGCAAAAATCCCCTATGGTTTGTCAGCTTATAGAAGCAAAAGTAGAATGTGTTTATACTTATGGTTATTATCAGAGAAATTAAATGATCATGGATTCATCAGGATAGAGAGACACAACTTACTTTATTACCAAACTTTATTGGCAAGTAACATACAGTTTTATTTCTCGCGATTTTGTCTATTTTATTAAAAGCACAACACTTGCAGTCTCGCGAGAAAAAGATGCATATAAGATGTCGACCATCCCCAACCCATCTAGAAGAAAGCATGGCCAGTAGAACAATTTAGGAGGTCACATTTTCTCAGTTGTTGCAAGAGCGGGTGTAAGTGATACAGGTTGGCCAGCCCCCGCAGAGTGCCTGGAAGTACTTCAGGCAAGTAAAGTTCACGTGGTGATATGGTCCTTCTTTAATAATGGCACTTTCCCACAGGTGGAGCTCGCAGTGATTTTTTCCTGTTGGGGAAACCAGCACGTTGTGTTTTATCGTGGTATGATTTGCCCCACTGCAATACCGAGAGATGTGGCATGCCGCAGCGACCATTTACAGAGAACCACATCCACAGGGGTTTTTCTGCACATTGCAGAAAACCACATCCACATGCAGGGCAGCATATTATTGCAGTGCCTCTGCTATCATACATTATTGCTGCAGAACAGTACGGCAAGAACACCAGCATGCTTAAGGCAACCATCCGGACACCCCACTACCAGCCTTATTTTTCTTCTTTCTTTTATTTTTTTTTTTTCGTCACGCGCTTGTAGTCGCCGCATCCTTGCTAAAGTGTGTAACTGTGCGAATCTTCATGAAACGACATCAGGATTCACATGTATGCCTTTACGTCTCCACATGGGCACCATGCTAATATTCACTTAGACTTTACATGTTGATGAATGACACGAAATAAAGAAATAAATATCAGTGCTTCACAATAACACTAGTCGCACAATAACAGCGCCAAAGTGATGCCAGTCTTTTATGATAAGCCAAAATACTCCCAAGTTTACCATTATCAGTTATTCGGCCGTGGTGGCAGGCTGGCATTAGTTCTCTGATGAGGAGGAACAGTTAGTGCGGGTCGCGACAGCAATATTCGCATTTTGATAGAGCGAAAATGTGAAAAGATGTTAAGTTGTTTTTAGCAGCAGCATATATTTAACTCAAAGAAACTAATCGGCAGCGCTCAGCACGATGTCTCGTAGCAGGCGCTGCAGCGCTAAGTGATGTGAAAGTTTATCGGGCTAAATTACCACTTTTTTTACAGGCGCAAAACTGCATCCACGATAACACAAAAGAGGTAAGGAGTCGTTTTACGCAGCATCAGACACTGCTAGTTGGGCGTGCGCAGCACATGCGTAAGCAGTACACAATACGTTGCGTACGCTGTAAATTCAGCGTGCCACAACAATTTTAGTTTAACGGGCCGTGATACGCTTTACTCAACCAAGACGTGCCATATGGCAGGTGTAAGCGTTTTAAATGCGCGTAAGCATTAGGCGGCGAGAACCCAGCGCACACGAAGCTATCAGTAGTCGGCGCACTTTGTCCACATCGCAAATCACTTTCAGGAAAGAGCGCGCGTGGCCGCGCCATACGTAACCGTCACTAGAGTACGGTCGATCACCGTTCATAATGAGTCGACACGGATGGATAAGGCGCTAAAGAGCGATAACGGCTTATAATAATCGGAGTGTCATAGGCGCGCCTCGCGGCGCCACCTGCAGTATTTTGCTTGAGTCATCAATTGATCTTGCGCCGCCATCCGCACCACTTCGTGTCGCCGCAGCGCTCTCAATTATACTGCTCGGATCAAGTTTCGTAACATTGATAATGATACCAGGCTGCGTGGAGATGAGCAAGTGGCACAATGCTTACGCATACTTTGACAACTCCCAGAGGAGTTTCTGCGTGATTTTTTTAATGCTTCTCAGCGCCACCAAGCATCAGAGGTATACCGCGTTTCAGTAACGGCCTGGCTTCTGCGATCGGCGCACCGGACAATCGCGGAGGCCATGGTAGCGGCCACAAGCATCCGAGTCAAACCACTTGTTTGAACCTCCGCTAGCATGGCGACATCGCCTTTCAACGTAAAGTAGATGGAATTTGCATCGGGTTTGCCCTTGCTCGCGCCGGACGGATTTGCCGAGTCGGACGCCATTGTCACCATCATGCACTCTCGTTTGTTCGAGGTCTCGGGAGAGCGTCACGCAGGAAGCCGCGCGTCACGCACGCGCCATCTTGTTACAGGCGTAAGCACGTATCCGTGAAATAGACCGTGCGCTTCTAAACTTCCATCCCGCCGCCTTGCAGCGTACGCTTGATTGTGACGTGCGTTCAACCAAGTGTGCCTGTTGTCGATAACAGCAAAACCCGTGCAATGAATTAATGCGTTAAAAGGACCCTGCAAAATGTTTAACAATATTAGAAAAAGTGAGAGTTAAAGGAATAACTTGTGGGGATGCGCGACTCTCACGCGTCCCCTGATGTTGTTTTCCCCGCATGGCTCGCGTCTCCTGTAATCTGGCTTCGGAGCGTGGCTTTACGGCGGTGTGGTTGGCGCGAGTGTTGGCGCGAGTGTTGCGCTGCTAATGCCACCTAGCGGCGGGTTTACTTAGGCGCAACAGGACGAAGGCGCTTCCTCTTCGGCCTGGGGGCGGCGGGCAGCGCGGACCTTTCGCGCGTGCGCCGACCCGCTTCGCGAGCCCGTCCCGAGAAGGTTTAGGAGCAGGACACCGGTATGGACGACCACGGATCGTTCGAACGCGCCACCGTTCGCGTGACCATACAGCCGAACGACTAGGCGATGGTGCCACAGCATGGGACGAACATATTCGCTCGCTATCCGGTCGCGATGAGTCGGACTGTGCCAGGCAGCGGTGTTGAAGGTTAAGGTCTTCAATCATTTGCTGTAATTCTTCCCCATTGTTGCTGAATAGGACAATGTCATCAGCAAACCGAAGGTTGTCTGAGATATTCGCCGTTGATCCTCACTCCTAAGCCTTGATTTGTCGCGCGCCCATGTGAATGTTCTAGGGGTAGTAATTCGGCTAGCATGCATTAGGGTATGAAAGGTGCAATAAATGCCCTTTTGACTGTTTGCACTACCGTGTTGTCGTTCCTTTGTCCCAAGAGCACGTGTGAGACCCCACAAACTTTACTAAGATCATCCAGATAGGGTAGTTGAAAGCGATTAGAAGTACCGCAATCACAACCAATCAAAAATTTGTCCTTCAATCCCTCATAGGCGTTCTCATTCCTCCTTTCACACAGTACCCATTAGATGCAACCGAATAAGGGGCCGTTGCCGCCAATACAATGCTCATTGTATATCAAGTGGTTGAAAAGAATGTAAGACACCGCCCGTGGACGTCTGGCACATTCGATTTCTTGTTGGCGCTTGCGCATTACTGTCGTGGCGCCATGTAAAAGAAGAGGCCAGCGCGCCTCAGAAGAAGTTGTCTGGCCGTCAGCGCAACACGCAACTGTCGCAAGTATACGTTGTTGCTTGAGCCGAGGATTCTGTTTTGCTGCACGCTGCGGGCGAGATAAAGCAAGCGAAATCCACAATGATTGCGACGCCAGGCAGCGGTGTTGAAGGTTAAGGTCTTCAATCATTTGCTGTAATTCTTCCCCATTGTTGCTGAATAGGACAATGTCATCTGCAAACCGAAGGTTGCTGAGATATTCGCCGTTGATCCTCACTCCTAAGCCTTCCCAGTCTAAGAGCTTGAATACTTCTTCTAAGCATGCAGTGAATAGCACGGGAGAGATTGTGTCTCCTTGCCTGATTCCTTTCTTGATAGGTATCTTTCTACTTTTCGTGTGGAGAACCAAGGTAGCTGTGGAATCTTTTTATGTATTTGCCAAGATATTCACGTATGCCTCCTGTGCTACTTGATCACGCGATGCCTCTATGACTGATGGTATCTCTACTCAATCAAATGCCTTTTCATAATTTATGGAA
The DNA here is from genome assembly GCF_013339745.2 of Dermacentor silvarum. NCBI lineage: Eukaryota > Metazoa > Arthropoda > Arachnida > Ixodida > Ixodidae > Dermacentor > Dermacentor silvarum. The sequence goes on from NC_051161.1 coordinate 120,528,582, forward strand.
GCCATATAGCGAGGTTGATAGTGCACCGCAGATTTATCGAGTACCTGATTGATGACATGGATATGATCCATCGTAGAATATCCCTTCCTGAAGCGAGCGTGGCCCTGATTCAAGTCAACTGTTGCCCTGATTCTATTGGTGCCGGTCAAAGTCGTGGTAAAAATGGAGTGTTCCCCCTTTTTAACAAAACGATGTGTTATGCATTGAAGCACGGAAGTAAAGGGAAAGCCAATGCATTCCATCGGAAATTTTGAAAAATAATCTCTGAAAACTTGTTTAGTCCTGCGAATTCACCTAAATCGATATGCCTTGCAATATCACCGGCTTAAATCCGTAAATTTAAATATGTGCCATCAAGTAAACATTAAAGACTTATTTAGTGCAAATATGCTTATCATTCACTTCAGCACTTTCATTACTCGCTGAAATACTGGTCACCTCAAAATGTAATTTAGTTTTAGGGTTAGAATTGTGCTACCACATTACTGCTTGTGGGTGGTTGTCAGGCTCGATTTTCTCGAAGACAACCATTCTTGGCAGCAGTAGAAAGACTTTAAGACTTGCTCTAGAAGCCGATTTTATGAGAAAGAAGATCACCAGCCCTTTTCGTGTCGAGAAAAGGGGGGTAAGCGAAGCTTGTGGTGTGTGTACCTGACCTAGTACTTTTCCTTCCCTTTCTTTCTACGTTTCCTTTCGCTTTCGTGCAACGTTTCCTTCCGTTGCGTGGTACGATTCTTTGCTCGTTTCTGTTGTCGCTTGCGGTCGATGTCTCGAGCTTGCTCGACTGGCTGGGTTACCAGCATTCGCCCACCATTCCCGCTTGCGATTCTTCGAAATTACATTGCTTCAAACTGAAATCTGGCTGTCACGTAAGACAATAACCAGTTGTTTTTTTCATCCCCTTTAATTTCCACTAATTTATCATTTCTTTAATGCACTTAGTAAGTACAAGTAATTTCTCCTATGTTATCCTTGGTGTCTTCGTTTGGCTGGCTAACACTCCCAGAGTTAGTTAAAACATAAATGCCCCAGAAAGTGGATGGGAAAACTGCGCCGCGGTAGCTAAACTGGTAAGAGGATCGCACGCGCAATGCGAAGACATTAATTCGTTCCCCACCTGCAGCAAGGTGTTAATTCATCCATTTTCCTTTACATTAATTGATAATTTCTTTCATTCACTTAGTCAGTACAATCTCCCCTATGTTGTGCTTGGTGTCGTTGTTCGCTGTCTTCTTATGATATCATTAATAAAGATCGGGCCCCTCGGTTCCCTTTCTTCTCGCTGATTACATAACGAATTCTCTCGGTCTCGAATTCGGCAACATTGATGCCTTCAGGTTGCATATGTGGGCTTATTGACCAGTTCACCACGGGCACGGCATGAGTTGTCTTTAAATAAATGGTCTATAGTTTCCCTGCTGCGCGCAATTGAGTCGCATGAGGAACAGGTTTTCACGACTGCATTTTCTCGCGGCTACTATGTTTTATTTATCGAGTTCGAGTAGTGTTCCAGGTCGTCTTTAAGTAAGCATGAATTTTCACTACGAATTTTCACTACGAGAACAGCTCTCATGAGGGTAATTGCGGTGATTGAAATATACGAATTTTCTTACAAGGCTTACGCTTCTGACGAATCGCAATGGGTGCGAACTGTCAACCTTATTTCAGTATATCACGTCTGATTTTGTTTACTTTTTCCTAAACCAAAGCAGGGTTAATAATAACAACAAATGTTCGCTAACTGCCAAAATGGCATTGTGTGCCGTAAGTAAAAGAAATGTTGACATAAACTCTAAACTTGCTGCAATATTGAAATATTAAAAACGTTTCATTATTCTTGAAAATTACCTTTTCGCGCCATCGTAAACACACCGCATTGTAGGTCACGGAGGTAGATGAACAAGGTCCTTCTGGCAGGCACCGATTCATCTGAAAAAAAAATTGAATGCGTGGCAATAGTTAAAAAAGTCATATATACCTAACGCACATCTTGAAGTATTTTTGTGAAGCGAATGTTTCGTGAAGCGCTTAATGAAGTGATATACAGTAGCTCATTGAATTCCTGCTTCCTTGCGCAAAGGAAACTGGCGGGCGCGCTAACCTTGTTGCTGTGACGTTCCACATACAAGGTTATCCACTCAAATAGATAGTTGGCGTTGGCATCATTGAAGTATTCGAGTCGTTTTGACCTTACAGAGCACTCAGCAGCCATGGTCAGGAAAGTTCGGAAGGCTCCGAAAATAAAGCTTCGCTTTGGAACATATCACGAAAAATCTACGCCCTACTGTACAGCATTTCGTCCACTCAATTCAAATATAGAAATAAAAATTTTGCATTTATGTTGAACAAATTGAGCAAGATAGCTCAAAGTATTTTCAGTGGCCGTCTCTAGCAATTGAGTGCTTGCGTAAATCGCCGCCCAGGTTCAAGATTCTTTTAGCCAATTTGCGAGGTGTACAGTAATTTCTTCTCAGTATGAACCGTGAAAGGCGGTGATATAAAAATGTAAAACCTCTTCACTGTAGAAAAAACATTCCACACGTCCACCATCAGTGTCTATTAAAATTATGTATCACGTGCCAGCTGCTGTCTGACTGTCGTGTGTAGCCACTGTCCTAACAAGAAGCTCACGAACCGTGAGAAGTCTTCAAAGCTGGTGCTCTGATTTAGCAGGTGTTTGCAGCTAAATATAACTCCTTTATTTTCCCTTTTCAAAGAAAGGAGCAGCCACATTGCTGGGTTAATGTAATATGGGCACTGACATTTTGCACATGACACGGCTGTTATCAAGGATTTTGATATAAAATAAGAGAGGAAACTGGTGTCTACCAAACATTTATTGTTACTCTCACAGAAACAATACTTGCACCTTCGACTCCTCCAGCATAAATGATCAGCTTCATGAAGGTGTTTGTTTGTGTTTGTTTTACTTCTACCTAACATAATGCAGTACGTTTTGAAATGTGTTGATATAGTCTCATATAGATTAATCTTTTCCGCGAAGATGAACAGGCGCAGTCTTCTCATCGTCTTCTGCTTCTTCTGTCCTCCGAAAACTCTGACAGTAGCTGTTTGGTCTAGCAGAAACTCGCAGCTCAGTGTAGAGAGAGAGAGAAAAGACTTTATTCCAGGTCAGACTAAGACCTATAGATATTCCTCCGCCAGGAGGACCATGGCCAGCTGGTCGGCGAAGGCCGCCGACGCCAACCGCACCCGCCAGTGGGGAGGTGGTGGTTTAGGGTAGTGAGGGGATTGTAGGGCTGCGGGGCAAGAGAAAAGGATGTGCTCTACATTTGCGTACGTAGAGGAGCAGTTGGGACTTGAGGGGTCTGAGCGGTAACGATAAAGGTATAGGCGTGCTGGAGTGATCAAGGTGTTGAGCTGGATGGCCCTGAGGGTGCGTACTTGGGCGGTGGAGAGACGATGGTGTGGTGGCGGAAGCATCTTCAATGAATGCCGGAGGTGTTTCTAGTGCTGCTTCAGAGTTTTCTTGTAAAAGTGTGCCTCGTCCGCTATGGGCGGGCAAGGCCAGGGGATCGTCGGCGCCCGGCTATTAATCTCTCGGGCAAGCTCATGAGCAAGCTTATTGCCGATAATCCCCGCATGTCCTGGCACCCACACCACAGTGACCAAAGCAGGGGAGAGAGGGGAGAGAGCGTCAGAAAGGTCGTTATGAAGATTATCGGGAAGTCTGTTGTCGCGAAGAGCGCTGATTGCCGCCATGGAGTCCGAGCAAATGCGATACCGAGGAGAGGGAGGAAGAAGGGTTAGTTCGTCCGTCGCGTGAACGATCGCGGCCAATTAAAGGGATAGAGAAGAAGTAGGAAGTGAGAAGGGGCCAGCGGTGAACGGAAGTGATGAGAATGCCAAGGGGGGTCGGTATTGTCACACAAGCAGTGGAGCCATGAGTTTGGTAATACGCTTCGTCGACGTAGCATGTGACAGTGTCCGATGGGAAAGGGTCGTGGAAGTGAGCGCGGGCTTGTCGTCGTCCCTGATGAAGATGTGGGGTCATATTAGAGGGAATAGGGGCACAGCGGAGATTACTGGGAAGAGGTCGTTGAGGGGTGTACAGAGGAAAGTCAATGGGCCGGATGCCAGCCCACTGCAGTAGCCAATGACCCTGCGCAGAGCTGGATAGACGGCCAAGTTGTCGATCCCTATGGAGGCGCAAGAGCTCTGCGCATGATGCACCGGTGGGAATAAACTACACTAACTACTAACTCCGGGCGGCCCGAGCGGCCGCGCGCGCCTGCCTGGGCCGCAAAGCTCCGCAAGGCTCCGGGGGGAGAGTATGGGAGGGGGGGTGGGGGCGTTCTACGCCGCGCGCGCCCACCCGGCCGCTCTATCTTGAAAGCCATCTGCGGCGGGGGCAGAGTTCGCCCTGCGCTTTGTTTTCCTGGCTTAGTTCTTATCATCGAGGAAGGAAAAAAATTGGCTGAGGTTTAACTCTTGTAAACCTAGTTAGCACGAGCGCAAGGTCGGTTTGGATTGGCTTTCCAAAGACTTTGCACACAGTGTTTCATTAAATTTTGGCTTTCTTGCAAATCTGATGGTGTGTCTGTTTGTGTTTCTTGGACGGTAACGAAGACGGTCTTATGGTCCGTGAAGTATTTAGCAATGGTGGTAAGTTTGGCTACACACATTGAGGAATCAAGTGGTACTCGCTGGAAGACTGCCATCTAGCTATATCTACTGGATGATTGGAGTCAGCCTGTCGCTTGCGCTGAAGCGCACGCACAGAGGGCCCAGCCGGTGCGCCATCCATGGTGAGACCGAGCGACCAAGTGCTGCAGAAGCAGCCGTTAAACCCTCGCCTGGTCAAGTGGTACCGCAGCGGCGATGCTCCGAGTGAGTGCAGCTGCGACGACTCTCCGCAGCGGATCACGTGTCGTGACCTCACACTTGCCACACACGAGCTCCGGCGGCTCAAGCTCACTGCGACGTGACGAAATGACCTTACGAGACGTGGTGTAGTAGAGCTTTTGCTCTAAAACTGAGAGGCCCTACCCCCTCCGCGTGCTAGGAGAAAAGTGTGGAGGAAGTCACGTAGTATATTTTTTTAGCTGTAGAGGCCATGTTGTGGCACAATGGCGGTTTTTTTATGGTAGCGTGTGCTCATGCGTGTGCAGCCCCGTAGGTCTCCTACCTTGACAAAGGCGTCGTGTGGGCAGGATTGCGTTACTGTCCATGTTTTGTTCCGCTGTGATATCTCGACCGTGCTCTTCCAGCTGTTATTGTGGCCAGGTGTGACTGGAAGAAGTAAAAAGCCTGAAGCGAGCGCGCATGCAACGCCATACACGACGTACCACGTCACGGACGGAAGGACGATCTTGGATTATATTTCGCGTCTTCGGTGGATTCATGCTAAGGTGTCATCACAGACTGAAGCCGCTATGCTTCTGAATATGTACGATAAACGACTTGCAGGTCATTTACAGCTGTGCTGTGTTCCTACTTTTGTCAGCTGACGATGCATTTGTGGTACGTAATACAGCCATGGAGAAGGATGGGAAAGAAGCGGCTCCTGTAGTAATAAGGGACGAATCCTCTTTGGCCGCAGATATCTGTGATGATCAGCGGCACTTGATAGAGAATGTGGCTTGTTATCAGTGCAGCGTTCAGTTTAAGCAAGGACGTGGTATTGTGTCCCCAACGTACACCTGCCGAGCGACGAAGTGCGTTGACTCATTGCACTGATGCAGTCACAACGCTTTCGACCGCGCGTCGCCATAGTACCTTGCTGCCGGTGATGACGCCCAGGAATCAAACATTAGTTTCACGAAGAATTGGATGGCCTCTGATATTCAGCGTGAGTCGTGTTGATTGCGCCTCATTCTCGGAAAAAGCATGAAGGCGGAGTTTTCCGCTGATAAAGATAGGCCAAGCGTCGATAAGTGAAGTTCGATGATGGAGATTGCGCCCTGGGTTATCCGGGCCAAACTTTTGTGTTTGAACCCCGGGATCCAAATGCAGATGTCACCTGCGTAGATGGACATTCCAACTGCCGTCCGACCTACTTTCAGTACGTCTGGAAGGCTGGAATGGTAACGTTAAAAAGCAAGGGAGATAGGACACTTCATTGCGGAACACCGAGGAAAATGCGTCGCTTTTCGCTCATTAAACTTCTGAGCTTAACCTAGACACATCGATCTCTGAGAAATTCATGGACGAATCGAAGAGCATTTGCCGAGACGCCCACAGCTCGGAGTCCGTTGATGATGCCTGTATGAGGCACATAGTCGTAGGCTTTGGCAACGTCCATAAATATGGCGAGTGTCGAAAGGCTGTCGACGCGATGGTGCTCGATGTGGCTTAGTAAATCCAAAACACTGTCCTGGGTACTCAACCGTGGACAAAATCCGGTCATACACTATGAAAGTCTCTTTCCTTGCTCAAGATACCAAGTTACCTCGTACATATTATTCTTTCCATCAACTTTCATGCACATGATGTTAGCGATACTGGCCAATATGAGGCAAGGATCGCAGGATCATTTCTGGACTTGAGCACTGAGGCACCAGATATGCTGTCTTCCATGCTGCTGGGATCTCTCCTGCGCTCCAGACGTGATTAATTATGTCCAGAGGAACTCGTCTTCGCTTGTACGGCATATTTGTCAGCATCTGATGGCTGATCGAATCGGGAAGCTCAAGAGGAGTCTTTCCATGCTTCAGGATAGCAACCAGGCGGCTGGTTTTCTACTGCTCCGGAACAATACCGGAGACCCATGCGTCATTGTTATAATTGATCAGCGCAGTGCGACCAGCCCTGCCAAGGTGAGAGAGAGACGAATACGACATCCCGTCAGGACCAGGGGCAGATGAATGGCGACACGACGCCAGAGCCGCCTCTAATTCAGGCATCGTAAAGAGCAAGTCGCAGTGGTCACTTAGGGAAGGTGGCGCAAAAACCTCGAATTGGATTGAGGCTGACCGAGTTGTGCCCACAATCATTTTGCAGAAGTCGTCCGCTACCTCCATATCAGTGCGACGTTGGTAAAGGGCCAAAGCACTGAAAGGGTACCTTTCTTGTGGGGAAGAATGCAGGCTCCTGACAACATGCCAAATACGTGACAGCGGCTTGCGAGGATCCAGTGATGAACAGAACTTTCTCCAGGGCTTCCTTTCTAATTTCTCGAGATGGCGCTTTATTTGTTGTTGAGCTCGGCGACAAAGGACGAGATCGTGCGTGGATTTCGTCCTTCTGTATTTCCTTTCAGCGCGTCGTCGGACTGCGCGTAACCTCTCGAATTCCACGTCGATAGGAGACCCCGGCGTAGGTGCACATAAGTTCCGCGTGGCCTCACTGAGGGCGGACGTGATCAAGTGTTCTTTTTGGATCGGCGACTCGAGATCCGCACAGTAATTCTCCACGAATGTCTTAAAGGTGGGTCAGTCTGTGCACCGCACATGAGACGAAGTGGTAGGTGCGCACCACGTCACGCAGATATACATTGGTATGTGATCACTGTCATGTGTTTCCACATCACTGAACCAGCTAATAGAGGACTGTAGTCGTGAGGAAGCAAACGGCAAGTCCAAGAAGCTACTATAAGACATGCCACGGAGAAACGTAGGAGAGCCATCGTTAATATTGTTGCACAAAAACGTATATTTACAAATATTTACAGGCGAGAAGCACAGGCTTAACAGCAACCAGCCAAGATGGCGAGGAGCAACCTCTACGTCCTCTTCTTCGGTGCCGGCCTAATGCAGACCGCTGTTTCGGTGCCGATCTTCTTCTTCTGTCTCGCAGCATTAACCCCCGGGCGAAAACACGCGCACCATTTGGGCAGGTCAGAGTGCAGCATCAGCGGACGGGTTGTACGGCTTTAGCCGGGCAGCATGAACTACGTCAGTAAGGACCGGCGCAGATGATAACATTGGCTTTGCCGGTGCAATCTCATAAGTGACGTCGGTAACTTGGCGCAGAACGCGTGGTAGAAGCTTCGCTGAGAGACCAATGCGCCGAGTTGGCGACCACAGGAGCACTAAGGATCCAGGAGCGTAATATACATTCTTGTGACGGCAATCGTAACGGTTCTTCTGTGCCACCTGGGACATATGAAGGCGGTCACGTGCGATATGACGTGCAGCCTGCGCACTGGCGATGGCATTTTGTGCGTACTCAGGTGATTTTTGTGGAGCGGCTGGTAGTAAAGTATTCATGGGTAGTGTTGTTTCCCGGCCAAAAAGAAGATAAAACGGTGAACAGCGTGCCGTATCGTGGCGTGACGAATTATATGCAAATGTAACAAAGGGTAATGTAGAATCCCAGTGACCGTGGTCGGCGGAAACGTACATGGAGAGCATGTCTGTTATGGTGCGAAACAGGCGTTCCGTGGGGCCGTTTGTCTGAGGGTGATAGGCGGTGGTGACTGTGTTTTGTGGAACATGAGCGTAGAAGGTCATCGATGACACGGGGCAAGAAGTAAGGGCCGCGATCGGTGAGCAGTTGACGAGGCGTAGCAGTAATGCGGAATAACATCGTGCAGAAGAAAGTCGGCAATAACGGTAGCACAGCTGGTTATAAGTGCGCGCGTAATAGCGTAACGCGTGGCATAGTCCGTGGCGACAGCGACCTTTTTGTTCCCTGATGCTGATGTAGGGAAAGGTCCGGGTAAATCGAGGCCGACGCGAAAGAACGGCGCTACAGGGACATCGATAGGCTGAAGATGGCCGGCGGGAAGCGTCGGTGGTCTCTTGCGTCGCTGGCACAGGTCGCAGCGGCCAGCATACTTCTGTACGGAGCGATAAAGCCCTGGCCAAACGAAACAACGCTGCACGCGATCATAAGTGCGCGTCACACCAAGATGACCTGCTGTAGGTTCGTCGTGAAGCTGCTGGAGGACAGTAGAACGCATGTGGGAGGGTACCACCAGTAAGCGCTCAGGGCCCTCGGGGCATACACTGTGGCGGTATAAAGTTCCATTATGTAAGGTAAACATCCGGAGCGACTCGTCAAAGGCCCCGGAACTGAGACGGTTGATGATGGAACGTAACGCCGCATAACGCCGCTGTTCATCGCTGAAATGAAGAAACTCAGCTATAGAAAGGACACAGGCATCGGTGTCAGGGTTGGTGCTGTCGGGTGGATCCACGGGATAACGGGACATGCAGTCCGCGTCCTGATGTAATTGGCCAGACTTCTGCATGACGGAAAACGAGTACTCTTGTAATCGCAAAGCCCAGCGTCCCAGACGGCCTGTAGGATCTTTCGGCGAGGAAAGTCAGCAGAGCGCATGGTGGTCAGTGACTATCGTGAATGGGCGGTTAAAGAGGAACGCTCGAAATTTGGAGATGGCCCAAACAAGGGCAAGGCATTCACGCTCGGTAATTGAGTAATTGCATTCTGGGGCAGAGAGCGGGCGGCTGGCATACGCTATGACGCAGTCACGACCATGCTGGCGCTGGGCAAGGACGGCTCCGATTCCGTATCCACTGACATCGGTCCGAATTTCCGTAGGAGCAGATGGGTCGAAGTGCGCCAACAGAGGAGAAGTCGTCAGAAGGCGGATAAGCGCAGAAAATGCATGAGCTTCTAGATGGCCCCAGACTAAAGGCGTATCTTTCTTGAGAAGGTCGGTGAGTGGACGGGCGTTGTCAGCGAAATTTTTGACAAAGCGACGAAAGTATGAACATAAGCCAACGAAGGAGCGAACGTCTTTGGTTGAGCAAGGTGCAGGGAAATGCTTCACGGCGCGAACTTTTTCTGGGTCAGGTCGGATTCCTACACCATTAACATTGGCCGAGCACTGTTATTTCGCGGCGACCAAAATGACACTTGGATGAGTTAAGCTGAAGACCGGCGCTGCGGAACGCTTGGAGGATCGCGGACAGGCCCTGAAGATGGCTGTCAAATGTCGTTGAGAAAAGAATGTCATCTAGGTAACATAAGCAGATCGGCCATTTGAAGCCACGAAGGAGTGAATCCGTCATGCGCTCAAATGTGGCTGGCGAATTGCATAGACCGAAGGGCATAACTTTAAATTGGTATAGCCCGTCAGGTGTCACAAAAGCGGTCTTATCGCGGTCCATAGGATATACGGCAACCTGCCAATAGCCATACCGCAGGTCGATGGACGAAAAATAACTTGCCCCGTGGAGGCAGTCGAGGGCATTGCCTATGTGTGGCAACGGATATAGGTCCTTCTTAGTGATCTTGTTTAGGTGTCTGTAATCAACACAGAAACGCCAGGTGCCGTCTTTTTTCTTGACGAGCACGACTGGGGATGCCCAAGGGCTAGAAGAAGGTTCTATGATGTCTTTTGCCGCCATCTTGTCGACTTCTGTTTGTATAATCGCCCGGTCAGCAGCAGAAACACGATACGAACGGCGATGAATAGGGTTCGCGTCGCCGGTGTCGATTCGGTGCATGACAACCGTTGTCTGGCCAAGTGGGCGGTTGTCGAAGTCAAAAACGTCCCGGTACGACGCTAACACACGGCCGAGCTCATCAGCCTGCACAGGTGAAAGGTCCGCGGCTATCATTTTGTTGAATTCACTGGTGGGTAATCTGACAGATCCTTCTGCGCACGTCGGACTCAAAGGGGCCTCAGATGCTAGCGTGGAGATTTCACAGTCGTTGAGGGATACCAACGTTGCAAGTGCAATTCCGGATGGTAGAACACGGGTGGATAAGCCAAAGTTGAGCACAGGCAGATAACCTTCGTTGTTGACAATTTCGACAACCATGTGTGGTAGGGTCACATTGTGTGTCAAGACAACGTCAATAATAGGGGATGCAACGTAATCCCCGTCAGTGACAGCAGCAGAGGGCGTCAAAAGAACATAAGTAGTGGATTGGGGCGGTGATCGCACGAACTCTAAAGAACACAGTTGCGTAGGCTTAGCAGGAAGAGTCTCGAGGCCAGAAGCTAGTTCAAGTTGCAGGACACTGGCGCCGCAGTCGACGAGGGCTGAATGTGTCGACAAAAAGTCAATACCCAAGATCACGTCGTATGGGCACCGCTCAACCACTAGAAACTGAGCGCTCGTCCTATAGCCAGATATAGTCACGCAGGTAGTACACGTTCCAACAACAGCAGGTGTGCTTCCATCGGCGACTCTGACTGTACGTAGCACGGCGAGTGTCAGGACTTTTTTCAGTTTCTCACGAAGACTATCGCTCATCACCGAGATCTGTGCACCAGTGTTGATAAGGGCCGTAACAGTAACACCGTCGAGTTGGACTTCGAGCAAATTAGAGCGGGTAGGAAAAGTCAGACGAGTATTTCAAGGCCGGGTCGAGAATGCAGCGTCACCTCCGGGCGTTGCACTCGTTAGTTTTCCGATGCGTAGCGTCCAGAGTTGGCAGGCGACGGGAAACGGTGGGCTTGCGGCGAAGGGAATCGGCGGGCTTGCGGCGAGCGAGATCGGCGATCGCGCGGCAATGGGGACCTGCTGTACACGTTGGTACAAGTGTCGATGTCGGGCATGTCAGTCGGGGGAGAGCGCGACGATTTTGCGCGGGAGTAGCCTTCAGGACGAGGGTTCCGGGTGCTCCAGCCAGTCGGCGACGTCTGACGGCTCCAGCAGTGTCGTGCATTATGCCCAACTCGAGAGCACGCGAAACATATTGGGCGATCATCCGGCGTCCGCCACTCAGCGGGATTGCGGTATCGCGAGTAAAAAGGCTGGTTCCTCGGAGCGGCTGGTGGAACTGGTGGTGTGACTGGTGCGACTGGCGGCACGCGAACAGTGCATGCAGACAGAGGAGAGTCCCAAGTTAGCGACATCCTGTCGAACCACGGCTTGAATCAATGAAAGCATAGGCTGGTTGGCTGCCGAGACATCGGGCACGAGAGGGGCTGGTGACATTGCTTCTAGTTAACGGCGAACGATCCGTGTCAAAGTGTTCGAAACGGGTGATTCGAACGTAGGTAGTGGTTCCTCACATGATGACGATGCGGCAGTATTGGGGAGCCTGGTGAATTGCTGGGCGATACGGCAGGATTTGGCTTGTTTGAATCGCCGACACTATTTCACAATAGCATCCACGGTGGTACAGTTCTTGAATACTAAGAGGTTGAATGCGTCATCGGCGATTCCTTTGAGTATGTACCCGATCTTGTCCGCTTCAGACATGCTACCGTCAACTTTACGGCAAAGCGCTAGAATATCCTGAATATACGAAATCTATGATTCAGTAGATGACTGCGTGCGAGAGCCAAGTTCCTTTTTAGCGGCTAGCTGACGACCCAAGAGCTTGCCGAACAAGTCATTCAGTTTTTCTTTGTAAACGTCCCAGCTGGTCAGATAGTGTTCAGGCATCTCGTACCAGACGCGCGCGGTTTCTTTCAGATAAAATACCACATTCGCCAGCATACGCGTATCGTCCCATCTGTTCTGTTTGCTGACACGCTCATACCATTCAATCCAGTCCTCGACGTTCACGTTATCTGTGCCACAGAAGGTTCGCGGATCTTGCGGAAGCGATAAGATGACAGACGGTGGGGACGGCTGCTGCACGGCAGATTCCGGCTGCTGCACGGTAGGTTCCGGCGCTCTGCATGCTTTAGTGGCCATCGCCGAAGGAACAACGCAGCGACCACTTCGGAGTTCCGTCTTGGGTGATGGTGATGAACAGGCAGCGTACCCCGCACCTTCACCAGAAAATGTTGCGCAAAAACGTATATTTACAAATATTTACAGGCGAGAAGCACAGGCGTAACAGCAACCAGCCAAGATGGCAATGAGCAACCTCTACTTCCTCTTCTTCAGTGCCTTCGCTGACCTCTGTTTCGGTGCCGATCTTCTTGTGCCTCGCGGCAATATTGACAAAATCCTGGGCGTGCATAAAATCGGACAGGGCTTTGCGTCGGTTATTCATTACTGCACTTACTCATTGGGGGTGATGAGCATTGAAGTCGCCCACAATAAGATGAGGAGCTGTACAACTCTGGATTGTTTAAAGACAGGTACCAGAAATCAATGTGATCTCTGGGTGGAATGTAGCCGCCGAGTATCGAGAAGACCCGTCCTTTAAGTGTTAACGTCAAACAAAGGTACTGGTTCGTGTTATTGGGCTGGAGGACATGGCGGTAGTTATGAAATATCTCGGCGTATGCACACTAACACCTTGCTAGTTTCATCAGCTTCTCACGACCACAGCAATACATATCCAGAAAGGCGGAAAGCAGAAGGCATGTTGGGCTCACATATCACAATCACAGCGAAGCGGTATTTCTGGACGGGTTGTCGGAAGTCACTCAGGTGAGCACGCAGGCCTCGGGCATTCCACTGCATCACTACACTGCGACGTATGCGCATCGACGCAGAGGAGGTGCTGTGTGGCAGCGCCATAGCGAATTACTGAAGTGCCGCCAAGAGCGGCTCAATTGCGTCCAAAAACTGAACAACAACCCTTGCTGTTGGCGTATTGAGGCCTGAAAGCAGCGTGCGCATGGAGTGTACAGTTGTTTCAGAAGAACGTTCACCTGCTGGCCTTCCGAATTGTCCATATTGTCCGCTCGAACGGCATTTAATCTTGGACGCGTTGGTTCGACGACCTTGGATGACAGAGCAGGCCATTCAACATCAGAGGTGGAGGATAATATACCTGTATCTTTCTGAACCACCCTGGTAACATGTGGCACTGCAGCAGATGGCGTCTTATCATTCTGTGTCTCAAGACCTTGAGGCAACTGAGCTGAGAGTTGCTGTGACGGTGGCTGAGCCAGACTAGTGGCGTGTGACTCTGGGCGTCGGCGTCGGGAACGACGTTTGCGGCGACGAATAGACGCGGCCGCCTCTTGGTAACTTGAGTTCCCCTTTACCATCTTCTTCAGGATGAGCCTCTCGTTCTTCACCATAAGACAGTCTTTAGCTGTCCCCTCATGAGCACCGAAGCAGTTGGTACACTTGACAGTCTCCGTGGTGCAAGTATCGTGGTGGTGTGAGCCGCCGCATCAACGGCGGGATATTTCGTTTCTGCAAATAACACTTACATGGCCAATCTTGTTGCATTTGTGGCATTGAACATGCCTGGGAACATACAGACGGACACGATGCCGCACATAGACTACCTTGACGCGGGATGGGATAGAATCGGTTTAAAAAACTACTTTAACACACCGTGATCGGCCGAAACGATGGATATTGACTATCCTGGCCGTAGAATTCACGAGTGTCCACAGGTCGCTGACAGTTATTTCAGGGTCTACATCTGTACATCAGGGTCTACAACTCCAGTGGAAGTCCGTTTTCCATGAGACAGATAGGGGCGGACCCGCATACCGCCTAACACTCCAATTTCTTTCAGCTTGTCCACTGACGCCCAAGATTTCACATCTAGGGTAAGAGCATTCTTCCATGCGTTGATTCTGACCTCTTGTACTTGTCCCGGAATCACCTAGTCGAAAAATTGGGTCAGCCGCTGTCTGTTAATGGTATTCAAATTACCCGTCTCTGTTGTGGTTACGAAAACCACAGAAAATCCTTCAGATGCGTCAACATTCTCTGTAGGCAACTCCCTCGCTGCTGATGTCCGACGCAACACGCCAGGTTTGTCAACAGTCTTTGTAGTGGACTCACCAGCTGTTGATGTCCGGCGCAACTTGCTTTTCGGGCGGCGCGATTCAACAAGCGTGAAGCTGCTACTGTCGGAATCCATCTCAGTCACCGTGGAGTCTGGAAGCTCCAGGTCGGTGATGGCCGTAGCAAAGAAGGCACCAACCGGCCGAGCAGCAGTTCAGTCGACTGAGTCGACGGGAAGCTGCACGGGAGGTGTGCCCGCCATCCTGAAGGATGACGCGATCACTGTGTACACACAATATTAAAACTACAGAAAAGTGGAACAGCCGAAAACACAGACGTTCTCTATCGCCACTTCTTCCTTCTCGCCCATTGACCCAAAACGCCAATCAAATCTACCACAATGTCTACCCCTGCCTCTGAAGACCCTTTATGACCCTTTCGACTGAACGTTGCCTGCGCGAACAGCCTTCTTTTAGGAGCGAAGCTCCTTATAGCGGCACCCGTTCCGTCCCCGTCGTAATAGTAGTAGTGTGTAACCAGTCTGAGAAAAATGAGAAAAAAATTTCGAAGTTGTGTCCGTAGCGCGGAATCGAACCAGGGACCCCTCGCTTCCGAGCGCGCGGCGTTAGCCCACTACGCCACGAAGCGCACATAGACACACGCACCACGATGGCAATAAATACCCAACATTAACGAAAGGCCGCGTTTCTAGCGCGTTTCTAACGCGTTTGTGCTAGCGCGTTACGGCCCGTGTAAGAAGCTGGTGTAAGACGCTGTGGCCTCTCCGCCTTACCTTCAACGCGTTTCGAACGCGCTGCCCAAGGCGGTGGCAAGTCAAGTTCAAGTCGAGGAGCGTTTATGAATACGGGGGGTATACTCTCTCAGCAGTCATGTGATGGCGTCGGCAAACGCGGTGCACGTTCCGGCATGTGTAAATGGCTGCGTAAGACGCTGTGGCCGCTCCCCCTTACTAGAGAGTACTGCACGTTTCTAACGCGTTTGTGCTAGCGTCCCCTTAAGCGGGAGATCCGATGATTCCCTCCGGAGCTTCGCCCACTCATCATCATTCACCCCGTGGATATGCTGTGATTTTTTTCGCAGTGGCCACACCACAAATCCATGCTGTGACAACTGTGGCGCCGTGGAATCTATGGAGTACATCTTGTTCGAGTGCCCAGCAGAGACGAGCGACGCCGATATAAAAGGAGCATGGAAAAGCTTTACCAAGGCCCCGTGACATTGACACAGTTGTATGGTCCCTGGCCTTGCCCATCAAAACAGAGCAAAGCCTTACACTTCTTGTTTTCAAGTGAAGCTTATATGCCGCAATCGTGTCGGCGTCTGTGTTGGCAAGCGAAAAAACCCAAGCCGCGCGAAAATGAAAATTCCACGTCGGGCTGCGGTATCGAACCACCCACCTCCGTGTTGCGAGACCACCCCGCTAACCGATTCAGCCAGTGTACGTTCATCATGCGCGCCCTATAAAGCGGGGTTTTATATGCCAACGCCTTTGTATATGCATGAAGTAGTAGTAGTGATTTTATTGAAGAAGAAAAATGACGCTTATTTCTGCTGCCCAATAGGGAGCACGGCGCAGCGTCAGGGGAAGGGGGAAAATGTCGCAGTTTCGCCCTAAGGGCGAAGCAATGAATGCGATAGCAACACAGCAATGTTATACGAAGTAAGGTGAGCGGCTTTGGTAGCAACAACACGCAGAACTGTTGTCGACGCCATCGGCGTTTTGCCCGTGTTAGCTCAAAATGCGTGCGGCGTTGGTGACTGTTGCTGGAGCCTCTGATATAAATAGGCACTTGGTGCCGCAGCTAAACGTCGCCTCCCTTCCTTCCCCCTCCCCCACGGCCTCTCGCGCGTCTGAAGAAGGCGCGTTTGCTCTACATATATGGTGATTGTAAAGGTGAAACGAGACGCCTACTTCTGCAGCCCTTAAGCGAGCACGGCGCAGAACGCGCGTTTGTTCTCCGCCGTGCGTTCACTCCCCGTGAAAGACGCGCCCCTCGCGCCCTTTCACTCGCACATACAGCGTTCGGCGCGCGGCGACGATTTCATCTCCAAATGACGTCATACGGAACCTCACGGCGACGGCGACGGCGACGGCGACGCCGACGGCAGAAATCTGCTTTTGAGTGTCCATATAATTGCTATCGCAATAAAAGGAGATAAAGATGTTGAAAGGAAGGGAAGAGAAGGAGAAGCAGCAAGAGTCTCATCCGATCATGGAGGAGGCTGGTGATGATGAAGTGAGGCTGCTGTAGCCCACGTATCCAGGAAGACGCAGGTTGGCTGTAGCAGCTTACACCTCCTACAGAACAAGCACATCGTACTCGCTCCGCAATAGGTGCATGGAGAGGTCTGCCTGCCGCTGCCGCAACGAGTTTGCGTTCCACTGGAGCACGCTCGGGCGGCGGCGGCAACGTGCAGGCGGGAGGGGACTAGCCATGTTGACTACTAGGTGGGGGCACACCACCTGCCTTGAGGCAGATAGAACATGAAGAAGTAGACGCTGAGCCCGCAGCTGGCGCGCGTGATCACACAATACCCCCAGCCAATCACAGGCGTCCCCTCCCTTCGTAAGAGGGAAAGGGTGTGATCGCGTGTTCGCTCGTCTCGCGCCCGCCGTTTCCTGCCAGTTCAGGCCCGGCAGTCAGCTAGGGAGGCCGCCTTTGGTTCGTTCTACCGAAGAGAAGGCTGCGTTTAAGCAGCGGCAGCGGGCCCGTGAACGTCTCAAACGCTCAAAAAACTAACCATCACCTGTCCTAGGGTTGGGCATGCCTCGCGTGCACCCATGTGTCCGGTAGGGGAGGGTTTTTTATATATTGAGCCATTTGGTTTGCTGTCTAAACTATGACTCACATACGTCGTCTCATCAAGCCTTCGAGTTTATTTTATTTTGCATTTACCATCTACTTTCATGGCATCGCACACTTACCCTGCTGGTGATAACATCGCACGACCTGCATTTTTTTTTTAAATGCGAAGTATTTCTTGGCGAACATTTGCCACTTTCACAGTATCTATCTATCTAGCCGCCTGCGTCTTAATGCTCTCATGGTCTTCTTTTTCTTTCTGCTGTTTTACGTACCAAAACCAGTTCTCATTATGAGGCACGCCGTAGTGGAGGGCTCCGGATTAATTTTGACCACCTGGGGTTCTTTAACCTGCACTACAACGCAAGCACACGGGCGTTTTTGCATTTCGCCTCCATCGAAATGCGGCCGCCGTGGCCGGGATGCAACACTACATTTGCTAGTAGGCACAGCGTTTGACCGCTGGCGCCACGCTGCGCCGCTCGCACGTACCGCGTTTGTAGGTGGTTTCTTTCACCGAGGGCGCTCGAACGCAATCATATGGTTCGCATGAATGCAACCCTCGGAAGCGTTGCAGTATGGCACAGTGGCTACGGCGCTCGCTTTGGGATCATGCGTACGCTGGTTCGAATTTCGCCCGGGCTAGAATTTTTTTTCCTTAATATCACGCTTTTCTTTTTTTTTTCCTCTCTGTTTGCCAGCGTGGTTGTTTGAACCCCGGTGCCACGGCGGCAGCCGTGGTACCGGGCGCCGACGCGAAGCGGCGGTCGTTGGGGTGTTGCAGAGCGCAGCGTAGCAACACCCCAAATAAAAAAATACTGCTCCAGTCAGGTAGACTGCTCCCTCCCTGATAGTGAGATTATATTTGGATCATCAAAACAGTGATGCGTTTATAATACCACCGATACCAACAGCAGGCTAGTCACCGCCAGCCCAGCGTTTTCTCCGTCAACGCCTCCTCCGTTCCAACGGCGGCGGCTACAAACATGGTACGCGCGAGCGGCGCAGCGTGGCGCCAGCGGTCAAACGCTGTACCTACTAGCAATTGTAAATACGCGGCCGGGATTCGACCCCGCGATCTCGTGTTCAGCAGCACAACGCCTTAGCTGACTGAGCCACCCCGGCGGGTTAGTGCTCTCATGGTCGTATCGTTAACTTGGTATTCACCAAAATTGTCATAGTATGACAAGAGTGTATGACGAACATAAATGATAGGCCATGACATTAATTTCATGACATGCGTGTTGTGTAGGACGTGAAACAGCCACCTCAAATGACAATGCCCTAGCGAAAAAAGAATAGCACTCAAAAGCCACCGAAATGCATTCTCACGTGGTTATTAAGTGAAGAAAACACTAAAGGGTGGTGGTAGAAGTCATAGTAGTGATGAGCATGACTCATAAAAAATGACAATGACTCAGGAAAAAAATTAACACTAAAAACCACTTAAATGGATTCGGACTTGGGTATTTAGTGAAAGAAACACTAAAGGATTTGTGGTAGAAGTGACAGCCCTGAGCATGACTCAGCAAAAATGACAATGATTCAGCGAAAAAAAATTCACTCAAAAACCACCGAAATGGGTTATGACGTGGGTAATAAGTGAGGGAAACCCTAAAAGATGGTGGTAGAAGCCATAGTCATGACCATGACTTTGCAAAAAATGAATAACTCAGCGAAAGAAGATTAACACTCAAAAACCGATGTAATGGGTTCGGATGTGGTACTAAGTGAAGGAAAAGGTTAAATATTGATGGTCGAAGTCATTGTCATGAGCATGACTAAGGCTTTCGCCTTAAGGTCGCTTCGGCCACATGACATGAATGTTATGGCATGCATGTCATGTAGGTCATGAAGCAACCGCCGAAGTCTTGGTGCTCATGGTCGTTTCGTTAACTTCGTAGGCTCCCCGCACAGTGCTTCGCATAAGATCTATTCCCAAAGGGCGTGGGATCTGCTGGCTTTCTTTTTTTCATTTACTTCTTCTGCGTACATTCTTCTAGGGCCTTTCTTCTCCTTCGTCCCATTCCCGTCAGAGTAGCATGTAGGGCAAAATACGCTGGCTAAACACTCTGCATTTTCAATAAAGAGCTTTCTCTCTCACGTCTTTGTTGTCACGGATCTCAGCGCAATGCTTGGCTGATTTGCTAAACTGGCACCTAACAGGCTTATCCGCCATGCTGTGTAGAGCCGCTGATGATGACACGCTGCGAAAGAAACCACATCGTCTCTTTATTCTGAACGACTTCTGAAACATTCGGACATACCTGTTGAGCCACAGCTGCTCGGCACCGAAGTTGATCGAAGTACTCCAGACGGAGGCTCAGGCGGAACAATGGCCGGCTATGTATGCCAGGCTAACCCAGCCTGCTGCAGCACCACCACCACCTTCTTTCCTATCGTCATCCGGTCGTCATTTGTTGCGTCCGCTTCTGCTTGAATCGCTGCTGTAGCTGCGGACGCCGTCGGCGGCGTGTAAAGCTTACGAAACTTCAGCCCCTAGTTTGACTATAGAACTCGGAAGAAAATCTCTGGTAACATGGGGCAATATTGATGCCAAAGCCGCAACTCACCCATTGAGTGAAAAATTATTCCATCTCCCGCTAAAGGGAACCATGTGTGGATGCGAAGCAGCGGGGAGATGGTTAGCTTGAGCGGGAGACGGTTTCGCAGTAGCGGTCCGAGCGCTCATCGCGGCGCTGCACAGGAGAGAGAATGAGGCGCGCGCGCTCCGTCATTTTCATACCGCGGAACTACCGTGGCGCCCCCAGCGGAGTATGCAGCTGTCGCACCATTTGTCGCCGCTCCGTATTCCTAGAGGAGAGAAACGGGAAGAGCGTAGGAGAGGAGAGTGAGGGGGAGGGGACGCGCATGCGCTGTGCGGGTGTGGGACGCCGCGGGAGGGACGGACAAAGCCGCCGGCAAGAAATGCTTCGCATTTAAAAGCCGGCGCTTGTCATCTGTAGCAAGGAAACGGCACCTAATTTCCCATTGGCTGCGGCGCCACTTAAGGAGCGTGCCTCCACGGAGCAGAGCGAGCGAAATGGAACAGCTGCTGGCCGTATTAGTGCGCCAGGTGTTGTGTGAGGGCTGAGGGCATGGCCGCGACTCCACGTCACCCTCGCTCTCGCTCTCGGAAGCCTGTGTTATCCGCGCGTTCTTCAGTGTCCACACAAACTCGCGCCTGCGTCCTACCTGCGCATCGGTAAGGCCAAATCAAAGCGCGCCAAGCGCCTCAACGCGCTCACTTGCCCGCGAAAAGTTCACAACTTGAAGCACCGCGCAGTGGCGTTCAATTGGAGATTAATGCTTTCGCATTCACAACTTATAAAAACTGCTTAGGTGGGCTCGGATTTTTTACCCATGTTTGTGCGAAAATGCTTTTCAAACTCTTAACATGCACTTGCGCTTTATCATAAAGATGTTGAAGTTGATAGATGTTTGGCAACGACGAGACCACCCTCAGAGAATACTTCGGAGATACTCTCGAACGATGATAGTTTAATCTCCGAAGTGTTTGTTGAGAATTTCCACTGCGTTGTTATAGCAATCTTCATTTGCATAATGTTCGATCCAGCCGAAGCGGCTGCTGCAGTGACGAGGATTCTCAGTTTATTAAACTCCTCAGCAGTGTTGATGGTGTCGTTATGGTGCGCAGCCATTGCAAATTGTCAAAAAACGCCGCCATTGTTTCTT
Source organism: Dermacentor silvarum (assembly GCF_013339745.2). Lineage (NCBI taxonomy): Eukaryota > Metazoa > Arthropoda > Arachnida > Ixodida > Ixodidae > Dermacentor > Dermacentor silvarum. Next base: position 120,549,583 of record NC_051161.1, read on the forward strand.
GTTTGCATCGAACTTCATAGGTTCTAGCTGCGGCAGCTTAGACTTGACGCCGTTCGAATTTTTACTGCTTATCGGGCGTGAAGCTTGACACGTACGGCCGGTTTCAAACTGGAAACGAAGCTTAGGTGACATAGTGCACACCCTTGTCTCCGTGTTTGCTTGCGTGTAACCTCTCACTCTGGCTCAGCTGATCAGGTGCCTTGTCTAAATTGTCCTCATTAGTTTTCCTGATCAGCATTTAAAGCGCCTCGATACAGACATGCAGGGCGCTCACTTCGCATGCTCAAAGCTATAGCTATCAATGTAGTCAGTCTACTTCTTCCTTTCGGACGCCATCCAGTTGAAGGCACAGGCTCTAGCGTCACCGGAGTGGCCATTCCGCGAGTCCCCAGGCTGCCCTGAACTGTTCGTGAGTGCGCATCGGTCACAGCACGTCACCGTGTACGCTTCGATGAGGGTGACGTCGTCTCGGAGGTTCCGGGTTTCGGCAACATGTGGCGGACCGCAGGTCCCGCCGGCTGCCACATTCTCTTGAACAATAAAGAGACGGCCCATCCAAACGGCGCATTTGTTTTATTGGAACAGCAAACGGGGGGAGGGGGGCGGGGAGGCGTATGCGCTTGAGCACGCGGCATCTCGTAGGCAGCTGAGCTGACCATAGAGAAGAAAAAAAAGTGTTTGCTTTCACTATGAGCTGACCCGATCATGATTTGTGGTTCGTTAGGTGGATTGAAAAACGTAGTTCTAACAGATGGGGTTGTAGCCTATATCGTTCGCGCCGTTACTTGTTTTTAAATACGTAAGCGTTCCTCTGCTTACCCAATGAGAAAACTGTCCGTCAGTCCGTCCTTCCCGTAAAGACGACCGCTTTTAAGTTATCGGTCCGTGCGTCTCTCTTCAACGCGTAGCAGCGAAAAGACAGCGCGCGGAGCTATCAGCACTGGGCACACTGTGTTAGCTTCACAGATAATCTTCAAGATACGCTCCGCGCGGGAGTGCCTGAGTGGGTTTCATTGGTCCGTACCGCCGTCAGAGTCCTTTCATCACGGTTCATAATGGTTCGACACGGATGGACAAGGCGCCAAAGAGCGATAACGGCTTATGATGATTGTAGCGGCATCAGCGCACCTGGTGCCGCGACCTGCAGTACATTGTTTGCTTGTTTATGTTCGTTACACTTTGTTAAACAATGCACCTTGAGTCGCCGTCCACACCAGTTCGTCTCGCCGCAGCGCTCTCGTTTGTACTGGCCGGATCAAGTGTAGTAACACTGATAATGACACTGATAATGACACCGGGCTGCGTCGAGATGAGCAAATGAGACAATGCTTACGCATACTTAGTTGACTCTAGAGGAATTTCTGCGTGATTTTTATTATTATCATTTGCAAGTCTGCTCTATTCCTTAGCATCATTCGCAAATGTCGTTTTCAATTTTACAGTAATAAATAAAACAGCAATTAGGTTAATAATGAATTTGTTATTTAGAGACACCCAACAATATTCCCAATATTTAGGCTAACATATTCGTTCAGTTCGTTCAAGCTATTGTTAGTGCCACATTTAGCAGTAGTTGCTTATTTTCAAAAGAAATATTATCCGAGCCAAATCATATAGACGAGCTTTTGATTGTCGAACAATATACTGGGGCCTTCAGCTAGATATTGCCAGAAAGAGAAAAAATAACTTCTGACTAAACTGAGCAGGAACAGCTATGGACAAGAGCTAGACAATGCTATACATATTTAGCAATCAGCTTCAGAGTAAATTGTTGTTTTTTGTCTAAAGGAATGCATAGAACGCCTATATTGAGAAATTCTACAATGCATAATGCAGACACAAGAACTTGAAATATACATTCCACGTGTTTCTTTTGTTGTTGTTTTTTATTCGAGTAGATATTTATTTATCTATGAGATGGCTACGGTATGTTCATTCTGGTTGTTGCGCACGAGAATGGCTGCCCTAGTGCGCAGCTAGACATGCACGATTCGAAGTGTTCTCGGCAGAATTGAGATGGAGCCCGGGTTACAAAAAGACAACGAATTCGATTGTTATACAAAGCATAAACGTTTAATATAAAAACTTGCAATAAACTAAGCAAGCTCCTAGAACAAATGCAAACAGTCATGTAGCTCTAAATGTTATAGCAGAGGTAAATGAGCAAATAATATAAGGTCTGTGACCAGTCACAGGTACTTTTGATGGACCAGGCGAGAAAGAAATTAGCGTATCTTGCACCGGAGGCGCACTGCTAAAGAGACAGCGGAGCTGATGGGCACCTAGCTAGTCCTGGCTTTTTGGCTAGGCTATGCACTACCAAGTCATCCCCAGCATTTTCCGGAAGTTCTATTATTCATCGATTATCGATTGGCTATCGCAAGGTATTGGCCACGTATTTGGGCTAGGCTTAAACACCTTCGCTAGTTCACAGGGGTATGTGCCATTGCCTTTGGACCATTTCTGCAAGAGCGCCAGGATCAGTCCTTAATTTCTGTTCGCATGTTACGGACTAACGGTCTGCTTAAACAGCTCCGCTGTTAAAAGTGAGTTGCCCGTTGGCGGTTGATTTTTCTCTGCAGCTCTGACTTGCCGAAAAGCGGCGCAGGTGCCGAATGACATCAAGCTTGCATGACATCGAACTAGCCCTCTCCCAACGCGAGTTCGGGACTCACTTCACCGCCCGGCACAGCTGCACCTGCAATCCCTAACGTCGCCCCGTCCTCCATTCAGCGGGCGTCCTTAACACCTGTTTGTTTCCTTTTTTTTTGTTGTTGAGTAAGGTTCATTCCTATAAAAACCTGTAATAAACTGTTTCAGACAGTAGAAGGAGTGCGCTTGCTGCAGGCGGACGTAGATGTTTCAAACAATATAAGCCCATTTGCCGTAATATATTTGTACTACCCATCATTTTCATAGCGGTTGAATACTTGCAGCTCCATATTTACTTCTAGCAATTTGCGTACAAATACTTGAGCTAGGCATGCAGCTCTTGAGGATTGGGACAAAAGTGGTCATACGTGTCAAGTATAAATTCTAAGTTCTACGTTGGGTACGTCAAGCTCTGTGATGGCTCGTCATCCCTTTTAAAATGCAGGGCCTCCAGCCACGGATGGCTTGAGCGTGCGATCACGGGTTGTAGCAACAGGGTCAATCTGAATGGCCACACGACAAGTAAGCATGGCCCCTTATGGTGTAAGTCAGGCTACTTGCCAACAATCCATACGTCATGTACTGTGGACCAACTAGCCAGCCGACGTGACAATACCCTCTACAAGAAATTACCCTTCTACGTCACAAACAATAAGTTCCAGGAAAGTACCGAAATAAAGACCCAAGTGAATGATAAAGCAAATCCGAGAAACGTACGACAATTCACAGATGTGCGCGACAGGTCTGAGCTGCCATCGAGATTGTTCTATGTAAATACCGTGTTTTGTCACTTCGTTCCAAAGAACGAGAATGTGTAAACCTGTAAAAACGGACACGAAAGCGAATACACTTGGCGGCGCTTAGGACAGGGGCAAAACAGACACTGCCACACGGGTACCAGTACTAGCTCAATTCAAGATACTGCTCCGGTACGACATATCCTTGCTAAGATACAGCTCCGGTACGACAGATCCTTCATAAGCACCCCGAGAACGACCTCGACTCATACGAGGTTGCATACGCGCACTTCAATATATTTGATTCTGTCGAGGACGTAGACATCGTCGGAGTTATCTGAGGCGGCGAAAATGAAAGTGGCATCTGGTGAGAAAAAGCTTCACAATATATGATCTACGTCCAAAACACGAACCACCCAATGCTGGCAACAAAAGGGATTGGAACGCAGGGCATACTTTCTCTATTGCATAAGCTTGATCTTAAAAATTCTACCTGCCCCGATCAGATTTCTAACTCATTCTTAAGTCGATATGCAAGCTGGACATCACTATATCTATTTAAAATATTCACTCTTTCTCTTCAAACATCAGTGTTACCAGACTATTGGGGCAAGGCTGCAATAATTCCAATACATAAACCGGGCTCGAAATTAAATTTAAATAACTACCGCCCAGTGTCATTAACAAGCTCATGCTGCAAAATAATGGAACGCGTAATATTTAAGGCCATAATAACTCACCTAGAAACAAACGAACTTCTATATAAAAGATGTCGCAGTTTCGCCCGAAAGGCGAAGCATCGATTCCAATAGCAAATTAGTAGAGAGCTATTCGGAGTAGGGATAGTAGCTTTATCGGCTGCATAAACTTGGACACATTGGCTTACTAACTGAATTAACAATCGTGGTGTCAGCGCGCACAAGCAAACATGAATAGATCACACTGTATGACCGCAGCCAACGACTGTGAAAACGCTAGCAGCAAGCGCAGGTTCACGCAGTCTATCGCTTCAACGGAAACTGAGCGGCGAATGCACAGCGCATACAAACGTCAGAGCCGTGTGGAGATAAGAGACGGTGCGGGCGACGGGCACCGCCGGGCAAAGGGCACATGCGAAGTGGTTGGCAGAGGAGAAGCTGCCCCCCCCCCCTCTTCCCGTTTCTTGCTTTCGCGTGGGAGATTAAGTGGCAAGATACGCCTTTGGTGCCGGAGCACAGCGCCGCCCCGCCTCCCTCCCTCCCCTACCGCCACGGCCTTTCGCGCGACGGTCGTGTTTGCTTTCCACCGTGCGTTCGCTCTCCGTGATAGTGCGCGGGGGAGTTCGCCCTCCGGGATAGCGTGCGTCCCCCGCGCGCTTTCGCTCGCTCCTACGGCGCGCGGCGACGATTTTCTCGCCCTTGGAATCTATACGGAACCTCACGGCGACGACGACGGCGACGCCGACGGCAGAAATCTGGTTGAAGTGTCCATATAATTGCTATCGCAATAAAACAGCACGGTTTCATATCAAACCTGTCCACTATAACCAAATTAGCTGAGTTAACTCATGACATAGCTAACGTACTTAATAATGATGGCCATTTAGATGCAATTTTTCTAGACTTTTCTAAAGCGTTTGACGTAGTTCCACACCAGGATTAACTCACAAAATTATCGGCTTTTGGTATTAGTAATAAAATAATATCATGGATTAACAGTTTTCTAACCAATTGTAAACAGGGCGTCGCAATCAATTATCATCTTTCACAACCACTCGATGCCTACTCCGCAGTACCTCAAGGATCGATCGTTCTGGCACCACTCTTGTTCTTGATGTACATAACGACATCCAGTTTTCCATTAAAATATTGTCGCAGTTTCACCTGAAAGGCGAAGCATCAATTGCGATAGCAAATTTGTAGAGAGCTATACGGAGTAATGATAGTAGCTTTATCAGCTGTATAAATTTGGACATGCAGCAGCACCGGCAACACGCAGAACTGTTGTCGACGCCGTCGGCGTTTTGCCCGCGTTCGCACAAAATGCGTGCGGCGTTGGTGACTGTTGCCGGAGCCTCTGATATAAATAGGCATGATAAGTGGTTCTTGAGGGAAAGGGAAAGGTTGGCGCTATCTTCTGGTGCCGCAGCTACACGTCGCCTCCCTTCCCTCCCCCCTACGGCCTTTCGTGCGTCAGAAGAAGGCGCGTTTGCTCTACATATATGGTGATTGTAAAGGAGGAAAGAGACGCCTACTTCTGCAGCCCTTAAGGGAGCACGGCACAGAACGCGCGTTTGTTCTCCGCCGTTCGTTCACTCCCCGTGAAAGCGCGCGTCCCTCGCGCCCTTTCACTCGCACATACAGCGTTCGGCGGCGCGCGGCGACTATTTCATCTCCATTGACGTCATACGGAACCTCACGGCGACGGCGACGGCGACAGCGACGGCGACGGCGACGCCGACGGCAGAAATCTGCTTTGGAGTGTCCATATAATTGCTATCGCAATAAAACTCAATTCAGATGCGCCTGTTTGCTGACGACTGTGTCGTGTACACAGTCGTCCACAACTCAGACGAGCAGATAGAACTTCACAATTTACTGCAAACAATTTACTCTTGGTGCAACACTTGGGGCATAAAACTGAACACCTCAAAACACATTACATTTGTTTCACGAATAAGAAACGCCCGCTTAACTTTACGTATTCTATCGGAAGCTCAATAATCAACAAAAGCGACCAGGTAAAATACCTAGGTATTAAACTCCCGGGAGCCTTAACTGGGAGGCTCATATTTGGACAATGTGTCAAAAAGCCGAAGGCAAACTATCCTTTTTAAAAAGGAAACTGCGCGCAGCACTACCAGACGTCAAACTAATTGCGTACAAAACACTAATAAGGCCATGCCTAGAATACGCTGATTTATTCTGGAGCCCTTATCAAAAATGCCTTATAAAAAATAGAACGCATAGAAGAATTAGTAGTTAGATTTGTATATTCGGAATACAAAAGGCAGTCTAGTATCTCAGGTCTGCTCGCAAGGAGAAACATAATATCCCTCTCAAAGAGAAGAGCAATTTCACGATTAAAATTCATCTATCAATAATACCATGGTCATTTCCAGATAACACGTTCTCATTAACTGCAAGATCCTCCAAAACGCTCAACCAGACTAAATCATTCCAAAACAATCTATATTCCCCCAAGTCATGTTAATGTTCACAAACGCACCCTTTTTCCATCAGCCATTTCCCAGTGGAACAAGTTAACAAACGAAATTGTGTGTTGCAATAACATAGACTCTTTTATTAACCGCATTCAGTGTATGGACTTTTCAACATGATTTTTTTATCACTACATTTCTGTACCACTCCTGCATGGGCCGTGAAGGGCCTGCAGTATATTCAAATAAAAAAAATAAAAAAGTGTTTTATGAGCCACGTGAAAACTTTAAAAGTCGTAGTGCTGGATTCTGAAAGAAAGGCACCGCAGACGATATTCATGTCTTACTCTGGATCAAAGGTTGTCATGCAGTCACTAGCGTGTGAGACTTCCTTTCAAAATGCATTTATCGAACTCCCGTGCTGTTGGACAGCACTTCCTCCAATGCTCCAGCTTTTACAGGGCATCACGACTGTTCACGAAGTGAGGTTCTTAACAAATTGAGTATATTTTGCGGTCCCGGTGACATTGTTTGCTGTATCTGAACAACAATCAAACACACAGCACAAACTATTAGCTACGTGTAAAGATATAAAGTAGCAAGTGATGCCCATTGTCTCAAACATGCGATTTTGGACTGCTGTCACTTGACCTCTTCAACACATTGTTAATTTTCAAGGCGCCAAACCACTAGCTTTTTCAGACCTGTCTACACAAGGATCCTATAGAACTTTTCATGTGATAGAAGAATTGCTATCTAAAGCATGTTTGCATCCACATTCCACTCACCTATATCCCTGTAAAGGTCCTTTCCTTTTTCTCTAGTACGAAAGGTTGTTTCTTCTGAAATAGCGGTCAAACAAAATTTGTAAATTACAATGTTGCGAGTTTTCTCAAAAAAAAAAAAAAACTCCCGCAATACCAATACTCAAACACTTGTGAATGTGCCTCTCGTGTAAATTTTTAACTTACTTGGCCAAAAATCGAGTTCCATGTAGGGGCCGCCTGTTTCACGGTCATACCCCAGCTTGGCGTTAACAGGATTGTCATATCTGAAATCATATCACACCTACGTTAACAGACAAAGACGTAGTTATCACTATTTCCAAATTCTCACACAAGGCATGTCAACTTTATTTAACACAGCTACATCACCACTTTGTGGCGGTTAGCGGAGTAAAATCGCGTGCGAATTTAGACAAGTAGCGCTTTCTTATACGCTGGTATTCATGCTTATTATATAGTATAAGTATACGTAGGGCAATTGTTTTTGTTTAACAAAAGGTTTTTCAAGAATAGCTCCAATATGCGCCAGTCCTCAGAGAATAAGGAAATCTCAGTTCGTGGAATTGAAGCATTATGAAAAGATGGTAAGTTTTGTGATGAGACAAGAACGCATCAAGGTAGTGGTATCACGGTAGTATTATTAACAGTAAGGTAGAAGCATTGAATTTCGTACCAGAGCAGTGGAAGCGATGTACATTAGTCTGGTAGATATATTTAACGGCATCTTATAGGTGTTTGCAACTCATTGCAAATAGGACAATTAACTTGGATTAACTGGAGGCACCATTTAGGGAGCTCTTAATTATAGTTGAAAGAAGTTGGTGAGCAACCAGGCAACCATTAATTTATCAAGTTAAGTGGAATATATTGTGACGGGGCGTCAAATAGATAAAGGTGGGATAGGATTTATATACAGGGACTTTTGGTAGAGATGGCCACGATCGCTGAACACGCGCAGCGTTCCCCGGCGATCGTCGTCTTCTTAATGCAAGGAGGCGGTCCGTAACAACTAACCGCCCCGGCGGGCTGAGCGCCGTCTCGGCGCAGACTAATTAATTACACGAGGAGGCGACGGAAAAGTACGGCTTCAGTCGGGATACGTACACGACGTCACGAGATGGCAAGGTAGATGGTGAAGAACTGCCCAGTGGGGTTATTTCATAGTTCACGTCACTAAGTTGCCGTAAAACCTTGTAACGTCCGGTGTAACGCAATAGAAGCTTTTCGGAGAGACCGACGCGACGAGAAGGGGTCCAGAGAAGCACAAGAGATCCCGGAGAAAAGCAGAGGTGCCGGTGGCTGCGGTCATAACGGTCCTTTTGTAGTAATTGTGAGTCGGATAGTCGCTCATGAGCTATCTGACGTGCCAGATGGGCTCGCGCGGCTGCATCGTGGGCATACTCCGTGGTATGTTGTAGAACAGCAGGTAGGAGCGTGTCAAGAGGCAATGCAGGGTGGTGGCCATACAGGTGGTAAAATGGCGAAAAACCGTCGGTGTCGTTACGCGAGGAGTTGTACGCGAACGTGATGTATGGCAAAGCGCTGTCCCAGTCCCGATGATCGTCAGACACGTACATCGACAGCATATCGGTTAAGGTGTGGTTCAGCCTTTCGGTGAGCCCGTTGGTCTGCGGGTGGTACGCAGCAGTGAGCTTGTGCTCCACAGAACAGGAAGGAAGGAGGTCATCGACAACTTTCGTCAAGAAGTAGCGGCCTCAGTCTGCAAGCAGTTGCCTAGGAGCACCATGACGAAGGATGACGTCATGAAGGAGGAAATCGGCGACGTCAGTGGCGCAACTAGTCGGCAAAGTTCGCGTGATGGCAATACGCGTAGCGTAGTCGGTCACAACTGCGATCCACTTGTTCCCTGAAGCAGACGTAGGAAATGGACCGAGGAGGTCGAGCTCGACGCGGTAAAATGGCTCCTGGGGTATGTGAATAGGATGCAGAAGGCCTGCAGGCAACCCCCAGGGCCGTTTACGTCGCTGACAAAGGTCACACGCAGCAAAGTAGCGTCGAACAGATCGGTACAGAGCTGGCCAGAATAACTGGCACCGCACGCGATCGTATGTGCGGGATACGCCAAGATGGCCAGAGGTCGGAGCATCGTGGAGTTCTTGGAGAACAGTAGCACGAAGATGCTTGGGAAGAACAAGCAGAAGCTCTGGGCCGTCGGGAGTGGTACTACGACGGTAAAGAATATCGTCGTGAAGCTCAAACAGGCGAAGCGATGAATCGGGCTGACGAGAAGGGAGGCGGCCTATAGATCGTAACGTGTCGTCACTTTGCTGTCCAGCGCGTATGTTGGCAAGATCTGCAATAGCCATGACGAAGTCACCGTTATCACGTTCGGCGGTGTCGGGAGGGTCGACAGGGTGGCAGTCAGCCCGTGGAATAGCCAGAAATTTTTTTTTTTTTTTTTTTGGGGGGGGGGGGGGGGCTCAGGTTGCAGCGCGGCCTCCTCCTTATAGAATTTGTCGAGGGATCAAATGCATGAATAATAACTGCATTGCCAATTTCATTGTATATTAGATGCTGCAAAGGAATTATTGAACGCTATGCACTGTCCATTATAATATGTATGTTTTCATAACAGAATATATTCGTAAGCCCCCAAAATTGTGGCAGAAATAACTGATATCAATGCTTCCGTGTTTTTTTGTCTAATTAATAAGTAAAGAAAGCATTACATGAACTTTAGAACTATTGACCCTTTTCGCTGAGCAGTTTGTTTTAGAGAAACGAGATGGCGCTCACGGCGGCGCGCCATACCTCTCCTCAGCGACCGCGCACGAATACGAAACCATTACCGATTCTACCTTGCTTCTGTGCGATCAGCTGTCGGAAATGCAACTGAGTTTTCGCTAACACACTGTGCTCCAATCATGCTAGATTGAATAATGTGGATTGAAGACGTGTGCAGTAGTTGGCTGCAAAAATAGTGACTGGCATGTTAAGGAATAGAATGAATCTGTGTGGCAAAGTTCGCGGACAGCTGCTGCAACTGTCCGAACGTGTTCCGGCACTTCGTGATGTACGGCTTTCCTAGAGGATACAGAAATTTGCTCATCCGCCAGCCTTGTATCGCTAACCTTCAAAGAAAGGGCTTCAACCCCAGAACGTCGGCAACAGTGAGTACCACTCGTTAAACAATGACAAAGGGAGTAGCGCCGCTTCCTGTCATAGTAAGTTTCGCGCACGTTATATATACACATCTGTCCCAAATGGCAGGAAAACTTACGCCGGCTCTATCGCCGACGTATCAAGAATAACTGAATGGGCGCATTCTTGAATATATGCGCACTGTATATGCACAATAAATAATGGACTACACCTATGGCGCACGAATGGTCGAAGCTGAATGTTTCGTGACGGTCCACAAGAGTAAGCAAGTTACTAGCTGTAATATATATTTGCTACAAGGTATTACAATGTACAAAACAGCTACGTTTCAAGCCTTGTGCGCAGCAAGAACAAATCTATCGGATTCGGAACTGAGCACACCCGCGAGCGATTAGGCAGAAAATAATCAGATAGTGACCGCACCGAGGAACTTCACTGAGTCAGAAACTGACAAGCCACTGCTTCAAAATATTTGCCGAATAAAGAACAAAGAGCAAAACACACTAATCCTGACAGAATTCATAATCGCAAATCTTGGAGTGCATATTTAGCCCCGCTTTTAGAAGCACCATATAAACTGCCTGAGCCGTTTGGACATAGCTCAATCAGCTCAGAAAGCGCTTTTGCATGTTCTCTGAATCTGTGATCAAAGCTTCGTGTCGTCCACCTAGTCACCGTCTACGATATCTCCGAAAACAGAGGTTTTCTAAGCCGCGCCGGCGTCATACACTTCCATTGTAAACAAGGAGGCAACGGAGGCAGTTGAGGCAAGCAATGGACGCGTCACCACGTGATCAAATATGGCAGCGCCCGCGGGATCGCCGCGAAAAGGGTCAATATCAGTTCAAAACCAGCAAAGCAGTGCATGCCGCTTATATGAAAAACGTAAAGTCCATGAAATGAATAAGTTGAGGACAAATATTTTGATGAATCTTTGTCATTCAAGAACCTTGTTTACATTTTTCTACATATGCAACGGCCAGGAAGAAACCTCAATGACGCTATCCCTCGTTGCAATCGATTACGTAGGAGCAGCTGTAATTCGTCGTGTATTGTAATTACACCAAGATAATACTCGCCGCAGTGAGTACAAATAAAAAGTGGGAGTTCTGCAAAGTATATATTAGAAATGCGAAGATAGAATGGAGTATACAAATGCGAAGATACAACTCGCTAACGGGCAAAAAAAGAGTCGTTGGAAACAAAGTTCACTGCTTGTATACACAAAACCTCGCAGTAAGATATTTAAAAATACGTATGACTCTCCAATAAATCTACGTATTTAAGCAAACGTCAGTGTATATAATGCGTCAAATACGACAAATAAACATGTTGCTCAGTCACAGATAGTAAACTTTGAGCACAGAAAGACAGATTATCCTGGCAAGAACATAACTATGATCGCAGAAATAGTGATATGTACTTGGGCCATGCAGCGGTCACGACAGTGCCATGTGGGTAGCATAATAGAGGAATAATGCATAAATCAGTACGAAAATGTGTAATTTAACTGCCTGCACAACGCCAACAATTATTCTGCACCCAAAATTAAAGGAGGGTATTCCTTCGTTCTAAAAAAGAAATAAAAGCAGGTAGCTGAAAAGGAAAGAAAAGGACAAACGAAGGCCACAGATGATGCAGTAAGTTGAACTACCCAATATCCGGGTGTTTTTGGCGAACGCCGCGTGGGCCGGGCTTTCAATGAGCAAGGTCGGTCAAAATTGGTTATTGGTATCCTCGTAATTTTTGTATTCGCGTGATAATTGTGATCATGATGCTAACTGCTAGAATAAACGGCGAAAATTTGTGCGGTTTTAAAAGCTAATGAGCGGTCATACGTTTTCATAATTAAGAACTTATGGACCTGAAGAAACAGTGCTTTTTACGTGCATTGATTTTTGCTGCTTCGCTATCTAAAGGACAAACTTCTCTCGGCGGGAAAGTTGAGCGAAGCGGTCACGTTGATGCCGACGTCTCTGTGGGTGTATGGAAGCACCAGCCTAACCATGCGTTCCACATACATTGTAGAGTGCAAGTAGTTTTTTAGTAAACTCTTGTTAAAAAATATTCTCTTTGCGCTGGCAGTGGTGACTGGAAGGGTGACTAGAAGCTGCAGCAGTATTTACACATTTATATAGAAGCTGCTGTCGCAGGGAAAGATGGGCATCTATTCTGGTGCTAAAACCTAAAACACTCCCTTGATGTCGTTGGCATACTTGTTTAGGTACCTTGCAGAAACAGTAGGCTGTTCGATTCCAGCGATGTCCGTCGTTTCGTCAGGAAGTATGGAGAAGCAGCCTGCTTTTGAATCTAAGCTTTCTTTGATAATGTCACCACAAATTTCAATAATTTGGTTTTGTGCGTCTGGGCTTAAATACGAGGCAATACTGGGGCAACTTTCCAAATGGTTCTTCAGATATGTATCTCCACAATCAGCTCGCATGCGAAGAATCACTCTGAAAATGTCTGTATTTTCAGCAGGGGCATTGCTTAAATCCATAGGGCCCCTGTCCCTGTGGCCACGGAGAGCCAGACCTTGTCGCCCGCAAAAAAAAAAAAAATCCTCAATAATAGGCCGTTCACTTTCTTCTGTTTTCTCATATTTTACTTTGCCTGCCCTGGTCCAGCTGATCAATCACATTGGGCACGCTTCCTGAAAATGTTTGGAGAAAATTATCAGCTGCTAGCTGACAGTCACGGTGATATTTAGTATTTTCGTGTGTGTGGAAGATTGCGAGCGCGCGCTTCCATTTATGGAACGGCTTGGACAGGAGGGCTCCAGTGCGCGCATTTTGGCCCAAGTTTATAAGAACATTAACCCCATAAAGTTCTAGAATTGAAAAACTTTTAAAGCATGCCTTTGGAAATGTCAGCGCACCTGTCGCGTCAAAAGTTTATAAGAACTTTACACCCATAAAGTTTCGTAATTGAAATCCATGCGCTCCGTATATTCCGCGGCCGCTGCGAGATGCCGCAACGCGCCCGCTCGCTATCGAAAAGCCGTTGAAAGTTTGTGCTTGGGGCTCCTTGCGTTACGTGACTCCAGGTGCAAGGGCGTTGCCACGAAATCCAGCCCGAGTTCGCAATGTTCGTGCCGAAATGTCTTTTCGAGCGTGAAAAAGACATTGTAGACAAAATCCAGAATGATTGCCGGCGTCGGTGGTAGTTTTGGGCGGCGCTGCATGCCAGCACCAAAACATTTCGGGGGGGGGGGGGGGCTGAAGCCCCATCAGCCCCCCCCCCCCCCTGGCTACGCGCCTGCAGTCAGCATATTGGTGCATCCGGCCAGATTTGTAGAGCACGTCAAAGGTGTACTCCTGTGGTCGTAACGCCCAGTGGCCAAGCCTTCCTGTAGGATCCTTCAGCGACAAGAGCCAGCAAAGGGTATGGTGGTCCGTGACAACGGAAAACGTTCGGCCGTACAAATAAGGATGGAATTTTGCCACAGCCCAGACAAAAGCCAGGCATTCGCGCTCAGTTATCGAATTCCGCTCTGACGACGAGAGAAGGCGGCTGGCGTAGGCAATGACGCGGTCCTGGTCATTCTGGTGTTGGGCGAATACTGCACCTATGCCGTGGCCACTAGCGTCGGTGCGAACTTCTGTAGGGACCGACGGGTCATAATGCGCCAAAATGGGCAGTGAAGTGAGTAAACTGACCGGGGTGGTGAATACGGCAGCTTGTGCACGACCCCAGAAAAAAGCGATGTCCTTCTTGAGTAGGTCAGTAAGCGGCCGGGCAATGTCGGCAAAATTCCTGACAAAGTGGCAGAAGTAGGAACACAAGCCGTCAAAACTCCGTACATCGCTAACTGAGCGAGGAACAGGAAAGTTTCGGATGGCACGCACCTTGTCGGGGTCAGGTTGGACACCGCTAACACTAACAAGGTGACCGAGAACGGTGATGTGACGCCGAGCGAAACGACACTGGGAGGAGTTAACTTGTAGGCCAGCGCGGCGAAACACTTCGAGAAAGGCCGACAGGCGGGCTAGGTGGTCCTCAAAAGTAGCCTTAAAGACAATCACGTCATCTACATAGAATAAACACGTAGACCGTGCACTTATAGCCCAGAAGGAGAGAATCCATCATTCGCTCGAAGGTTGCGGGGGCATTACACAATCTACAAGGCAGAATTATAGACCCATTAGCTTGCTTTCAGTATTGTATAAAATATTCACCTAGATTATTTCCAATAGAATCAGGGCAACACTTCACTTCAGCCAACCAAGAGAACAGGCTGGCTTCAGGAAGGGATATTCTACGATGGATCATATCCATGTCATCAATCATGTAATCGAGAAATATGCGGAGTGCAATCAACCTCTCTATATGGCTTTCATAGATTATGAAAAGGCATTTGATTCAGTAGAGATAGCAGTAGTCATAAAGGCATTGCGCAATCAAGGAGTACCGGAGGCATACGCCAATATCTTGGCAAATATCTACAAGGATTCCACAGCTACCTTGGTTCTCCACAATAAAAGTAGAAAGCCACCTATCAAGAAATGGGTCAGGCAAGGAGACACAATCTCTCCAATGCTATTTATTCACTGCATGCTTAGAAGAAGTATTCAAGCTCTTAGACTGGGAAGGCTTAGGAGTGAGGATCAGCGGCGAATATCTCAGCAACCTTCGGTTTGCAGATGACATTGTCCAATTCATCAACAATGGAGACGAATTACAGCAGATGAATGAGGACCTTAATCGAGAAAGTGTAAGAATTCGGTTGAAGATGAATATGCAGAAGACAAAGATATTGTGACCGACTGGTGACCTCTAGGTGACGGCGAGCGGCTGGACCATGTCGTGGCAGCGTCAGGATTGTAGGGGTGTGCCGCAGATAGTGGGTCAAAAGGGCTGCGATCAAGGCGGCGAGCATGGCCAAAGGATGAAGTACGTGGCGGGAACGACTAGCGGTTGTGACAGTAGCGAGCAACGTGCCCGACACGGCGGCTGTTAAAGCAGATAGGCCGATTGTCTTCAGTTCGCGAATCAGCAGGGTTCCGCGATTGTGGAAAGAACCGTGGATACCGAGGGACGATGTTGGGGCCCCGGAAGCGGATGTAGGGCTCACAACGGCGCAAGCAGCGTGAACCCCGAGATTCGCGAATTCGTTTACCACGATGGCTTGGACGAGTGAAACAGCTGGCGTGCTCGAGTCACCGGCGTTAGAGCTGGTAAAGAGGCTAGCGGGAGCCATAGCCTCGATTTCGCGGCGGACAATCTTTGTCAATAAGGCCGACGGCGGTGAAAGGTTAGATGGCGGCCGCTCTTCACACGAAGACGTTGCAGCGGTGTTAGGAAGCCGGGCGAATGGTCGTTCAATACGGCGGCTCTTAGCCTGCTCGAAGCGCTGACACTCCTCGATCGACGGTAGCACAATTTCGGCACATGAGCAAATTGAATGCGTCGTCCGCTATCCCTTTCAGGACGTGGCCAACCTTGTCAGACTCTGGCATGTTACTGTGAGCTTTACGGCACAGCGCTAGCACATCCTGTATGTACGACAAATATGATTCCGTGGACCTCTGGGCTCGAGTTGACAGCTGTTGCTTCGCAGCGATTTTTCGACTGGTGGCCTTATCGAACAGGTTACGGAGCTTTTGTTTGAATGTATACCAGCTCCCAAAGTCGGCCTCGTGATTGTCATACCACGACTTCGCCGTTCCACTAAGATAAAACACCACATTGGCCATCATGACTGTCAGGTCCCAGTGGTTGGAATCGCTCACCCGTTCGTATAGCGTGAGCCATTCCTCAACGTCGATACCATCGGCGCCGTTGAACGTTCCAGGGTCTCGGGGTTGGACTACTACAATCGGTGTCCGTGGCGCAGAAGCAGATTCCGGTTGGTGTGCCATGGTGGTCGCACCGCAGCGCGACCGCTTCGGAGCTCCGTCGTCTGGCGAGAATACCCCGCACCTTCCAACAATGTATGACGGGGCGTCAAATAGATCAAAGAGGGACAGTATTTATATACAGGGACTGTTGACAGAGATGACCAAGATGGCTGAACACGCGCAGCGTTCCCCGGCGATCGTTGTCTTCTTCCTTAATGCAAGGAGGGGCCCGTAACAATATTTTCGTATTAAAAAGGCAGCCGATCCACTGAGTTGAAATGTACATCCCTTTGAGGGTGAATGCCGTAAATATACGGCGCCGCGAACAAGCCCCAAATGGTCGATGCCGTATATTTACAAAGCCGTCTGTAAGTTTGAAAAACAGGCCAATTTTTCAACTATTTGTTGCCCAGCAAGTGCTGCCGGACTGTGTGCATGGATACAACCAATTTTTGTTTTGGCTCCATAACCTCTTGGTTTTCATTCCACGGCTTTTTTACGCGCGATCGTGCGATCGTGCGCGTAACACCGATCCCGTGTATCAGAGCCTGTGAACGTCAACCACAGCGATCACAAGGCAATACTGTGCAAGTGCAGAGTCGTCCGTGAAAGTGTGAGTGTGTGCGTATAATCAACGGCTACGTGATCTAAAATAAAGGCTATGCAACTTAACGAAATGTGTCTTCATTCAACTTCAACATTAAAAAGTACAATCCTAAACAAGCAATCAAATCCCATGTGCATCGCATCGGGTCGCTCAGCATTGCTTGGGTTCGTTGCGTGGTCGTTGGCTTTGGACTTTGACTGTGATTCAGTTTGCATGGGCGAAAGCTTCGCGAAAGAAAGGGGCTTTGAATTTTTATTGCGATAGCAATTATATGGACACTCCAAGCAAATTTCTGTCATCGGCGTTGTCGTCGCCGTCACCGTCGCGGTCGCCGTCGCCATCGTCGTCGCCGTGAGGTTCCGTATAGAGTGCAAGGGCGGTGAAATCGTCGCCACGCGCCGTATGCTGTATGTGCGAGTGAAATCGCGCGAGGAACGCGCGCTTTCACGCGACTTCTTCCGTCGCGCGAAAGGCCGTGGGGGGACGGGAGGGAG
Organism: Dermacentor silvarum; assembly: GCF_013339745.2. NCBI lineage: Eukaryota > Metazoa > Arthropoda > Arachnida > Ixodida > Ixodidae > Dermacentor > Dermacentor silvarum. Next base: position 120,566,960 of record NC_051161.1, read on the forward strand.
GGAGGGGAGGCGACGTTTAGCTGCGGCACCAAATGCGTATTTATATAAAAACGTTGCGATGTCGTAAAGACTTCCGACGCTGCTCGACGAGTGTGTCGTTCTGATCTCGTCGAAAACCTCTGAGCCGCCCCAGAGGCACCGGCAACACCGGCAACGCGGGCAAAACGCCGACGATGTCGACGACAATTCTTCGCGGTACTGGTGCTGCTGCATGTCCAAGGTTATACAGCTGATAAAACTACTATCCTTACTCCGTATAGCTCTCTACTAATCTGCTATCGCAATTGATGCTTCGCCTTTCGGGTGAAACTGCGACAATTTTATTTATCTTGCTTTATATACTATGCCTACCTTCAAGCGGCATCGATAGGTGTATCAACTTAAAAACTGTCAGCCCTTCCACTGGGGTGGAGATGGCAGACCAGCGATAGATAAATAGATAGATAGATAAACTTGCCCCGAAGGGGCATCGCTAAAGATCGGGGCCCCTATTCCAGGGCTCCGCTGGCTCTGGCCATCTTCTCTGCTCTCTAGATCAGCTTGAGCTAGTCATCGAGGGCCGAGCTGGACAGCAGTGCCTCCCATCCCTCCCTCGTGATGTTCGTGTCGTTGTGTTCTATGTTGTGTAGCGTGCGCTCCCACGTAATGTGGTATAGGGTTGGTGTGGCCCCGCACCACGGGCATTCGTCCCTGTAGGCTGTGGGGTGCATGCGATGTAATATGTGTAGGTTCGTGTAAGTGCCTGTCTGGATCCTACGCCAGGCAGCGGCATCCTCTGTCTCAAGTTTTAGATGGGGTGGGAGATATCGCAAGTGACTCCCTCTGTGGTAGTTCAGGATTACTGAATACTCGGGGTCAACTGGGTCAGGTTCATCTGCAGTCGGCGTGATGAGTGCTCGTTTATCTACAAATTCTCGAGCTGCTCTGTCGGCATACAGGTTACCCGTGATGGCCGCGTGGCCCGATATCCAGATGATGGTTTGGGTGGTGTTGTCATCTTGACTAGCGTGGTATTCCTCGTAGCCATGAAGTGTTGGCCGGGTACCGGGCTCTTGTAGGGCTATGACCCCTGGTGGCTTTGAGGATTGAGCGATCAATTGTGTCCATAGCCGTTTTTTTTCTTCGGTACCCACGGCAGTTCCATTGCCAAATTTCCAAATTTTCTTTGACTGGCTTGTTCGGTCTAGGCATTGTTGGGTGTTGTGATCGGTGATGGGTTTTGTGGTCGGTGATGTCCTGCCGCAGGTGTGACTTAGCAGAGGTTCTGCCGTAGTGTTTTTCGCAGTTTCATGGACTGAAGCTGGCTCTTAAGCTTGCTGTCTACAGGGGCTGCCATGTGTTTCATTTCTGTCTCTGTGCGTTGTAGTGCAGTCTGTATTATTTGTTCCAACTGGGCGCGTGTAGCATCCCTGAAGTGTTGCATCTGGGTTTGGATGGCATCGACATTGGTTTGAAAGTCAATGATGGCCTGGTGTGGTTCCATTTCTTGTGGTTTTTGTGTGAGCTGTATCACTTGTTTGAGTTGTCTGTTTTCTTGTGTGTGTGTTTGTGCGCGCATGCTCGCGAGTTCCTGATCAAATTTCGTGGGCGGTGGCGTCTGTGGTTTTTTTGTACAAGGGGGAGGCTACTGCGGCCCAGCTCACCTCTTGTTCTTTGGTGTTGGTCCTCTTGGGTGAGGCTTCCTTGGTCTTCCGTTGGTGTTGCTGGGACCCCTTGTCCTTGGGCGCCGCTATGATAGGTGCACCCTGCTGCTGTTGCTTCGGCGTCGACCGAGATCGCTGTCTGGGAGACCGGAAGTGAGGCCGGGGTCGCGAGCAGGAGCGGGACCTGGACCACGGGCTGGAACCGGACCGGGATCTGTAGGCCATCGACGACTCCGAGTAGACTCCGAGCAGACCAGCGAAGCTGTACTAAGGTGGGGATTGAGTGTTTCCTATTATGATTATTAAGATTTGATGGTGTAATTGGTTACTTGAAGTATTAAAGAGAGAGAGAAAAAGAAACGTTTATTGTTGAAACAGTGTCCCGAGCGAGGCCCGGTGTCACCATGAGGTGGGAAGGTTCCTTAGACCAGGAACCCTTCGGCTTCGACTGCCCTCTTGGCCCTGGCGACGAGTTGTCGTTGGTCTTCCAGGTCCCTGGGCGCGAGCTTGGCCTCCCACGTTTTCACTAGGTGGTCTTCGTTTGCTTGTAGTGCTCGGTTGGCGTCCATTTCCGGCTGCATTTCGCTGTCTTCATGCCACGGACATTCCAGCAGCAAGTGTTCCAGGGTGTCGGGAACGTTGCAGAGAGGGTAGAGGTAGCCGTGGAGCTTCGGGTAGAGGCGGTGCATTATAGTTCCGTGAGTGTACGTATTGCTTTGTAGGCGTCTGAGGACCACGCTTTCTTCTTTGCCGAGGTTTGGGCTCGGTGGAGGGTACACGCGGCGTTCGAGCCTGTAGTGTTGCAATGTCGCCGAATAGTTGTTGGGTACGGCTTCCGCCTCTTCTGCCGCGGGTCGGAGAGCGTGTGGAGCGAGGGGAGCCCGGCTGACGTGCTCACTATTAAAGAATGACAAATATATATGATCCAGTGGTTTCCATTTATTTAATGACCACAGAGACCATGACCGTATAGCAACGGTACACCGCCATAGGGTGTACGGCAAGGTTGGCACGTTCTTCATAAACACGTCACCAACGCCGCGCGCGTTCGGTGCGAACGGGGGCAAAACGCCGCCACCGTCGACAACACTTGTGCGCGTTGTTTGTGTGACCGCACACAACTAAAGTCTTTACACACAAACGCTGTCAAAACGCTGGCAACGTGACGGAACGGCTAAACGCCGTTGTCGACACCGTTTTGGGAGAGGCGGGTGAGAGCCCAGAGAGAGTCGGCGGCACTGGCGGCGGAGGCCGGCAGGGCTGCGCGCATGCGCCGCTGTCGGAGAGCGGGCACGCACACGCACAGTCTAAGGTGCCTCGATGCCCTCCTCGCCCACCGCTCCCCTTCCACTGGGAAGTCGCGTTTGCTCTCCGCCGTGCGTTCGCTCCCCGTGAAAGCGCGCGTCGCTCGCCCTCGCGCACTTTCACTCGCACATACAGCACACGGCCAATGAGAGTTTTTTTTTTTCTATTGCCGGAGGAGACGCGCGAGGACGCCGACTTGACGCCCGAGCAAATATCGTCTCCTGCTTTCTAGAATGTTTCCGGTCAGTTTCTTGCCTATTTGTGAGCGAATTTTTGTGCCACTCAACGCATAAAGTCACAAGGATTCCATCGCGACCAAGTTTTTCACGGTGGGTGGACTTTTCGACCTCTTTTTCAAGACTTTTTTGCCTACCGCGCTAGGCCTAGCTACCCATCGGTGGAGCGGCCGCCGGCCGTTTCCGCAAGGGTTTTCCCGCACTCTACGCCGAAGATGTCTATGCAAATCTCCGTCGATGGAGAGGATATCACTCCCGATGATCTTCAAGACTCTGGGTGGTCCGTGGCCACCGCTAAACGCAAACTTCGTACGACGCATACCCCCACGAACGAGACGCAAGCAAGCGTCTCGATGCCCCGCAACGCGGAGTCGTCTCATCACTCCCGAGCTGCATTGAAGAGGCGCGTTATTGCTGCTTCGAGACTTCCTCACCTCCCAAAAGACCACCATCGAATCATCGTGAGACCTAGAAATGGCCTCGACATGAGAAATGTGAGTCAAATCAAGTTTGCCCAGTCACTCGCTATGGCTGCAGCGCTCAGTGAAGAAGACGTCGCAGAAGACTTGGTTTGCCCGAACATGATGCAGAACATCACAGTTATCAGTACCCCGGCGGTAAAGAACGCCAGGGCATACTCCAAGATCAACACTATTACTATCGGTAAGGCCAGTTTTGACGTTAGAGCCTACCGAGCTGCCCCCGACAACACATGCAAAGGTGTCATCAGGGGTATAGACTTGGACATTGGTCAAGAACAGCTTTATTCACTTATCGTGCCCCAAAGGAACCCTACTGCACTACAGGTCAAGAGAATCAAGAATTCCACCACGGTGATAGTCCTCTTTGACGGTCTAAAAGTTCCTAATTACATCATGTGTGGCACAAGCTTGGTGCGTTGCAACCTGTTTCGCAGACAGACGGATGTCTGTTAATTATGCCTGTGGAAAGCTCAGTCATCGAGTCGATGTTTGTCCCAACCCAGAAGAGGCGGTCTGTAGAGGCTGCGGTATTCAATCTCCTATGGAGGGTCACGTCTGCACCCCGGAATGCAAGTTGTGCGGGGGTCCACATCCCACGGCAGACAAGACGTGTAAACAACGTTTTCAAGTGCCTTACATAGTCCGAAGAAGAAGAAGAGAGCGGCTGATGCAATATACGTCGGCCTTTGCGGAAGACATCGACGACGACATAAACTTCACAGGTGGCGGCGGAGACTTCCCGCCGCTACCAGCCGGCGCAGGTGGACGCGATACCGCTGCGGGCCCGAGCAGCAGCTGGCGCTCGCCTGACGTCAGCCAACAGCTACACCCATCACGAGGGCGCTCCCGTTCCAGGGGCGGAGCGGGTGACCGTTCGGTATCCAGAGGCCGTTCGAGATACAGGGGCCGTTCCCGCTCCAGGGTACCTGCCGTCCGCATCCCTATGCAGCAAGGAGATCAGCACCAGACCTGGGCATCCAAGATTAAGAGCCTACACCCACAGGTAAAGGGGGGCACTCATCCAGAGCAACATACGGATATTTTTGTACAGATGCAGAGAGAAAATGCTAGCCTTAGAGCAATTGTTGAGCAACTTAGAGCTGAAATAGCCGACTTAAGGAAATCCCACCCGGTTCCATCACCGTCTCCTCCTGAGGCTCCTATCACGCATCCCAGTACAGTGGCCGCATCGGCTACGATCCTCGATGAGGTCCCTATGGACGTCCAGCCAGGGGCAAAACCCACAAAAAGGAGAGCACTAGCAAACCCAGCCAAGGACGAGGATGCAGATTTCAAAACGCAGGTCAAGGATACCTTAGCCGAGATCAAAAATGCACTAAAGGCAGTGGTCCAATCGATAGCGGCATTGGACAGCAGAATCACAAAGATTGAAGCTGACCAAATTAAAGTTGTACACTCAGCCGAGGCTACCCCGGTCAAAGTAAATCCTAAGGTCACGATCGCACAGACGCTGCCATCCCGTAGCAATTCGCAGGAGAAACCTCCAGCGATACTCAACAATGGCGGGACACCATAACAATTTCGTAATTTGGCAATGGAACTGTTAAGGCTTCCAATCAAAAAGGGCAGCCCTACAGCAGTACATCAAATCCCAGTCAATCCGACCACAAGTTATTATGCTACAGGAGACGCTGACGGAAATGGTGAGCCTGTCGGGCTACACACCCCACATCACGAAAAGTCCAGATGGCAGAGGTATCTGCACGTTGGTGTCTAAGCAGTACACTTCAATCACGCACAATCTACACATGAGACACAGCAAGGTTGAACACTCTCTGATAGAGATCGTACCAGGCAGCAAGCTAAGAAACAGCATCTTCATACTCCACATATATAGCTCTCCAAAAGGTAGGCACCATCGCTTCACCACGTTGTTATCGAAAGCTATTACGATCGCTAGCAATGCGGGCGCACCCATAGTGATAGGGGGGGATTTCAACGCACCCCATCACGCTTGGGGCTACCCTGGCACCACTGCCAAAGGAGCCGAGCTCTGGCAAGCGGCCTCGGATCTACACCTCACTCTGGTAACGGACCCCGCGTTTCCTACCCGCACTGGAAGTTCTTGCTCTAGGGATACCACCCCAGACCTCACCTTTGTTGCAACCACGGGAGAGGTCTCGTGGTCTAACTTGGCCGAGGACTTGGGGAGCGACCACTATATTCTAAGTACAACATTACAAATTCAGGGCAAACCCCCTAGAACTTTCAAGTTCACAGACTGGGACATCTTTCGTAAGATCAGATCTAGGAACACACACGAAGGCAATGACCCACCGGATTTCGCCAAGTGGCTATCTCAGCTTGGCGAAGACGTCAAGTCGGCCACCAAAACGATCAAGACTGATCTTAAGGCCAGTAAAATGGATAGCAGGCTTGCCCATCTTCTGGAGGCAAAAAGCGCCCTCGTTAGCAGGTGGAAAGCACACCGCCTGAATCGCAGACTACGCAAGCGCATAGCGAGTCTTAATCTGGACATATCCGTACACTGTCAGACGCTGGAGAAACAGCATTGGGACGAAATTTGCAACACGGTTGATGGCCAAATGAGAGTGGGGGGGGGGGGAAATGGAACCTCCTCAAACACCTGCTGCAGGAGACCAAATCCAGATCCACACAGACACGTCTGGTAGACAGAATACTACACTCGGAAAGAAAAGCGAAATCAGACGCGGAAATAATGGAGTCTTTAGCCCGTACATACCAACCGTTGTTGGCTATAGCCCGACCTCCTTCTGGCTACCCGCAATACACAGGATCGCCAGCCCTCGAGATGGACAAGCCCTTCCATGATGCAGAGGTCCGGAACGCATTAACCAATCTTAACGGGAAATCCGCCCCCGGCCCAGACGGCATCACGAACCAGACGCTACGTAATCTAGACGACGATTCTGTCACCATCCTCACCAAAGAAATCAATCGTATTTGGGAGTCGGGGGTTTTCCCCGAGCACTGTAAAATGGCGTCAGTCATTCTCATCCCCAAACCAGGCCGGAGTCCCAGTCTTAACAATTTGCGACCGATTTCTCTCACGTCTTGTATAGGCAAGGTCGCCGAGCACGTCATCAACGATCGCATATCAAAACACATTGAGGAAACAAACCTCTTCCCTATCAACATGATAGGTTTCAGACCACGCCTATCGACTCAGGACGTCATGAAAGTGCTGAAACATCATATTATAGATCAGGAGACAAAGGACGTTAGGGCCATTCTCGACCTCGATCTAGAGAAGGCATTTGACAGTGTTTCACACTCCCACATACTCGAATCCATCTCTCGCCTCAACCTAGAAACCAACTTTTACAAGTTCGCCAGCTCGTTCCTTAGGGATACAAGAGCCACTATCAAGCTAGGGGACCTCAAATCTGAGCCCTACGATCTGGGTTCCTTCGGCACTCCTCAGGGCTCAGTCGTCTCCCCGCTGCTGTTTAACATTGCCATGTGCGGGCTTGCTGCCGAGCTCTCAAGCCTGGACGGCATCAAGTATTCCCTTTACGCGGACGATATTACCATATGGAGTGTCGGTGGCTCGGAGGGCTGCGTGGAGAGCTCCCTTCAGGAGGCCATCGACTGTGTTGAAGTGTACATCAAGGAAAGGGGTCTCAAGCTCTCGCCGTCAAAGTCCGAACTTCTTTTATATCGGCCCACGAGAAGGGGTCCTAAACCCAAAAACTGGAAACCACTGGCCGACGTCGACATTAGGCTGCACACGGCTGCGGGGAAGCGAATCCCGAGGATGGATTTCATACGTGTTCTGGGCATGATCATCGAAGCCAACGGACAGAACGGCCGTACGATCGACCATCTGACTTCCAAGGCGGAAGGGGCCATCCGATTAATCGTTAGGATCTCCAACAATCGGGGTGGTCTTCGGGAGGACAACCTCCTCAGACTGTTCCATGCCTTTTTGATGAGCCACATAAGCTATGTCGCATCCATGCACAAGTGGCAACGCCACGAGAGGACTAAATTAAACACTCTCATTCGAAAAAGCATCAAGAGAGTCCTAGGTCTTCCGATGCACACGAGCACAGAAAAACTGATGGACCTTGGAATCCACAATACGCTTGAAGATGTCATCGAGGCTCAGCAAACGGCACAGGTTGCCAGGCTTTCAATTACATCAGCAGGGAGAAAGATCCTGATTGACACGGGACACAACCCCCTCACGCTCGAAGTGCAAAACACACATCTCTTTGATCGCATGCGATCTTGCATCAAAGTCTCTCCCCTTCCACGAAACATGCACCCACAATACAACGTGGGCAGGCGTGTCGCTCGAGCCTCCTCTCTTTTAGCCCACGCTCACGCCCACTCTCCGCTTGCATGCTTTGTCGATGCCGCCCAGTACGGCGCTTCCGCTCACTTTGCAGTAGTATCCACAGATTCTATCCTCAGCATCGATTCGAACCTCTTCTTCTCACAAAGCAGAGCAGATGGCCATCGCACTGGCTCTCCTTGATCCGCAAAGAACTGATATTTACACTGACTCTAGATCCGCTGCTAGGGCCTTTGCTTCCGGGACCGTCTGCAAGGAAGTTTTTAGAACTCTCGCTCACAAGGAACTCACACACCACACCATCACTTGGTTCCCTGCTCACCTTGGCTCGAGGGTCGGGGGCCTTTCCAATGTCAATGAGCTAGCCCACTCCCAGGCGCGAGGTCTCACTTGCCGCGCCGGGACTTGCGCGGCTCAGGCGGAGGAACCAGCCCCCAGCCTTCATTTTAGGGACATTTTGACTACTTTCAACGACGTCACGAAACACTATCAAATGGGCCGTAGGTCCTTCCCACTCCCACACGAAAAGTTGTCTCGGCCACAGGCAATCTCTCTTCGCATGCTTCAGACGGAGACATACCCCAGCCTCTCCATTTACAGTCACTACTCAGACATTTCAGCACATTGTCCAGACTGTAACGATCGCAGTGATTTCAGACACATGCTCTGGAGGTGCCCCTCTTTACAGGGAAAGCATCACGACTTCTCTGAAGATGAATTTGATTCCATGATCAAGAGCCCGGTCCTACTACAACAACTCCAGGCTGTCCAGAAGGCCCACGACGCAGCGGTGAGGCTAGGCCTCCCCGTCCCTACGTGGGAGCGGCCCGCGATCCTCCCCCTATAAAACGGGGGCGGAATCCTTCAGGACCTCAATAAAGTTCTTTATCTATCTATCTATTAATCGGACGCGACCATCGAAGAGTGAGCACTTAACAGCTTCGCTGTAAAAAGAAAATCATTTACGCTTACTTCGCTACCTGCAGCCAAATTGCATGTCTTGAAAATTATTCCTAAAATTTACTACCTGTTACTTCCCTTATTCCCTAGGGCATTGCTTCACGCAACTGTTATTTGTTATCCATATAAATTATATCTTTACTGTAATGACCGAACCAGTCCAGATAACATCGTTCATAGATGATTGTCTACAGTACCGCGAATTCACATTTACGAGTTTTAATTGATTTGCGATTATAACCTTTGTTATATTCATACCTGGTGTGTTAAATAACACGAATCTTAATGCAGCCAAGCAGTATGAGAATAACAAAAATGAAAAACATCGCTTTTTCCACTATACTTACTGTCTCAACTGCCTACAAAGTGACCAAGTAACCTAGAAGTGACCACAACAATTATAATAATAATCGGCACACTTCAAATGCATGTGTTTCATCACATTGTAAGCTCCAATGCCGCAATACTTAATGCCGCTATACGCTCCTCAAGAAATAAAACTACTCACTTTTGGTGCCAATACATTACCCGCCCTCATGTAGCTTCCATAGTATCAGACCCCGTTTCGAAAACAAACACAGGTGTATTACGAATGGTTCAATGATAGGTTAGCTCTTTTATTTGTATAAGATACAGGCCCACCGATTCAGGAACAGCTGCGTTCAAATATGCACGGAATTCAACCTTTACAAGAGCTGTGCATTATTCAACGACTCATGTTCCATTCTCGAATGAAAATATTCCTCAGAGACCATCTCAAGAAGAGTGTTGACGCTAATGCGATTTGCATTGAAGCAATGTAGCGATGCCCCGTATTGTCACCAACGAAATGCGTCATGTAGGAGGCATGTACTGCAGCCGGGTTCATCTCTCGCGCTTCCTTCTGGACTCGTTGCGCCATCTAGCAGCGCTGCCACGAAGTCCGTGCGTGGCACGTGTCTGGATATAATATCAAGAAAATAATGTCTCGATATATATTGACACGTATACCTCTTTATCTTTCACCGGTTGTCCGCTTTCCACCGGCTAACAAATGTTAAACGTTATCGCTCGGCGCAGGACGCGCCTGTATCGGAAGTTTCTAGAACGTTATCGGTGCTTCTTTCCGTTGCCTGTTTTCACCGACGCTTATGTTATCTGATTGTATGACCGACGCGAATTGTCTAGAACTTTCTGGAAGACCCGCGGGCATCAGGGATTAATCTGGAACCTTCGATGACTCAGGTATAAAAGCCGACGCGTTTCGCCGCTGATCAGATTTCGACGATCGCCGACTGTGTTCGCCGCTTTCTTTGTGCTTCGAGTGTAGCTTGCTTTTGTGGGCACAGGTTCGCCCAATAAAGAATCAGTTTCGTCCGTACACAGTTTTTACGACTGTTTACTTCAGCGTCACTACCACGTGACATCTGGTGGAGGTGCTTTTGTGTCCATGCAGCGGACGCCCCCGAAAAGCCGTGATCCAAGCCCGAACCCCGAAGAGAGTACCAACGTTGTCCCGGAGCATCGAGCTAGCCTCAGGCTACAAAACCAACCCCCGGAGTACGGACTTCTTCCCGAGAAGACCAAGAGGACAAAAGTCACGACCTCGGCAGCAGCTACCATGACAGCCCCTGCGCCAACATCTGCAATCCTGATGCAACAACCCAAGGAGCCGCCGACTTTCCGCGGTTCGCCATGTGAAGACCCCGAAAGCTGGCTGGAGGCGTACGACCGGGTCGCTACGTTCAACAAGTGGGACTGCGACGACAAGCTGCGCCATGTTTACTTCTCGCTTGAAGACGGCGCCAGAACCTGGTTCGAGAATAGGGAGCGTGCACTAACAACCTGGGACCTCTTCCGAGCCGCGTTCCTGGACACCTTCACTAGCGTCGTCCGTATCCGTAAAGAAAGAGCTGCAGCCTTGCTGGAAAACCGTGTACAGCTTCCGAATGAGAGCATCGGTATGTACACTGAAGAAATGACTCGATTATTCCGGCACGCCGACCCCGCTATGCCAGAAGACAAGAAAGTTCGCATGCTCATGCGGGGAGTTAAGCAGGAGCTATTCGCCGGACTTGTGCGGAATCCACCAACGACAGTCCAAGACTTTCTCTCGGAGGCTACGAAGATCGAGAAAGCACTGGACATGCGCAACCGGCAATACAATCGCCGTTCGACGCCACCGTACGCCGAAGTCCAAGGACTCTCCCACGACCTACGAGACACCATCAGGGCGATAGTACGCGAAGAGCTGCAGAAGTTGCTACCTTCGTCGCAGCCTCAAGTTGCTTCCATCGCCGATATCGTGTGGGAGGAAATCCAGCAATCGCTAGGACTTCCCGAATCACCGCAACCCCAGCCGGAAGCGATGACCTACGCCGCCGTCGCCCGTCGTCAAGGACCGCCTCCGCGCTCGCGACAGGGCCCCGTAACGCCGCAGTCCCGTCGTCCACCGCCGCCGCCGCCAGCACGCCCGCCCGTCGCCCAGCGCAGCTACCAAAGGAAGACAGACATTTGGCGCGCCCCCGACCACCGCCCGCTCTGCTATCACTGCGGGGAAGCCGGCCATGTCTACCGCCGATGCCCATACCGCGAGATGGGCCTACGAGGGTTTGCCGTCAACGCGCCGCGTCCACAGCTTGGCGAGCGCCCACGTGACATCGCCGACTACCTCGCCGGAGCCCAGTGGCAACCACGACGACCCTCACGCTCGCCGTCACCGGGCCGCTACATCTCGCCGCATCGCCGTCAGTACATCGGTTCCACCCGGGGCCGATCCCGAGCCCTTACCCGGGAAACTAAAGGCAGCAACCGATGGAGGTGCGGTTGCTGTACGACGCAATGCCGAAGATCCTCCGCCGCCGCCGACGACGACGATTCGCGAATCATCACGACGAGATTTCAGCATGCCGCCTAGCAATAGCCTTGACAGCACTTCGGCGCAAATAGAAGACCTTCCGACGCGACGTAGCAGCAGCAGAGCAAGCCGACGCAGCCGTGATCCGACGCCACGAATTAACCGCAACGCCAGACGCCGGTCTACCGATCTAGACGTGCTCATCGATGGCCATAACGTCACCGCTCTCGTCGACACTGGAGCCGACTATTCCGTCTTCAGTGGCCCGATCTCCGCCAAGTTGAAGAAGGTGAAAACAGCCTCGCAAGGACCCGATATCCGGACAGCGGGAGGCCACCTAATAACGCCGACTGGAATCTGCACAGCGCGAGTCACGGTAAACAACCGCACTTACCCGGCGAACTTCGTAATCCTGCAGCACTGCTCCAGGGATGTCATCCTAGGCATGGACTTTCTAAATCAACACGGTGCAGTCATTGACTTACGGTCCAAGTCGATAACACTTTCAACGCACAAGGCGATACCACCGGATACAAGCATAAGTTACCATGCCTTGAATGTGCTTGAAGAACAAGTCACCGTTCCGCCTCGCTCCAGCGTAATGATTTCCGTCGGTACCGAAGTGCTTGCAGACATGGAGGGCGTCATCGAGGGCGATCATCACTTACTGCTCGACCGTGAAATTTGCGTCGCTAGAGGCATAGCTGAGCTACGTGCAGGGAAAGCAAGGGTGATGCTCACGAACTTCAGCCCCGAATACAAGCACATTAACAAAGGCACCACGAGAGTACTATTTCGTCTCCTACATCGACGAAATAGTACAAGCCAGCAGTGCTTTCGCCTTCACGGATTCCAGTGCACCTGCAACGACGACTATAGTATCTGAACCAACTTTCGACGTCAACCAGAACCTTCCCAGGCATAAGAAAGAAAAGCTAAAAGCTCTGCTCCTACAATACAAGGACTGCTTCTCGTCGTCGTCAAAAGTTCGACAAACCCCTGTCGCCAAGCACCACATTATAACCGACGAATATGTCCGCCCAATGCGTCAGAGCCCGTACCGAGTTTCGGCGCGCGAACGCGAGGCCATAAGGCAACAAGTCGACGAAATGCTACGCGACGACATCATCCAGCCGTCCAAGAGTCCGTGGGCGTCCCCCGTGGTGTTAGTGAAGAAGAAGGATAGAACCCTACGTTTCTGCGTCGATTATTGTCGCCTCAACAAGATCACGAAGAAGGACGTATACCCCCTCCCACGGATTGACGACGCCTTGGATCGACTCTACAACGCAAAGTATTTTTCGTCGATGGACCTCAAAACCGGCTACTGGCAAATCGAAGTCGACGAGAGGGACCAGGAGAAGACTGCCTTTATAACACCAGACGGACTGTTCGAGTTCAAGGTCATGCCGTGTGGTCTTTGCTCGGCACCTGCGACTTTCCAACGCGTCATGGATACAGTACTGGCAGGCTTGAAGTGGCAGACTTGCCTCGTCTATTTGGACGACGTCGTTGTGTTTGCCTCAAGCTTCGAAGAACACCTGCGGCGCCTTGAAACAGTTCTTCAAGTAATCAAAACCTCCGGACTCACGTTAAAGCCAGAAAAGTGCCGCTTCGCATATGACGAGCTCTTGTTTTTGGGCCACGTCATCAACAAGTCTGGAGTGCGCCCCGACCCTCAGAAAAGTGCGGCCATCTCCAACTTTCCTCCGCCCGCTGACAAGAAGGCAGTGCGTAGATTTCTTGGACTGTGCGCCAATTACAGGCGCTTCGTCAAGGATTTTTCACGGATCGCTGAGCCACTGACGTATCTCACGAAGGCCGACGTCGAGTTCAAGTGGGAGACGCCGCAAGTCGAAGCATTTGAAGAATTGAAGCGACGCCTGCAATCGCCGCCAATACTTGCCCATTTCGACGAAAACGCCGATACCGAAGTCCACACCGACGCAAGCAGCGTAGGACTCGGCGCCGTGCTTGTGCAGAGGACTGACGGACTAGAAAGGTTTGTAAGTTACGCTAGTCGGTCGCTATCGAAGGCGGAAGCAAATTATTCCACAACAGAAAAGGAGTGCCTCGCCATCATCTGGGCTACATCAAAGTTTCGCCCCTACCTCTATGGCAGGCCCTTTAAAGTTGTTAGCGACCATCACGCCTTGTGTTGGCTAGCTAACTTGAAGGATCCTTCAGGTCGCCTAGCACGATGGAGTCTGAGACTTCAAGCATTCGACATCACCGTCGTTTACAAGTCCGGGCGAAAGCACTCTGACGCCGACTGCTTGTCTCGCGCCCCCGTCGAACCGCCGCCACAGGACGACCAGGATGACGACACTTTTTTGGGACCCATCAGTGCCGACGAATTCGCCGAAGAACAGCGAGCCGACCCGGAACTAAAGAGCCTTGTAGACTACCTGGAAGGCAAGACCGTCATTGTGCCGAAGGTGTTCAGGCGAGGATTGGCGTCGTTTTTCTTGCAAAACGACATTCTCCTAAAGAAGAACTTCTCGCCTCTCCGAGCCAACTACCTCCTCGTGGTACCCTCAGCATTGCGTCCAGAGGTTCTGCAAGCTCTCCATGACGACTCAACGGCTGGACACCTCGGTTTTTCCCGCACGCTCGCGAGGATACAAGAAAAATACTGCTGGCCTCGCCTCTCTGCCGACGTCGCCCATTACGTAAGGACATGCCGAGACTGTCAGCGACGCAAAACACCGCCGACAAGGCCAGCCGGACTTCTACAGCCGATCGAGCCACCTCGCCGACCGTTCCAGCAGATCGGGATGGACTTACTGGGGCCTTTTCCGACGTCGACGTCCGGGAATAAATGGATCGTCGTAGCTACGGACTACCTCACCCGCTACGCCGAAACAAAAGCCTTGCCCAAAGGCAGTGCTGCCGAGGTAGCCCGATTCTTCGTTGCGAACATCCTCCTGCGTCACGGTGCCCCAGAAGTCCTCATCACCGACAGAGGTACGGCCTTCACGGCTGAACTAACTCAAGCCATACTGCGCTACAGCCAGACAAGCCATCGCCGGACCACCGCCTACCACCCGCAGACGAATGGCCTCACCGAGCGCCTAAATAAGACCATCGCCGACATGCTGGCAATGTACGTCGACGTCGAACACAAGACGTGGGATGCCATCCTTCCGTACGTGACCTTCGCATACAACACAGCCGTGCAAGAAACGACGCACATGACGCCGTTCAACCTGGTCTACAGAAGGAAGCCGGCAACGACGCTTGACGCCATGCTACCGGACGTCGCTAACGAAGAAAATCTCGATGTTGCCACTTATTTGCAGCGTGCCGACTAAGGTCGACAGCTCGCCCGCCTGCGCATCAAGAACCAGCAGAGGACCAACAGCCGACACTACAATCTTCGACGACGCAACGTCGAGTACCAGCCCGGCGACCGTGTTTGGGTCTGGACTCCGATACGCCGACGAGGACTTAGCGAGAAACTGTTGCGTCGCTATTTCGGACCATATAAGATAATCCGACGTATTGGCGCACTGGACTATGAGGTCGTGCCAGACGGCATTTCGCAATCACAGCGGCGCCGGGCACGACCCGAAGTTATCCATGTGGTGCGTCTTAAACCTTTCTACGCCCGCTGACGACGTTAGGTACTTTGTTACTTTGTTATTGTTTTTTGTTTATTACGCATGGTTTTGTTTTCGCTTTTGCGTTAGTTGCATCGGGACGATGCGTTTTAAGGGGAGGGTATTGACACGTATACCTCTTTATCTTTCACCGGTTGTCCGCTTTCCACCGGCTAACAAATGTTAAACGTTATCGCTCGGCGCAGGACGCGCCTGTATCGGAAGTTTCTAGAACGTTATCGGTGCTTCTTTCCGTTGCCTGTTTTCACCGACGCTTATGTTATCTGATTGTATGACCGACGCGAATTGTCTAGAACTTTCTGGAAGACCCGCGGGCATCAGGGATTAATCTGGAACCTTCGATGACTCAGGTATAAAAGCCGACGCGTTTCGCCGCTGATCAGATTTCGACGATCGCCGACTGTGTTCGCCACTTTCTTTGTGCTTCGAGTGTAGCTTGCTTTTGTGGGCACAGGTTCGCCCAATAAAGAATCAGTTTCGTCCGTACACAGTTTTTACGACTGTTTACTTCAGCGTCACTACCACGTGACAATATGACGTGTTCTTAGGGGTGGGCAGCGCTACCCGGTCGAAGGAAGTAGACGATACGAGCGCTCACTGACAACTGGTTTATTTTTTCTTAACAAGTGAATATATATACACAAAATGGGATCACGTGACGCGCACAAGTGGTGAAAGTGGTGGCTTGATAATGAAACCAAGTTTTTGAATAGCAAGATATCCTCAGACCTTTTCGTTACTTGTACGCGTCACATGATCCCATTTTGTGTATACCGCGGATGATCAAAATTAAGTTTTACAGAATTTTTAAAAATCGCCTGTGGCAGGTCGCATAACTCCGAGCTGCGTTATTCCCCGCATAACTCCGTTGAGCTGCGTAATTCTTAGAGGCGGACCTTATTAGCACGAGAAATCGAAACACATATTCTGCTAATGAACAAAAATTGTCGAATTCATTTCTTAGTTAATTACTTTACGACAAACAGTGCAGTTTACGAATTGTAGCCAGTGAGCTTGTCAGGTGTAAACTCCTAGATTGAATTTACAGAATGGCACCGGTTTGGCGATATTATTTCCCAAAGTGTAGGACGAAATACATGGGCGTTCCAGTTACTTTTGTGTTTCAATGTATAAAGCAGCATTTTATCCGCCGCGGTGGCTGAGTCAGTTAAGGCGTAGCGCTGCCGAGCACGAGATCACGGGATCGAATCCTGGCCGCGGCGGCCTCATTTCGATGAAGGCGAAATTCAAGAAAAATTGGCCGCCAACCCGCCCGGCGAACGCGAATGTCCAACGAAGCTGTATCAAACACCACACGTGGCCGAGCATTGTATTCACGCTGTTCTTCTGGATTCTTTAATTTCCGTGGTCGTCTACCAATGGCAGTCTTAGAATGAACTGAATAAGTTGCTAGACGGATATCCCCTTTCTATATGAAAGCTTGGTGACGCGTCACTAAGTATATATATATGTATGTATGTATGTATACGGCTCCGCGGTAGCTGGTAAGAGCATCGCACGCGTAATGCGAAGACGTGGGATCATTCCACACTTGCGGACAGTTGTTTTTTCATCCACTTTCATTTCCATTAATTTATCATTTCTTTAATTCAATTAGTAAGTATAACCAATTTCCCCTATGTTGTCCTTGGTGTCATTGTTTGGTGGCTTCTTATGATATATATATTGTACCGGAGCACATCGGCACCAGCTCTGTGCCAGCCAGTGTGGAAGAAGACGTTGACGATCTTGTGGTTCGCGCTAGGTCGGTTTTCAACGAGCCAGCTTGTTTTAACCGTCAAGCTTCGTCAAATCTACCTGCCTAATACTCTTATCACATTTGGTGGAAGTGCTGGGTGGAAGTCCCTTTCAGCGTCCTGGAACTCCGCAGCCGTACGCTAGCATCTGCATTCGCTATGACCGAGGACGCCGGCCCTCGCGAGCTGCCCCTGCTCCCACACCTGTCGTGTGCTCTGGGGTGCTTCGTCAGCGTGATCCTCCAGTCTTCAGTGGCACTGACGGTCACGACGTGGAAGACTGGCTGGCCGAGTATGAACGTGTTAGCGCACACAAGTGGGATCACCGCGACTAGCTGACTTACGCCATCTTTTACCTTGCCGACGTGGCCAACCTGTAGTTCAAGAACCACGAAGCTGATTTTACCACCTGGTCAGCGTTCAAAGAGACCCTCGTTTCGTTTTTCGGCCGGCCAGTGGTGCACAAGCTTCGCGTTGAACACAGCCTCCGCGGCCGATCTCAACAAATTGGTGAGACCTTTACAAGTTACATTGAGGATATCATGGGCCTCTTGTAGGCGGGTGAATGCGTCCACGTCGGCACCTGACAGAATCAAACGCATAATGAAAGGCATAGACGATGACGCCTTTCATATGCTTGTGGCCAAAAACCCACAGAGCGTTACTCAGGTTATTGAACTTTGCCAAAGTTTTGACGAGCTGCGTAAACAGCGCATCACCACACGTCGCCCTGGAATGCAACCGGCTGACCTTTCAGCTTTGGCTCCCAGCAGCGCTTCTATTGACTACACCTCCTTGCTGCCTCAAATTGAGCAATACGTACGCGAGGAAGTTGCACGTCAGCTCTCTCTTGTGGCATCGGCAACCGAACCTCTCCCCACAATGGACCAGTCGCTTCGTCGGGTTATCCAGACGCAAGTTGCTGAGGCCCTGCCGTCCCCTGCTTCGCCGCCGCAAGTTACGGCACCGCTACAAGTTACGCCTACGGCGCCGCTACAAGTTACGGCGCCACTCACTTACGCTCAGGCCCTTGCACGATCTCATGCCCAACCGACGCCAGTCCCATCCAGCCCAGCCACCAACTTCTACACGCCGCCAAGTCCTTTACGGCCGGTTGACGTACCATTCTCGCATCCGAGACCATCTATCAACTACTGGCGCACTGCGAACAACCGGCCAGTGTGCTACACTTGCGGTATTCCGGGACATGTTGCGCGCCTCTGTCGCCACCGCGGACTCTATTTTCGCGATGGCGCTCCCAACCTTGGCCATGTCCCTCAACAAGCTACACACCGTCTTACATCTGACGCAACGGACTCGTATTCCAGTCGCCCCGCCTTCAATTCACGCCGATCTCCTTCTCCAATGATTCGCCGTTCCAACCATGCCCAGGAGGAAAACTAACAGCCGCAGCTCCTGAGGCAAGAACTGCGCTGTCGTCGAAATTTACAAGGCCTCTTCTTTCGCCACCTAACGAGATTGTAGTATTTCTTGACGGTGTCGCGACGAACGCTCTTGTCGACACAGGAGCAGCTGTTTGTGTGATTAGTGAGTTTCTATGCCGCAAACTGAACAAAGTGACGACTCCACTTTTTGATATCTCGCTACGCACAGCGAGCTCGCAGCACGTCAAGCCTTCGGCCAACTGCACCGCTCGTGTTTTAATTCAAGATGCGCTCTACGTTGTCGAATTTGTCGTGTTTTCTCATGCGTCGCATGACGTTATCCTGGGCTGGGACTTTATTTCCGCGCATCATGTAGTTGTCGACTGCGCTCGTGCACAACTCGCCTTGTCTCCGTTCTGTCCCACAACCGTCGATGACCCTCGCCCGTCTGCTAAAGTGGTTGTCGCTGCTGACGTCGTCATCTCTGCTTTCTATGTCGCCTTAGTGTCCGTCACCTCTGACGCTGTACCCAATTCCACTGCATTTTTTTTTTTGCACCGTCTGAGGAATGTGCGCGTCGCCGGAACCTTGTCTTACCGTTTGCAGTCGTCACACTTGATGACGATTCCGGTGCCGTTTACGCGTGCAATCCGTTTCCCTGCCCTTCAACTGTATTATATGGCGAACCTGTTGGGCGTCTCGACACTTTTGATGCCATTTTTTTGTTTGATGCGCCTTGCGATACGACCCCACTACCTATCGATGCCGCCACTTCTGCCGCCGCTCCCGCATCCCCCGTCTCACCCGACCACGTCGTCTTGTTGCGCAGTGTCGATAACGCGCTCCCGCAAAGTTAGCGCAATCAGCTCGTTCAACTGCTTGACCGTTTCCGGGCCTCTTTCGACCTCGGCCAACCTTGTTTGGGGCGCACCTCAGCGGTTGTTCACCGTATTGACACCGGTCGCCATGCTCCACTGCGTCAGCGTCCCTACCGAGTGTCCCAAGCTGAACGCCGCGTCATTAGTGAACAAGTCGATGACATTCTGCAACGTGGCGTGATCCAGCAATCACACAGTCCTTGGGCTTCTCCGGTCGCAATGGTGCGGGAAAAGGACGGCTTAATCAGATTTTGCGTGGATTACCGCCGACTAAACAAGATCACACGTAAGGATGTTTATCCTCTACCACGAATAGACGATGCCCTCGATTGTCTACAAGGTTCTTAATTTTTCTCTTCCTTGAATCTTCGATCTGGATACTGCCAAGTGCCGATGGCTGAAGCGGACAGTCCGAAAACGGCTTTTGTGACCCCTGACGGGTTATACGAATTTAATGTGATGCCCTTCGGCCTGTGCAACGCGCCTGCGACTTTCGAGCGGATGATGGACACTATCCTCCGAGGACTTAAGTGGCGTACCTGTCTATGCTACTTAGACGACATAGTTGTTTTTTCTCCCAATTTTGAATCTCATCTTGATCGCCTCGAGCAAGTTCTTGAGTGTCTCACGGCCGCCGGTTTGCAATTAAACTTGAAGAAATGCCATTTTGGTGCCAGACAGCTTACGATTCTAGGCCACGTCGAGGGAATCCTGCCAGACCCTGCCAAACTGCGCGCCGTTGCCGAGTTTCCCAAGCCAACCACACTTAAAGAGCTCCGTAGCTTCATCGCCTTGTGCTCTTATTTTCGCCGTTTCATCCGTAATTTCGCTTGTATTATCGCCCCTTTGACTTAGTTACTTGCCAGCAGCGCTGACCCCTCGGCGTGGACTCCAGATTGTGACGAGTCATTTACGACGCTCCGCCGGCTCCTTACGCCCCCTCCAGTACTGCGCCACTTCGATCCCAATGCGCCTACTGAAATTCACACGGACGATAGCGGTGTCGGTCTTGGTGCCATTCTCGCCCAACGCAAAGACGGCTATGACGAGTATATCGTTGCTTATGCCAGCCGTACCCTAACAAAGGCAGCGTCAAACTATTCTGTAACGGAAAAAGATTGTTTGGCAATTATTTGTGCGATCGGCAAATTCCATACTTACTTTACGGACGCCAGTTTGACGTTGTGACTGACAACCATGCCTTATGCTGGTTGTCATCTACGAAAGCCGACCCCACTGGTTACCTCGCTCGTTGGGCTATAGGCCTTCAAGAGTATGACATACGTGTCATTTATCGCTCGGGACGCAAGCATTCAGACGCCGATGCCCTATCCCGTTCTCCGCTGCCTCCTGACCTACTTTGCTTACAAACTTCCACCTGCGATTCGTCGTCCTTCAGCATCACCGACATGCCGGCCGAGCAACACAATGATGCCTGGATCTGCTTGAGGTTCTCTCTCACCATTCGCTTGAATCTGTTTCACGCACCATTCGTCGTCAAGCGCATCACTTTGTCGTTCGTGAAGGCTTGTTGTGCTGCCGCAATTACCAAACCGATGGCCGCAGGTGACTGCTTGTTATCGCGTGTCATCTGCGCTCGGACATATGCACCGCCTTCCACGACGATCCTCAATGCGGCCACGCTGGCGTATTCAAGACCTACTCCCGCCTATGCCTGAGGTATTACTGGCGCGGCATGTATCGATACATTGGCCAGTACGTGCGGTCATGCCTTTCGTGCCAACGCCGCAAGACTCCCTCTCATAGCACCGCGGAACCTCTTCAACCTTTACCGTGCCCTGTACGACCATTTGACCGTGTTGGCATTGATCTTTAAGGTCCCCTCCCGAACACTCCTGCGGGCAACCGGTGGATCATTGTCGCCGTCGACCATCTTACACGGTATGCTGAAACATCTGCGCTGCCAGCTGCCACCGCGATAGACGTCGCTCGCTTCCTTCTTCGCCACCTCATTTTGCGACACGGTGCGCCCCGTGAATTATTAAGCGATCGTGGCCGCGTCTTTCTCTCAAGCGCTATCGAGGCACTGCTCCAAGAATGCCACATTGTTCACCGGACCACCTCTGCATACCATCCTCAAACCAATGGCAAGACGGAGCGTTTCAACCGTACCCTTGAAGATATGCTTTCGATGTACGTGTCCGATGATCACTCCAATTGGCCGCAAATGGCCGCAGGTGGGGAACGAACCCACGTCTTCGCATTACGCGTGAAATGTTCTCACCATTGAGCTACCGCGGCGCCGTTTTTCCATCCACTTTCTGGGGTATTTATGTCTTACAACTAGAATTAACCCCAGGACTATTATCCAAGCGCCACCACTCACAAGCCCCTAGGCTTGTGAGTGAGAGCATCTCACTCGTGCTCGTGAGAGCATCTCAAGCGTAATGCGAAGACGTGGGTTCGTTCCCCACCTGCAACAGTTGTTTTTTTCATCCATTTTCATTTCCATTAATTTATTATTTATTTAATTCATTCAGTAAGTACAAGTCATTTCCCTAATGTTGTCCTTGGTGTCAGTGTTTGTTCGCTTCTTATGATATGATTAACAAATCGCGCCCCTCGGTTCCCTTTCTTCTCGTTCATGACATAACAAGGGCTCGAATCCGACAACATTGATGCCTTCAGGTAGCATATGTGGGTCACGGACACCAGGCGCGTTCGGCGCGAACGCGGGGAACGCGGTCGGCGTCGGCAGCAGCTCTACGCGTCCCACTACCACATGACTTCACTCCTCCTTTCCGCCTCGCATCCGCTATGCTGCGCGATGCTATTTTTATACTCTGCTTTCACTCTCTCTCTCAGCTCTCTCTCCCCCAGCTCGGCGAAGCTATCGCGCAGCTGGTATGGGGTATGGATTTTTGTGTTTACGCCACGAAATTGTCCGACCAACGCCCGTGTGCTTGCGTTATAGTGCACGTTAAAGAGCCCCAGGTGGTTAAAATTATTTCGGAGACCTCCACTACGCCGTACCTCATAATAAGAACTGGTTTTGGCACGTAAAATCCAAGAAAGAAGACAAAGCAGCTTTTTCGTAAAAAAGTAAGTGGAACAACAGTGCATTTTTACGGCGAGTTTGATGGCGCATATTCCAAACGTGTCATTCTGGAAATTCATTCCAAGTGGATACGCCTGACAAGCTCACCGGCTAGAATTCGTATGTTGCAATATGTCTCCTACAGTAATTAGGTAAGCAGTTAATTAGGTAACTTTGTTAATTAGTTGAATATATGTTTCGATTTCTCGTGCTAATGTACGCCTCATCGAATAACCCAGCTCAATGATAAGAATCATGCTACCTGCCACTGGCGATTTCTAAGAATTCCGTAAATCTTAAAAATGAACACCCTGTATATTGAAGCACTCCTATGGCGGCCTGCAGATAGAACTTGAAACAAGACAAGGGGCAGCGGGAGTGAAGACAATAAAATGTCGCAGTTTCACCCGAAAGGCGAAGCACTAATTGCGATAGCAAATTAGTAGAGAGCTATTCGGAGTAGGGATGGTAGTTTTATCGGCTGCATAAACTTGGAAACATTCGCTTACTAACTGAATTAACAAGCGTGGTGTCAGCGCGCACAAGCAAGCATGAATAGATCACACTGAATGACCGCAGACGACTGTGAAAACGCTGGCAGCAAGCGCAGCCGCCGCAGCGGGCGAAGGTTCGTGGGGTCTATCGCTTCAACGGAAACGGAGCGGCGAAGTTCTCTGAAGCGAAATAAGCCAATAATAATGCAGCGTTAGGGCCATCTCTGCTCTATCTCTTGTTTGCCTTACACCGTCTCACTGTGCTATGTTCATAATAAAGTAATGTCGAGTCTTAACAATTGTTGAATAACTACATATGCATATGAATGATAAGGTTTTCACTACTGACCGTGAGTGAAAAGCGCTTAGTGGTCAGCGAAGCGGTCAGTGCACGCACGTAAGTATTTCACTTGATCGACTGTGCGAATAATTTACTTTTTTCGTTACTGTTATTCTTGCAAGCATGATGCTATTGTCCGCGTACCCATGCGAATACTGTTTTTTACGTTCTTACTTGCGCGGGCTCATTTAGCGCGTTTCTACGCCACGCACAGTTAGCGCATTACGGTTCCCGAAACCTAGCACTGGCGCTAGGCCGCGCTGATGAGGTTGACACGTTCGTTTTTGCATTCTCTTGCTGTCCAAGCACATAGACAACGCTCAAAGATTGGTGAGCTCGATGCAGCACCACACTGTTGAAATTAATTGCCTTTATGGGCCGCGCAGGGTGCGTGTGAACACAGAGACAATGTTTTGGTGGACACAGGGTCTGCATACATCTTCCATAGGACACGATTTTTCCAGATCGTTTCGAAGTGTATTTACCGACTAGTTCTCTCGCAGAGTGCTCCAATTTGTCTTATACCGGTGTCACACGGCCACTTTTGATAGCGATCGAGACCGATCTGGATCGGAATGTTCGACCACGTTTGGCTCCCTTCCGTAGATTGAGCAAAGAAGCCAATCGCGACCAAGAAATTCGACCCATATCGGGCTCGATCACGATCAAAAGTGCGCCGTGTGACCCCCGTATTAGGCACTGGAATAAAGTCGTGTTTGAATAAATAACAAATGTAGCCTCTGCCACTACATACGAGAAAATATTGCATCGAAGAGCTGACAATTCTCGCAACCTATTGGGAAATGTGCCAAAAAGAGTTTACCAAAATCCGTTCTTTTACTGATGTGTGCATTGGTTCACATTAGACTGAAATGCCAAGTCCTCAGGTGATGCAGGAAACCGGCGAAGCGTGAACATACCACATCGCGGCAGTGGTCTCGCGGAGTGCTGTGTTGTGGACACACTTAACCCCAAAATCGTTATTTTACGCTGGTTGTTCGTGCACCCATAAACTGCACAGTGCTGGCCTGTAGCCTTTTGATGAGTATATATGCCATTATTTACGAGCGTAAGGCATTCGTGACAAAAACAAACGGAATCATCCAAGGAAAGCTACCACTCCGCAATGCAAGCGCAAGGCAAGCTCACAGTCCAGACCGAACAGGCAACACTGACACATACTCTCGACGCCAGACCGTCGGAAGCGCCCTCGTGAATACGTCTATAACGGGCCATTTCTTGTGTTGAAGACGGTAAGTCAGGAAGGCCACTTAAAGATCGCATGGTACATTGGCCCCAATAACACCATGGAATCAGCTGCTATTGGAAATACATTCAAGTATCATACCAGGAGGGATGCAAACAATTCTGGGGCGACTGAAGCAATCCTATGGCGGCCTGCAGAGATAAGTTGAAACAAGACAGGGGGCATGGGGAGTGAAGATAATAAAGAAGTGTAAGATAGAACAAAATGGAGTATGTATTGTGCAGCCATAAGTGGAGTTTTTTATTGCGATAGCAATTATATGGACACTTCAACCGGATTTCTGCCGTCGCCGTCGCCGTCACCGTGAGGTTCCCTATAGATAAAATCTTCGCCGCGCGCCGTATGCCCGAGCCGAAGGGTGCGGGGACGCGCGCTATCACGGAGAGCGAACGCACTCAATCTCCCACGCGCAAGCAAGGAAGCGGGAAGCCAGCGCCGGAGGGAGCGGAGGGGGGGGGGGGGGGGGTCACACTTCCTCTCTGCCAACAACCGTGCTCGTCGCTCGCTCGCACCGTCGCTTATCTCCACACGGCTCTGACCTTTATGCGCCGTGCATTCGCCGCTCAGTTTCTGTTGAAGCGATAGACCGCACGTACCTTCGCCCGTTGGTGCGGCGTATGCGCTTGCTGCCAGCGTTTTGACAGTCGTTGTCTGCAGTCATTCAGTGTGATCTCTTCATGTTTGTTTGTGCGCGCTCACACCACGCTTGTTCAATCAGTTAGTAATAGTCGGGCCACATTTTCCAACGCACGCTACACATGCAATGCTGCCCGGGTCGGCAGTGCAGCGCTACAGGTGTGTCCCTTCGCACGCGCTGCCCACGAGAAGCGCTTCTCATCAACACCACCGTTTCACACGCGCCTTCTCGTGGTCATCGAGTCTCTCTTCATGTCGGTCTACTTACGCCGCAGCACACCTGCTTACTTAATCAGCTCATGTTTACTACAATTCATATTGCTACCAAAGCCGCTCAACTTACTTCGTATGACATTGCTGTGTTGCTATCGCATTCATTGCTTCGCCCTTAGGGCGAAACTGTGACAATTTATATATATATATATATATATATATATATATATATATATATATTCACTTGTTGGAAAAAATCAACCAGTTGTCATTCAGTGCTCGTATCGTCTACTTCCTTTGTCCTTCGTCCGGGTGCGCTGCCCAACCCAAAGAACATTTTTTAGTTACCAACTCGCCGAGCTTGCTGTGTTAATTCAATATATGACGTGCTTTCAATTCTGCCCAGCATCGAAGAAATTTGAAACGTTTTTTTGTTTGTTTTTTTTTTCGCTAGAGAGCGACACATCCCCAGGGGTACAAACCCAGTGACCCAAGTTGGTGTGAACGATGTTCATTGCAGATAGTCACATGACCAGTGGCACACGACCACCCGTTAAACTTGGCGTGAAAGAGGTTTGATAATGACGAACATGCCACTGGGTGAGGTAAACTTCAGGAGGAATGTGAATTACATTAAAATAATGAATTCGCCATAATATCCACCGCCTACGTGTAACCGTTCGAAATGCCCATCTGCGCACAC
This sequence comes from Dermacentor silvarum, assembly GCF_013339745.2. Classification (NCBI taxonomy): domain Eukaryota; kingdom Metazoa; phylum Arthropoda; class Arachnida; order Ixodida; family Ixodidae; genus Dermacentor; species Dermacentor silvarum. Next base: position 120,593,079 of record NC_051161.1, read on the forward strand.
TCTCATGCTCCATATTGGGCAAGAACTGACTTGCTCAACTATACTTTCTTCTCTAGGGGAAAGACAGAATAGATGAAATTTTTCCTACGTTCGTAACTAGCACTGAATTCACAGAACGTATTCGTTGTAACATTGATCGACCTGTGGCATTCTATATGTGCACTCTTATAGTCTAATTTTCATTTGTTACGTGTGCATAAATTGTTGCACATTAAGCTACTTTATATTTTGCCTTCTACATGGGCAAATGAAGCCTGCAGTATTGTAAAAGTAAACAAGTAAATAAAAAATAAATAAATAAATTATGTAATTGATGGATGCCAGCTGATGTTACGAACATAAATTAAGGTGGCTAGTTTGTGCTGGCCCTCTATTTTATTTGGACTTGGGCGTGTGTTTCAAAAATGGAAAAAAAGTATGTCAAATTTTTTTTTCTGAGGTTGTTCGTCCGTTATATAAAATTTTATCGCGTTTACGTTAGACCAGTGACAACAATTTATACAATTGATTTTTAAAACTTCGGAAATACTACCATTTAATTATCCGCGCCATTACGCATGCAAATTTTTGTTCAATGTTTGGCAAGACATCTGCCAAAAGGCGCACAGTTTTCTTGTAGGCGTCCGAACATTTACTACGAACAAAATAACAAAGTAATCAAGTATACAATTTTTTAACTATTGAACAACATAAAAGCAAGGTTATTGTACTCACGTCCGCCAGTCAGCGTTGTACCGAAGTCGAAACTTGAAGTGCGTGTTATTTAAATATTCCTTCGAATAACGGAAACACGTTACAGGGTAGCCGTACATAAATGTCACATGACTAGTTGCGTACACATATATTCTTGATGTAGTATTCATGAGCTGCAAATTATGTTAACGTAATCAATATTTGTTAGTGTAAAAATATTTGCGCAAGTCATAAAATCATACAAAGCATCCAAATGAGCTACATTTATTTTATTCAATGCCCTCTATATACAGGGCGTCCTAGCTAACTTTAGCTAGAGTTTAAAAATATGCTGATGCATCCTAAGACGACGGGACCAAATGCATGTTGCTCAGAATTGCATAGAGTAATCCAAACTATTTTTGGCGTTCTGTTTAATTCCCGAGTTAGTCAAGAATATTTCACCAACTTCTGAAGCAACAAAGTTGAGCGAAAAATTCCAATGAGGAAGTTGGAGAACAGTTTGCAAAATGTCCGATTAAACAGTTTCTAACTTCCTATCTATTAAGTATTAGTTTTTTTTTTTCGCTTACTGCAGATGCACGCGAAATACAAAAAAATACCACGTGACAAGCCCGCTTGCGCGCCGTGATTGCAGCGCTCCCAAACGCTCCGGTTGCCGTGGCGTCATCGTCACTCAAGCTTCGTCGACTTTCGTCGTCGCCGTCGCATCGTCGTCCATACAGGTTTCACGATACATTCCTTGCCACGCTATGCACATCGTCGTCATCCCATTTTGCTCATGCCGTTGTCCTGCTATCGTCCTCATACAGTCGTCATCGTGCGATCGTTGTCATACCGTAGTCGGGATGCCGCCGCGGTTTTGCCATTGTCATCATTGCAACTTCGACATCCGACTTCTAGTCATGTCGTTGCTGTCACGCGGCAGTTTCACCATCACTTTAGTATCGTAATTCCATTGTACTCACGGCCGTCGTTGTCATATCCCAGGCGGTACGCCAGCTCGGGCCAACGTGATAGGTATTGGCTGTTGCTGGCCCAATGAAGGCCTGTGGTTGCCAGCTTGGTCCCAATATGGGTTGTGTCATCCTGACGTCTGATCCAATGATGGCCTAAGGTTAACAGCGTGGCTCGAATATCGGCTTGGCCATTTTGGTAGGCATGCAACGTTGGACCGGATTACACATGCAGCCAACAATATTAGCACTGCCATGCAACAAGGCGGAAATTATTGGACCGACATTCCTGTGAACTTGCCAACATAAGTTACTAAGTTTGCTTTCTGGGGACAACACTGGGCTCGCAATAATCAAATGTGTTGTTCCTGATTATTTTTAATGTATTTTGTACGTCTTATTAACCATCAATGACATTTTAAAAAAGCCAATACAAACTCAAATTCTGAGGTTTTACGTGCCAAATCCGCTGGTGTGATTATGAGGCACGCCATAGGGACAACTTCGGATTAATTTTGACCACCTGGGATTCTTTCAGGTACAACCACTGCATGCTACACGGGCGCTCTTGCACATAGCCCCCATCGAAATATCCCTCACCCACCGTTCAAAAAATCCAATGCACAGCACAGGAAGCAGAGGAAAACTGGGCGCTGCTTTAATGATCGTGCAAAGGAACATGAACTTGCGATAATAAACAGCGGTATTGCATATTTTCCGGCGCATTGTAGACTTTTAATGTGCGCTCCGCGGCTTCCGAGGATCAAGATTCTTAACAGAATCAGGACTTTCACTGCCAGGGAGCTTATAGAAGCGTTTTATATTGCCTCGAGAGGGAACGCATGCGTTAGTGAAACTCACATTTATTTCTTTATTTAGCATCGAAGAAAGGCTCATGCGCGGCGTGCATGCGGTGGCGTAATATTCATGCTCATATTGCAAAGGATTTGTCTGTTTGTTGCTTCATTGTGCATGTGTGGTAAGCTCCTTATATTCCGTAATATTCATGCTCATATTGCAAAGGATTTGTCTGTTTGTTGCTTCATTGTGCATGTGTGGTAAGCTCCTTCTGGCGGAAAGAAAACTTACTGGAAAATTTGCGCTTGTCCGTGTCGATACTCTCGTGCCCTTGCATGTCTCTGGCACAGCATTTTTTTTTTTCGTTGTTTTTTTTTTCTGGCCTGTTTCTCCGTCCTTCAACCGTCCATCCCCTACACACCGACGTAAGCCTGGTCAGCGCTATGAATGAAACGCTCAGGTAGAAACATGCCGCTTTGTAGAATCGACTGCGCGCGCACGCACGGGGGATGGCGGTGCGTTTCTATTGCCCTTGTCTCCCTCTCTCGCTGGTTCCAGAAGAACGAGGTGGGAGCCGACTTCTTCATCCACCCTTACCCCGTGCCCGTTCCTCCTATGCATAACTAGAATACAGACTGGGTGACGTGAGTGCTTGCAGTATTTTGCGCTCTTGTCAGCACACTGCTATCGTGAAAAATGCTCGCTTGCGGTCGTCATGCCGCCTGCAAAACCTACAACTTAAACCACGCAGCAGTGTGGCCACGGATTTTTGTGAGTGTTAGATATAATTATAGGTAAAGGCAACAAAGAAAGTCCACGCTGGTGGCCACCGTCTTCGATTTGGAATCGCTCGCAAACGCCGGAACCTGGATCTTAGAAAGGTGAACTGCACTTGTTTTGCGCATGTTGTATATTTTGTAAGGCGCCAGATTGAATGAATTAGAAAATGGCGCCTAACGTTGCGTGCTTTACAAACAAGAGTGTTTCAGCGAATTAAATTACATGATACTGTTGCCTTAAAAATTACGTCCAGCTACTCAACCGCTTTTTCTTTTCGCTTGAATTCTACGATTTGTGTGTAACTTGTGACGCAGCAGTTATCACGTTTATTACGCGTCGGAGATGCGGCGAACCGACCGCGCCCAATGCACTGATCACACTCAAGAGCGATGATGAAGAAGAACTCCATGTGAACCCCACGTGATGATGATCTTGTAGAGATGACGAAGGATAGCTTAATAAATGCCCACACTAATTTCCCCCCGCGCGAGAGCGGCTATCCTGGCCGCCATTTAAAGGGATGGAGAACACTTTGTGGAAGGCTTCATACGGGAAACGTGGATAACATCCGATGCCTTTGAGAATGTGGCGAACCCGGTCTGATGCGGTCATGGCCATGTTCACGCGTCGACAAAGAGCAAGCACATCCTCGATGTACGGCGTATAAGATCAGTAGCGCACCCAAGATCTCTGCCGGGGGGGGGGGGGGGGGGGGTGACAGTGTGCCAATACCATCTACACAGCACTAATTTCAAATTCTTCACGGGAAATTGTCAAAAAATGCGCTTTTTGCGTTCTCGCAGACGATTACGCCTCTTACATCTTGCAGTACTCAAAGGCGCAAGGAAAGAAAAGGGGTTCTACAAACGGGTGGGTTAACTCGACCTCAGGAGGGAGGGGAGGGGGGGGGGTTACAACCCCCGAAACCCCCCCCCCCCCCCCCCGTTGGTGCGCCACTGTATACGATTCCCAGAGTTGTTACTTGTGAGTGTCGAGCGTCCTTTTGAGGAGGGTGGAACGAACCGCCAGTGCACCGAAGATTTGTCGGAGCTGCTGTTTGAAAGTGCCTGAGTCCGTGAAATCAACCTCATGGCTGAAAAGCCAAGTCTTCGCCACTCCTGTGAGATAAAAGGCGACGTGACGTAGCTTGAGCGGAGCGTCCCAACTGTTAGCCGAACTCACTCCTTCGTAGTCGTCCAGGTAATCCTCGACGTCTTCAGCGCGAAGGCCAGCAAACAGATGGGGAACACGCTGGTGCCCACTGACAATCCAATACGGATAGGCTGGGGTAGTCGAGGCCGAGATGGTTGGAATAGATATGCCTGTTGGCTCGTCCTGTGACGTGCTGGCGGACAGCTGGAACAATCGGCGACCTGATCAAATCTGCAGGAGGTTGAGGGGGGAGTCAGAGGACGGAGGACCGAAGAGCACAGCGCTCCACCACGTGTGACGCAGCAGTTATCACGACGTTTATTACGCGTCGGAGATGCGAACCGACCACGCCCAAAGCGCAGTTCACACTCAAGAGAGAGCCCCACAAGCGATGATGAAGAACCCCCTGTGAACCCCACGTGATGATGATAATCTGCAGATGACGAAGAATAGGGAGCTTATAGAAGCGTTTTATATTGCCTCGAGAGGGAACGCATGCGTTAGTGAAACTCACATTTATTTCTTTATTTAGCATCGAAGAAAGGCTCATGCGCGGCGTGCATGCGGTGGCGTAATATTCATGCTCATATTGCAAAGGATTTGTCTGTTTGTTGCTTCATTGTGCATGTGTGGTAAGCTCCTTATATTCCGTAATATTCATGCTCATATTGCAAAGGATTTGTCTGTTTGTTGCTTCATTGTGCATGTGCGGCCCACAATATTACTGTTCAAGTTCTAGCATTTCTTGCGGTTGCTTCGTTAACGATGCAGTTTCTTTCCATTCACAGGGCCCTGAATTGCATCATTTTGTCGATGTGAGACGGCTTAAGCAGGAACCGCATGGCGCGTTTTTCGCTCGCGAAAAACGCGACGCGCGGCGAGCGCCCGCGTTGCCGCTGACGCGCGAGCAGCCGCACGAAAAAATGGAGCGGATCGTTCGCGCCGCGTTTTCTGGGTTGCCAGAAAACATAACTCCCAACCACATGAATTGTCTCTGTTACCGCATATATAATATGCCCTTAAAATTACAGAACTCTAATATGAATAATATTCGTGTAATTAGACAGCGACATTTAGACAGCGACAAGATTGTGTGCAAAACTACGGCGATGTACCTTCCACGTGATGAGTGGCCGCTGCTTGTTTACAGCTTCACGTAGAAAATGGGGTGTTGGCCGCTTATTACCGAGCAGAGGAGGCGATTGCTACTATTTAGGGCCTTGTTGAAGGTTGCTTTGTCCATTTTGGGTGAACGCGATGGGCGAACGAACACGTGTAGCACGTTTTCCTTCGACGCGCGCGCCAGTTCGCGTATTTACAATTGCTAGTAGGTACAGCGTTTGACCGCTGGCGCCACGCTGCGCCGCTCGCGCGTACCATATTTCTAGCCGCCGCCGTTGGAACGGAGGAGGCATGGAGGAAGGAAAAAAAACTAGGAGGGAGCGTCACGTGACAATCTTGAAGCCTAGTCATAAAAAATTTAGAGGAATGGGATGATGGGAAATAGGCCCTCACGTGATAGGCAAGCGGTAGATTTTACTCGGCTCGCTTCGGTGGCTTCGGTTTCGTCTGCTGCGGGGGTTTCGGAATATGCGCACATACTCGGTGTGGCAAACGCGCGCCGAGGTTAGTGAAGGAATTCGAGTGTGTGAAGCAGTTGAGCCTCGCCGCTTAATTAGCAGACAGGCGCCAAGGCTGTTGCGAACGAAGGCGTCGGTTAACCGGCATTGCGCCGAACAACCCGGGAGGACCACCTCAAGGACGACTGGTTGCGTTTCGGTGTGGTTTCAGGGAAACGAGGGAACCTTTCGCCCTGCAAACGTGTGAAAGCAACCAAGCCGCCCTTCCGACGACGATTCGGTGCGTTTGACGACGTCTTCTGGGAACCAATGATGCCTTTCGCCCCCGCAAAATGTGCACGCGATTAAGCGAGCGTACAGAGGGTCCGAAGCGACTGTCCCTACGGGAAAAAAATGCGTCCCGTCTTGTACCCAAGGATGGACTGGCGAGCCGGAGACTCCGAACATATTTAGGGCCGTGCCGGCCCGTAGCGCAGTCAACACTGTTGCTCGAGATCTGCTCAAAGTCTTCGGCCTCTCAGCAGACCGGCGAGAACTCCCGTCAGCAGTAGGCGCACCTGCGTGATGAAGTGTTTTGTGCCAGGATGCCCTAATCGAACAGAAAATCGGCGCGATGGCCTGTCCTTCCATAGGTAAGCACAATGAACGTTTCTATTATTTATGAAAATGGAACTGCAATATTCGCGATCGTTAGTGACTACGTGCTCGTGTGAATTATAACTGCCGAAATAGTGGTGCAATACTATTCAAGCCATTTTTTTTTCAACTTTGTCATAATTCCCACTAAGTGCTAAACATTTATTTCTCTTTAAAGTACTTTTATCAGCTAGCGTACACTCCTAAAAAGGTACGATGTGAAACTATTTATTGTCAAAGAATTACATTTCCTGCTATAAAAATTATTATTGACTGAATTTTGTATGTATTTCTTGTGGCTGAAAACAATCAAAATTGCAATAAAACTAATTAATTGAAGAAACCATGAAAGATTAGTCTTCACATAACTTACCAAGTTTGGAATAGTCGCCAAGAGCAATAATTTGTAGAGAATATTCTGCTCGTAGTAACTCGGCTTGTGAGTGCAAAGTTCAAACATCATGTTGCAAAGTTCAATCACTCCCCATGTTGAGGCTAAATATCATTTTCTTTTTTTTTTCAGAAGATATGATGTTGGTTGACATATTTTAAACAACAGGTAAATGACAGTTGAGATGAAATAACACAGTTTTACTTTAAATTACAGGAGTGAACATCATTTTCATTCATTTATTAGTAGAACCCTGAAGGCCTGGAGGCATTACAGAGGGAGCATTACATTACATTATGTATGTGTTACAGCTATATCTTTGATATTTTTGGGTGAAACATGCACTGCAAAGTTACTACAGCTCCATTTCCCCCGAGATTCAATTAGCTGTATGTGTATTTTACACGCACACTTAGATCAAAGATAGTTTTCTACACAAGGGGATGCTGTGTGTAGGGAAAGCATGCACAGATCATGCGAGGTCTTTTGCATGACTCTTCAAAGGCTGTGTAAATGCATTCCACAGCAAATGTTATTGTTGGACCTTAAAAATATCTGGTGGGTTATTCTTTAACTGCAGACGCTTGCAAAGGACGATGCCACAGCAATGAGTCAACCTTAAAGTGAAGCAGCTACATCCATGAGAACATAACAGCATCAAGTTGAGCCAGTAAGTTGATGCACAGCTGTATGCAGCCATAATGCATGTTTCCAGTTTGATCATACCTTTTTCATGACTGTGGTAGATGTCCCCCACGATTCCTGAAGTGAAATATGCTTTTCTTATATTCAGGCAGGTCTCTCTCAAGCCACAATGGATATGGACATCTCTGAGGGCTTGTCTGATTGATGTGCTAGCAGAGGGTACTGCTACATCTGCTAGCGCGTCCTTGACTGATTCAGACATCGCTGATGAGCCTTCCGAAATCCAACATGTCCTGGCATGTTTGATTGTCGTAATGATCACAGAGCTTGTTTAAGACATTTTCTCACATGTGTGCCTTGGTTCATTCATGTTCTGATCTGCTTTGCAAAAATCTTGTGTTTCCCTTTAATATATATTTTGGATTTCACCTTTAAAGTAATTATTTAAATGCATATGAGAATGTCATACAGCTTTTTGTAAGATGTTTTCGATAGATTTAAAAGATCTATTAGTAATGCTCAGAATAAGGAGAGAGATAGAACTGTTCAACCTATCATTGGCTACATTACAGCCCTTTTTTGACACAGGTGACAAGCATACTGCATTCAAATTTCATTGTTAACACTGGCAAAAGCAAGTGCTAATGAATGAAAGCCATATACGCTACATCATCTCATTTTAGTTAATCTAGGATAAGTACTTCGTTCTGCGTACGTGCTTTGTGTCATGTTGGTCGCCCATGCACCTGTTACAGCGCGTGATATTTTGCAGCCACAGCCAGCAGAAGACGCACCTGAAAAGGCCTTTCTGAGGCATGAAGTATGGCATTACACAATTACAAACTGCGACCAAGAAGAAGATGAAGACTCTACGGCAATCCCATCAACAGCTTTTTCAAAAGGTTGCTCATCTCGAAAATGTCATAGAAGATTTATCTGACAATCGCATTCTAGGAAATGAGGATGTCGCCGTATTGCAGAGTCTTGGTGGGGCAAAAAAAGACTTGCTCATGCGTCAACTGCCACATAAGTCTGGTGCCAGCAATGTCACCCGCTTACTTGCCAGAGCTCAGGCCATTTGCACTGACTTTGCATTTTTATTCCCCTACAGCATACAGATATCTACGAGCTGTTCTCAACACATGCCTCCCGCATCCAAAGACACTGTGTAAATGATATCAATCCATTGATAGGGCTGCTGACTTTTCAAAAGAAGCAATGACTGCATTGGCTATCAAGGTAAAGCACGGCTCTCCACATTATGCAATCTGGTTGTGGATTGAGATGGCCATTCAAAGAAGTAGTGTGGGATGGGAAAAGCTTCCATGGATATGTTGACATGGGCATTGATGTCAATGATTACAGCTTTCCAGTTGCCTAAGACGCATTTGTTTTAATGCTTGTTGCAATCCATGGCAGATGGAAGCTGCCGATTGGCTACTTTCTAGTGCATGGCCTTGGTGGTGAGCAGAGGTGCAATTTGTTGCTGCAAGCTGCTAGATTCACTCTTGAAAAAGGTGCACACATTGTGAGTTTGACCCAGGCAATGTGTCTGAGCTTGGGTGCCTGCGGCTCACAGTACTGGAAGAATTGCTACACAAGTTTTCTCGTGGGTGAATTATGTTCATGATGGCCCACACAATTAATTCCTTTATCCATCAACTTCAGCTGTCCCACCAGGTTTTATGTTAAGGCATTTATTTGTTTTTTGAGTGACCTTGTAAAGTGCATATATTGTTCAAGAGCGTTGTATGCAGATGTCAAACTTTTATAGAGGGAAAATGTGGTACCTTATTGTAAATTCTGCAAGTACATGTTTGTTGTCTTGCTGAATGCTGTAGCTTGAATCGCCTGCATGCAAATTATGCTTAAACAATTGTTCTGTTCAGCCCAAGCTAAACAGTGTGGACAATGACGGTAGGTTAGCTGGCCTACCTTTCACTAGAGCAAACTGGGTGATGACATGGACATGCTGTGAATGCTCTCAATGGATTATGTGTGAGCTAGGTATACGCTTGAGGATGAGAATGTTTTTTTAATGTTTATCCTGTATGTCTTTTACCTGACTTTTGTGGAAATTTGCCACTGCCACCTGGAATACCGTTGGTGTTACTATTTAATTAATTTAATGTGCTCACTCTGTTCACTTGCTTTACAATAGCCTTTTATGATGCCAGATTCACTGTAACCGCAAACATTTGGTGTATACCACTCAATGAGTGTTTTAAATACCGTGAAATATTCATTCATTTGAGGTTCACAACGTAATAGAGCCATCGCGTCCTAATTGCGGTGTGTTGGCTCAGCTTAGACGGTGCTAACTTTTTAACACGAAAGTGTTTTATGCCGGGGTCCACCAAGACTTCACTGACGTATTTCCGTCACGGAAATACGTCACACGAACATACACGAACATAATACAAAGAAAGAAACCAGAAGAAAAAGTTCCACAAACATGCAAAATTTGGAAATCGAACCCACGACCTCTCGGTCCGCGACGATAGATCGCCGAGCGTTTAACCCATTGCGCTACAAACGCATTTGCAGAGAGCTACACAGACGCGCCTTATATATCTAACACTCCTCCGTGTACCCGCGCTCTTGCTCGGGGCGGTGCCGCCGCCTACGAGCAGAAAAGAGAAGTACTGCATTATGACACTAACGCGCACCGACAGTGAACGCTTCGGTGGTCTCAGCACTGCGACGCCTCGATGCCAGCATTCGTAGGGACGCTGGCATCAAGAAGCACTACCAACGCGTTCTCGCAGAAGCACTACTAGGTGGCGTTCACTGTACTCAGCACAGCGGAGCGTGGCCTCCGCAATTAGCTCTGAAAATGTTTCTGAAGTTGATCGCGGAGGCTGCAATTACGACGCGCTGTACGCGCTGATTTGACTCGGTGACGATTCAGTTACGTGCTTTGTCTTGCGCGTTGTATTAGTGTGTCAGTTACGTGCTTCGTCTTTCGCGTTGTGCTAGCGTGTGCAGCGTAGTGCAGCTTCCATATGCACGACGGTTGCTCATGGTCATCGACGTTGGTAGTCGTGATGGAGGAGACGTGCCACCAGGCGTCAGCGTGGGTGCATCAACGCCTAAGGGCGCTTTAGCCACAAAACACCAATAGACATTATATATCAATGTGCAATAAACATTACACTACTTCTGTGAAGACACGTTTCACTTTCGTGTTCTATACCGATTCCTATATAAGAGGGATCAAGCACATTTTTTTGTAGGTATGTGATACAACATAAGCTTTGTTGTACATTTTACTTGCAGCAAAATGCATTTTATTTTAATGTTGACATACTTACTTTTTGGGTCTGACCTCACATCAATTGTTTCAACTTTGACGTTGTGAACTACCACTCTTTTTTTAATTTCTGCACATGTATTGCTTACTTTTCTGACAAGCACAATCACCGAAGCCTTTCGATATTTGTGAGGACAGCGCAGATATAAATATTATACAATTATAGCCCTGTATTGCATACAAGGCATTGTATACTTACAATGCCTTGTTTTGCTTACAATGCCTTGTATATAGGCGTTGCATACAAGGCATTGTAAGCAAAACTGCAGCTACATTCAAGGACAGCTGATCCCATTGACCAGTTTTATTAAAGGTATCAATACTACGTGTGATATAGTTTACTTTGCATAACATTATTATACAAATGCCCTGTGGCATACAAGTATGCTAATACTGATACCGAAGAGCAGTGGCACAATAAGTTTTCCTACTTGCTGTTTATAATTCTCTTTTGTGTATTATCTTTGCAATGTACTTCATTTAAATTATAAATGTGGCTTCCTTCTGTATTTGTGTGAAATCTTCTGGCTTCTATAGGTGCAATAAACACTGAATAAAGAATGAAACAATTACTGTTGTCATAAAAATGTGCTTTCCATAGTACAAGTACACCAGCAACACAATGAATCCACAAGTGCAAATGAATGCTGCCATTCTTCCCTTGCCGCTATGTATTCAGTTTTCATGCCGTTTCACACTAGCAGAGGAAGAAGGGTCCTCCTGGCAGTGTTTGATTCTAGGACATAATTATGCTGTGGGGCTATACTCGCATTCGGAAACAGCTGAATAAACTCTAGATAATGCACAAATCTCGTCCATTTGCTTTATTATATAACGAAAATTGATCCCCGAGGCGCGTCTCAACAGCGTCGTCGCACCACAGAATCTTGCAAAATAGTACACGTAAATCTGAATTAACGGCGATTATTTCGGCGTTTAGAATGCAGGCTAATGCTATTTATTTCTCTCAAAATGAAACACGCCCACCAGAGCTTTTTATTAAGCGAAAATGCGACAAAAAAGTTTCCTTCAAAACATCTCGTTTCTTCCAGGTGCAAGACAGCGTGACAAAAATTATTTCTCTCAAAATAAAACACGCACACCAGCCTTTTATTAAGCGAAAATGCGACAAAAAAAAGAGTGTCCCTCAAGACGTCTCGTTTCTTTCTAGGTGCAAGACAGCGGGACGAAAAATTAGCAAGATGATACGCACCACAGCTTAAGGTGCACAACGGCTGATTTGACGCAACTTGAGTACGTAGGAAAAATAGACCACACTCGGGCATCTGGACGGGTTTCGAGCCGCGAGCGCTGGCAACTCCACTAACCGCGGTGGTGAGCGCAAGTGACGCCTTGAAAATTTTCTGTCTTCATGAGTCAGACGCCCCAGTCTTGCTCCACGTTTCAAGGCATCGCATTTGAAGCGAAGAACGACGCGCGCAGTAGCAGAAAACCACCACCCGCATACGGGCCTCCAAGCCAGTGACGGCAGGCGCCACTAAACGTTACCACGTACCAAACAATCACGAATGTTCCGGCAACCTTGTGGGCCTTTTCCGCCCCATAAGGCACCGCGCACGGGGCCCCTGGGAGAGGGAGGGGTGGCTTCAGAGGAGGTTGGCTTGCCGAGGCTAGCGGAATCACGTGACGCTCCCTCCTAGTATTTTTTACCTCCATGGGAGGAGGCGTTGACGGAGAAAACGCTGGGATGGCGGTGACTAACCTGCTGTTGGGATCGGTGGTATTATAAACGCATCACTGTTTTGATGATCCAAATATAATCTCACTATCAGGGAGGGAGCAGTCTACCTGACTGGAGCAGTATTTTTTTATTTGGGGTGTTGCTACGCTGCGCTCCGCAACACCCCAACGACCGCCGCTTCGCGTCGGCGCCCGGTACCACGGTTGCCGCCGTGGCACCGGGGATCAAACGACCACGCTGGCAAAAAAAAAAAAGAAAAGCGTGATATTAAGAAAAAAAAATGGCAGAATATCCACGGGGTGAATGATGAAGAGTGGGGCGAAGCATCACCGACGGTGGTGGCGTCGTGGTCGGGAAAGGCACGCAGCAACGAGGTGATGGCGGTTTTTCGAGCGGTGTCGTTCTTAATGGACGATATCTTGGTTAGATTGTTCGAGAACCACAACCGGTCGCACACGTCGCAACTGTGGCCGAACGAAACGTCCAGAAAGTCTCTCTTGAACCGGGCGTCGGCACCTTCGTGTTCTTTCTTGGCACGTTTTGCAGCCGCCTCTCGAACTCTGACCTCCTCGTTCGCCCGTCGATAGGCACGCTTTCTCGTCGCTTCTCGTTGCCGGACGGCTTGTAGATCATCTTCTCGTGCGGCCTGGCGCCGCTGCCGCGCCGCTTCGGCCTCTCGTTCTCGTACACCGGGATCTTGTCGGCGCCGCCGCGCAGCTTCGCGGCGCGCTTCTGCCTCGCGCGCCCGCACGTCGGGGTCCCTTCTTCGAGCGCGAGCCGCCGCCGCCTACGCGCACGCCGCTCAGCAGCCTTGTCCATCTTCCGCATACCCTCTGAACGCGCGCGCGCCAAAACGGCGCGTTTATTGTATTATAGAGCACCCCCTGGCGTACGGCGCCGCCGAAGAACACGCGATCGTCGTCGCGCGATCGTCTCTCTCCTTCCGTACGTGTGACGTCATTCCTGTTTTCATAAAACTAACCTTTTATTTTAACACGAAAGTGTTTTATGCCGGGGTCCACCAAGACTTCACTGACGTATTTCCGTCACGGAAATACGTCACACGAACATACACGAACATAATACAAAGAAACAAACCAGAAGAAAAAGTTCCACAAACATGCAAAATTTGGAAATCGAACCCACGACCTCTCGGTCCGCGACGATAGATCGCCGAGCGTTTAACCCATTGCGCTACAAACGCATTTGCAGAGAGCTACACAGACGCGCCTTATATATCTAACACTCCTCCGTGTACCCGCGCTCTTGCTCGGGGCGGTGCCGCCGCCTACGAGCAGAAAAGAGAAGTACTGCATTATGACACTAACGCGCACCGACAGTGAACGCTTCGGTGGTCTCAGCACTGCGACGCCTCGATGCCAGCATTCGTAGGGACGCTGGCATCAAGAAGCACTACCAACGCGTTCTCGCAGAAGCACTACTAGGTGGCGTTCACTGTACTCAGCACAGCGGAGCGTGGCCTCCGCAATTAGCTCTGAAAATGTTTCTGAAGTTGATCGCGGAGGCTGCAATTACGACGCGCTGTACGCGCTGATTTGACTCGGTGACGATTCAGTTACGTGCTTTGTCTTGCGCGTTGTATTAGTGTGTCAGTTACGTGCTTCGTCTTTCGCGTTGTGCTAGCGTGTGCAGCGTAGTGCAGCTTCCATATGCACGACGGTTGCTCATGGTCATCGACGTTGGTAGTCGTGATGGAGGAGACGTGCCACCAGGCGTCAGCGTGGGTGCATCAACGCCTAAGGGCGCTTTAGCCACAAAACACCAATAGACATTATATATCAATGTGCAATAAACATTACACTACTTCTGTGAAGACACGTTTCACTTTCGTGTTCTATACCGATTCCTATATAAGAGGGATCAAGCACATTTTTTTTTTCATACTACAAGTAACGCCCTCTAGTATCGTACCATCTTGCATTTTTCAGCGTATATGCATTCATTATATAGTACAAGTACCGCCCTCTACGGCCACTTCAAGCACGCGTTCGCTACGCGGACGCTGGCGGTTCACTCCATTTATATATACGTGCGAGCGAGCGAACGGGAGAGTGGGGCGCAGGGAGGAGAGAGATCGAACGGCGAGAGAAGGAGCGGCGAAGCACTGCACCTACCCTTGCCTACACTCTCTCCACACACGCGGGAGCTCCGCCGAGCTCCCGCGATGCGAGCCCCCTCACACGCCAGAGCGCGCACTTCCTCTCCACTCACTCTCCGCTACTCCGGAGGCGGTTACCTACGACGGGACGCTCGGGCCACGCCATAAGGAGCTTCGCCCCTAAAAATTGTAGCGCAAGCGGGATTTGAACCAGCGTACGCATGATCCCAAAGCGAGCGCCGTAGCCACTCAGCCATAGAGCCACGCTTCCAAGGGTTGCATTCATGCGAACCATATGATTGCGTTCGAGCGCCCTCGGTGAACGGAACCACCTAGAAACGCGGTACGTGCGAGCGGCGCAGCGTGGCGCTAGCGGTCAAACGCTGTACCTACTAGAAAATGTAGTGTTGCGCACCCCCGGAGGCAACACTCCAATTGCTAGTAGGTACAGCATTTGACCACTGGCGCCACGCTGCGCCGCTCGCGCGTACCGCGTTTCTAGGTGGTTTCTGTCGCCGAGGGCGCTCGAACGCAATCATCGTTCGCATGAATGCAACCCTTGGAAGCGTGGCTGTATGGCTGAGTGTATGTTTTGATCATAAGGTAAAAAACATGCCTGTTAGGGGAGGTGTCAAAACCTTCTTCTTTAAACTGCATACTAATACGCTAGAAGTAAAGACATATATGGAAGAAAAAGGAATGTTCGTACCTTGGGGCACTCACTGTTTTATATGTAGGAAACCAGAGACAATTGAACACGTTTTTCTAGATTGTTCCGGAGGTTACTTCTTTTGGGACATACTTCAAAGAACTTTAAAAAAAAGAGTTACCTATAGATAGCTACGGCATTAGATTTTTACCGATCAATAACGACGAAGGCATCACATTCGACATGATAATGCTCCTGGGCCTACATAGTATTTGGTTGTCAAGAATGGCCTATCGTCATGCAGATATTGACGCGCGGCCAATAAGGAGTTACTTTCGCGAATCTGTTAGCAGAATGGTTCAAGTGTATAAACTTCATGAACCCGAACCAGACTGGCTTCCTAGGTTAGAAGGGCTGATGTACATGCCCGAGTTTTGATTGTTCCTCTTTTCAGCCCTTGATGTACTGATATGATTGTACACTGTATTTCTGTGTGAATTTAATAAAGGCAATAAAGAAAGAAAAGCTGTATGGCTGAGTGGCTACGGCGCTCGCTTTGGGATCATGCGTACGCTGGTTCAAATCCCGCTTGCGCTACAATTTTTTTTCTTAATATCACGCTTTTCTCTTTTTTTTTGCCAGCGTGGTCGTTTGATCCCCGGTGCCACGGCGGCAGCCGTGGTACCGGGCGCCGACGCGAAGCGGCGGTCGTTGGGGTGTTGCGGAGCGCAGCGTAGCAACACCCCAAATAATAAAATACTGCTCCAGTCAGGTAGACTGCTCCCTCCCTGATAGTAAGATTATATTTGGATCATCAAAACAGTGATGCGTTTATAATACCACCGATCCCAACAGCAGGCTAGTCACCAACATCCCAGCGTTTTCTCCGTCAACGCCTCCTTCGTTCCAACGGCGGCGGCTAGAAACATGGTACGCGCGAGCGGCGCAGCGTGGCGCCAGCGGTCAAACGCTGTACCTACTAGCAATTGTAAATACGCACCCCCCCGGAGCTAGGCCGCGCTGATGAGTTTGATGCGTTAGTTTTTGCATTATCTTGCTGCCCAAGCACAAAGAAACGCTTAAAGATGGGTAAGCTCCTTGGAGCACCACACTGCTGAATTTAAATAGAGTTTAAGTGCTTTGTGTGGAAAATGAACGCAAGAAACTACGGCGCGAAGCAGACGACCCTCGCTTCCCGCGCGCTTCGCGAGCGCGAAAAGCCCACGGGTCCGGAGCAGCAGCGGCGCGGCGCGGCAGTTCACACAAAAAGGCCCTCGCCGGAGCCGGCGCTTTGGACACTCTCCCATATTCTAGGTCACTCTACTCCGAGTAGAAGCGCGCGACGGCGCGATTTCATGCGATTTCGTGATGGATCCTGCTGGGCAGCTGGTGAGAGTGTGCGGACGCGTTCACTTCGGCTCCCGTTTTACTCAACGTTCTCGCGACGCTTTTCTGCGGTTTCAACGTTATATTTGTGCTCCATGGCTTTCTGAAGACACAAGGACTCTGTGGACCCTTTTGGACGCAGTGAGTGCTTTTTCTCACGTTTTTCAACGCCTTTTCGATCGTCGCTCGGCCGCCGCCTCGCTAGCCCTTACGAGGGCAATCTTCACTCCGACGTGGCGCGCGCTCGCTAGCGCGGCGCCGCAGCTGGCACGGTGCTCCCTCCCACGTATTTTCACGCTTAACAATGGATTACCAAGTGTCGGGGGTGCACATTGACCCGGAGGACATCACGCCAGATCATGGCTGGCAAATCGCCACGTCTCGCCGAGCAGTAGCTCAAAATGTAGGCGCCAAATCTACACCGCCATATGGCACTTTGAAACGCGGAGAGCATATGCCCCGCGGTAGAGAAAACGCTAAACACAACATCATCCGAGCGAGCAGAATGCCGCAACTGCCAAAGGACGATATCCGCAGCTTTGCAGCGGAGCTCACCTCACTGCCGACAAGGCATGTAAAGAACGCTATCACATTCCCTATGTGGTGCGAAGACGACGATGGGAGCGAGCACGCTTGACGCAAGACGACGACGACTGTGCTACAGCGTCCAACGCAGCCGCCTACGAAGGTGGTCGGTCCGTTGTCAACCGATCCAGGTCCCGATCCGGTGACCGTTCCGGGAGCCGCTCAAGGCGTGGATCGAGGTCCCGGAGCCGTCATCGGGCATGTTGCCGTGGTGCGCCACGCGGGGCCCCCACTAGATCTGCATCAAGGGGCTACTCCAGATCCCCTTCCGGCTCCCGTCACGGATCCCGCTCGGGCTCCTGTTCCGGGCCCCACCCCGGCACAACCGGGGCCCCCCATCAACGATCGGCGAGCCCTCCGGCGCCATCATCGGCAGGCAACGCCAGCAAGAATAAGCGAGGCACCCTCACTTGGGCGGACATCGTCCGAGGAAGAGGAAACGCTACATCACAGGTAGGGTCGGGATCACTCCCAGAGCATGTTACAAAGACTACATCCGAGATAGCATTCCTCAAGCGCGAAAATGCAATGATAAAAGAAATGATACATAAACTCACGGCCACCATTGCTGAACTGAAAAATGACAAGAGCGTGCGCGCCGCTACACCTGCCACTGACAACACCGCCAATGCAGACACCCCGTCGCCGCTAGAACCTGTAGACGCCGCCAACGACGATGGCGAGAGCACACCCAAGAAACGCGCGGTCGTTCGCGAACATCCAGCTTCAAAGCCCGAATTAGATGACATTAAGAGCGTGCTGTCGTCGATTAAGACAAGCCTCCGCTTCCTCGGCGAGAGCATGGCCCTCGTGCAGTCCACCCTCGCGGCCCACGGTGATCGGTTGGGCAAAGTAGAACACTATCTCGATCACGTCGTCGCCCCCGCTGTCGCCGCAGCTAAGCCGGTCTCGCAATGCATGCCTACGCCCAGTCCACCCCCTCACGTGGCTCTCTTGCACCCGTCGGAAGCCCGCACCGACACCCAAATGTTTCAAGATGGCCAGGCCAAATGACGAGATGCGCATCTGGCAATGGAACTGTAGGAGCTTCGCCCGGAAGAAAGCCTCCCTACAGCAATACCTACGCAGCCACGAAGCCAAACCTCACGTCGTCCTGTTACAAGAAACTGTAGTGCCAACCGCCACGTTCTCCGGATACCAGTGGTTACCCGGCCCTTCGGGTGGACGCGGTACCGCCACGCTGGTCACTAATAAGATCACCTGCCTTGTGCACGACCTCGACATGCCCGAAATCGAACATGTCATGGTAGAGCTTCTCCCTGGCAACGCATCCCGACAAAGCGTGTACATACTCAATGTATACAGCAGCCCCAGTCACCACAAGCAACGGTTCAAACGCCTGTTCCATAAAGCCATTCGCCTCGCCGGCTCCAACCCGATAGTGATCGCGGGCGACTTTAACGCCGCGCATCGCACCTGGGGCTACGCGTACGACACCCCCAAGGGTACCGAGCTTTGGCAGAACGCGAACGACATGAATCTTACCCTCATTACGGACAAGGCTTTCCCCACCCGCACTGGCACGTCCACGCAAAGAGACACCACCCCGGATCTCTGCTTCGTCAAGAATATCGCCGACGCCCGTTGGTCCAACCTCGCGGTAGATCTCGGTAGCGACCATTTCTTATTGGCCGTACACTTCCCCACAGTCAGCAGGAAGACCAAGACGTACACGTGGGTAGACTGGGACCTCTTCCGTAAGACTCGCGCAGAACGACCCCCTCCCTACGCCACGCCAAGTCTCGAGACGTGGACGGATCAGCTTAAGGTCGACGTCGGCAAGGCCACCAAAACCATCTGTACAGACCTGCCCACCGAGAGGATGGACAGTCGCCTAGCCCACCTGCTCGAGGCCAAACAATCCCTACTGGCCCGATGGAAGGGCCAGCGCCTCAGTCGGAGGTTACGCAAACGCATATCCGAGCTGAACAAGAGCATAGCGGATCACTGCAGCACCCTTTCCAAACAGCAGTGGGATGAAGTCTGTAACTCGATTGACGGGCAGGTCCGTAATGGCAAAACATGGAACCTACTCAAACACCTGCTCGACGACACCAACACCAACACCCGCACCAATCAGCGCCATTCTCTCGCGAAGATACTCCATCAGGCCAAAGGGACCGCACCACCCGAAGACGTCGCCAAGAGCCTCGTGCAGAAATATCTACCGCTTCCCGCGGACCCGTCGATTCCTCACTCCGAATACACTGGTACCGACAACACCCACTTAGACGCCGACTTTTCCGTCGAAGACGTGCGCCGAGCTCTCCACGAACTCAATGGCCGCTCCACCCCTGGCCCCGATGGCATCCCCAACAAGCTCCTACGCAACTTGGATGAGCCCTCCGTCAATTACCTCACCGATACTATCAACAAAACGTGGAAGAAGGGCGAGCTACCCAACGCCTGAAAACTCGCCCACACGATCCTTATTCCCAAACCGGGAAAAGCGCCTAGCTTAGATCACCTCCGGCCCATCTCGCTCACGTCGTGCGTGGGCAAGGTGGCGGAGCACGTGGTCCTCAACAGGGTCGGTCGCGATCTCGAGGACCACGACTACTTCCCGCACCACATGATCGGCTTTAGACCTGGGCTATCTACTCAAGATGCCATGTTACTCTTAAAACATCAAATTCTCAATGGAGGAAACACTCGGGATATCCGTGCCATACTCGGCCTCGATTTAGAAAAAAAATTCGATACGATCGCCCACTCGTCCATCCTGAGGGCGATCGCATACCTCGGGCTCGGGCGTCGGTTCTACGACTTTGTCCGCTCCTTCCTGACCCGGCGCAGGGCCGTCCTCCGCGCAGGAGACCTGGTGTCGGAAAAAGTCGAGCTCGGACAGCGGGGAACTCCCCAGGGGTCCGTCCTCTCGCCGACGCTCTTCAACCTAGTGATGGTCGGGCTCTCCGAACGACTCTCGAGGATCGACGGGCTAAATCACACCATCTATGCGGACGACATAACGATCTGGTGCTCCGCGGGGTCGGATGGCTTCATCGAATCCGCCCTGCAGGAGGCCATTGAAACTGCCGAGTCCTACCTTGAACACACCGGTCTCAAGTGCTCCCCCACCAAGTCGGAGCTGTTGCTGTGCTTGCCCAAACGCCGTGGCGCTAAGCCCAAAGGGGGGAAACCTCCGGCCGAACGCAACATCACACTCCGCATAAGAGACGGTCGTATAGTTCCCAGGGTAGACTCCATCAGGGTCCTGGGTATGATCATCGAGTCCCGCGGAACCAACACCCTAACGGTGCAGAAACTAATGACTAAGACTGAAAATGCAATGCGACTCGTACGTAGAGTGGCCAACCGGCACCACGGCCTGAAAGAAGACAACCTACTGCGTCTTGTACATGCGTTTGTTCTCTGCCACTTTACCTATGTCGCCGCCATACACAATTGGCTACGTGCGGAGCGCGACAAACTCAACGCCCTTATTCGAAAGGTTGTGAAACGAGCCCTCGGCCTCCCTATCACCACTTCCACGTATAAACTCCTCGAGCTCGGCGTGCACAACACGCTAGAAGAGATCGCCGAGGCTCAGGAGCGAACGCAGATGATCCGACTCACGACCACCAAGGCGGGCCGCCACATTCTGCGCGAGCTCGGCTTTTTCTCCTCGATGACCAGGGATCCCCCAGATTTGACGCCGGTCCCCCGCGAGATCCGAGACCTTATCACGATCGCTCCCATTCCGCGAAATATGCATCCCGACCTAAACCGAGGCAGGCGCCTTGCGCGAGCGACCGCCCTTCTCAGGCGCATAGACATGAAAACGGACGATGTCTCGTTCGTGGACGCCGCTGCCTATCGCAACAACCGAGCCTTCGCCTCGGTCGCGGTCTCATCCTCGCAGCGGATCCTCAACTCCGCCACGATCCTCACTCGAGAGCCCGAAATAGCGGAGCAAGTAGCCATAGCCCTAGCTATGCTCGACAGCAAACGGAATGTCACCTATAGCGACTCCAGACCGGCCATCAAAGCCTTCGAACGCGGTGTCGTCTCGGACCAAGCGTTACGCATCCTCCGCAGCGCGGATCAGAGTACCCTCAAGCACCACACCGCCATCTGGTTCCCCGCCCATCTCGGACGGGTGCCGGGTGCCCCGCCAAACCTCAACGAGATCGCCCACGACGCAGCGCGTGCGCTTACTGACCGCGCCGTCCCAGGGCAACCTCACCTCGCCGAGATAGAGACCAACCGGGATGCACCCATTACGTATAATGAAATCACCAGACACTTCTACCTTGGACACCGCATCTTTCCGCCACCACACCCCAAACTTGACAGACCGCAAGCGCTAACCCTACGCTTATTACAAACAGACACGTACCCAAACCCCGCCAAACTCCACGTTCTCTATCCTGACGCGTACCCCAGCGACATGTGCCCCTCGTGCGCATACACGGCGACACTCACACACATGCTCTGGGAGTGTAGAAACGCTCATCCCGACTCTACCTCGGACAAGTGGGAGAAGTCCCTCAGAAGCTCGCTTCTCGCCGACCAGCAATGGGCCGTCCAGCAGGCCCACGAAGCGGCCGCCAGGTATTCCCTGTCGGTCCCTACGTGGGAGACGCCCACTACGCCCTGAGCGCGTCCTGCAGGACCCAAATAAAGTTTGTCCAGTCCAGTCCAGTCCTGCTGGGCACGCAGCACAATGACGCGCGCGTCCCACCATCCGCGCGTGAATCGCGCCTGAAATGGCGCCATGCGGTTCCGGCTTTAGAGCACGTGCGTGGTTGACGATTGCAATGAATGGATGGATGCAAAACTTTAATGAAAGTACTGAGGTACGCAATGTTGTGTTGAATTAGTCTGCAACACAACATGTTGGGGCAGTGATGTGCGGATTATAAATTGAGGTTGACTAGAAATTTAAAACAGATAGTTATGTGTAGTTATCGCAGTATATACTGGGTGCCCCAGCTATCACGCAGCACGATTTAAAAAAAGAGGAACGGCGTTACGCGAAGCAAACCTATTGTGTATTGTTTCCAGTACAGTGCAGTAACCGCCAGTAATTTTTTAGGTTACTGAGATTTAATTAGGTAATTATAAATAATTATCTAACTCGAGAAGTACTGTCCTAATTATCAAAGTGCCAATGAGAACATTGTAGAGCAACATGAAAAACTCCCGATACAGCTTTCTGTTGCTCAATTCCTGCTGCATAAATGTGTTTTTCCGAGCGTGAAAGAAGCTCGCGAATACACGCAGAATTGCCGCGTGACTGGCCGATCGAAGCATTTTGCGTGTATTCGCAGACTTCTTTCACGCTCGGAAAAACACATTTATGTAGCACGTATTGAGCAACAGAAAGCTGTGTCGGGAGTTTTTCATGTTGCTCTACAATCTTGTCATTGACACTTTGATAATTAGGACAGTACTTCTCAAGTTAGATAATGAATTACAATTACCTAATTAAATCTCAGTAACCAAAAAATTACTGACGGCTACTCCACTGTACTGGAAACAATACGCACTAGGTTTGCTTCGCGTAACGCCGTTTCTCTTTCTTTAAATCGTGCTGCGTGATAGCTGGGACACCCTTTGTATATATTGTTACGCGCTATGCCGAGCATGGAAGAATGCGCCAAAAAGGCGGTGAAGACGACGATCGGGGCAGCGCTCGTGTTGTTGTTCTGCCATCTTGCTAGCAGCCGTCTCTCTTTGTATATATCGTGTAAATATAATTTTCCTATCCCTTTTGCTACTCATATCCCCGTGGCATTTTGGTGGGAGGTGCGGGGTACCCACACGGTACAACGGAGCTCCGCAGCGGCCGACGCTTGGCTTTATCCACGATGGCGGAAGAGGTGTCTGCGCCCACCGAGGCGGCACAAACGACAACGGTCGTCCTGGCTCAGCTAAAGAACCCAGGCACATTCTGCGGGACTGACAACGTCGACATCGAGGACTGGCTATCCCTGTACGAGCGTGCAAGTAAGAATAATCGCTGAGATGAGACGATCATGTTGGCCAACATACTATTTTATCTCGAGGGAACCGCGAAGGTGTGGTTTCAGAATAATGAAGAGGAAATTGGGAGCTGGGATGCATGCAAGGAAAAGATGCGTTCCCTGTTCGGCAAGTCCACAGGAAGAAAGGCAGCAGCAAAGAAGGAGCTGGCATCTCGTGCGCAGACAGCGACAGAGTCATACCTGACTTATATACAGGACGTGCTTGCCCTTTGCCGCAAAGCCGACGACAGCATGACGGAGTCTGAGAAAGTAGGCCACGTGTTAAAAGGCATAGCAGATGATGCCTTCAACCTGCTAATCTGCAAGGACTGCGACACCATCGATGCCATCATCCAAGAGTGCAAGCGCTTTGAGGCCGCCAAAAGTCGACGCATTGCCAATAACTTCACTCGACTTTCGAACACGGCAGCAACGTGGTCCTGCGAAGACGTACCTGAGCCGTCGGCGCCGCTCACCGTGGAACACGTGAAGAAGATCATCCGACGTGAACTTGATGCTGCGTCTCCTGCTTCTACGTGCGGCCGTACTTGTGATCATAGTTCCCAGATGGTGCCACTAGTCCAAGCTATCGTTCATCGGGAGCTCTCCAATGCTGGCCTGGACTCTGTGTGCGCCGCAGCTCCTTCGCAGCCGATCGACCGCTGTCCCTCACTTTCGCACGCCCAAGGTCAAAGGCCGCCTTTCCGTACTCGCAACCCAGCCGAATGGAGGACTGCTGATGACCGTCCAATTTGCTTTAACTGCCGTCGTATTGGACACGTGGCCCGCCATTGTAACAGCCGGTGGTATTGGTATCAGGCTCCCTATGGAAACAACCGTAACAACCGTCACCCCGACATGGATCATGGCCGATTTCAGCGCTACCACGAGCATCCCCAAACCACCGCTGAAGACGCTCCCCCCATGCCGTATCGTCGTTAGCCATCCCCACGTGGTCACCAGTCCCGTTCGCCGTTGTCGCGTCGCCAATCGTCTCGCTCGCCCCAATTCCGCCGCCCTACGTCGCCGATTGCACGACTCCCTCGGGAAAACTAGACGATGCAGCTCCCAGAGGTGATGCTGCATCGACGACCCGCCTGCCAAATCCTCTGACCACACTGCAGACCAGACGAAACCTGATAGACGTTAAACTGGATGACGCACATGTTGTCGCTCTAGTGGACACTGGGGCTCAGATATCAGTGATGAATTCGGAGCTTCGTCGCCGCCTTAAGAAGGTCCTAACACCACCCACAGTACCGCTCATTCGTGTCGCCGATGGCGGAACGTTTCCCGTGCTAGGGATGTGCTCCGCGCGAATAAGTGTTGCCGACCGATCCACAAGCGTACTCCTTGCCGTGCTCGAGAAATGCTCCCATGACCTCATTCTCGGTATGGATTTTCTGTCTGCCCATTCTGCCCTTATTGACTGTGGAACTGGCTTGCTTCAGCTAGACCTACCGTGCTACCATGACGCTCCTACTACACGCCAGCCGCGCTTGTGCTCAGTGGATTACGTTCGGCTACCTCCTCAAGCCGTTATGTATGTGAACTTGCGGTCTTGTTCGCCCATTCCCGATGGCGATTACATTTTGACCCCGATCGTTGACGTCTTATTCGCCAAAAACGTTGCTCTTCCTCACACCCTTATCAGAGTTGCAGATAATCACACGTCTCTACCCATACTGAACTTTAGCTGGTGCACGCAACTCATCCCAAGCGGCATGACTCTAGGCCACATTGCTTCTATCGATGAGTGTGCCGTTTCTGCATTCGTCACCGACGCTTCTTTATCCTCTGCCCCTTCCTCTTTCTCGCACAATCTCGACGACGGTAATATTGACAAGATGATTGCGTCTGACCTCCTTCCTGCACAGACAGCCGATATGCGGCGCGTATTGAAGTCCTACCGCGACATCTTTGACTTCAATGACCGTCCTTTGGGGCAGACATCTGTGGTCACTCACAAGATCAATACTGGGTACGCCAGCCCAATCAAACGACGTCCCTATCGCGTGTCCCATGCCGAGCGAGAAGTGATACAGCGTGAAGTCGACAAGATGCTCATCAAGGACGTCATTGAGCCTTCATGTAGTCCATGGGCATCACCAGTCGTCCTGGTGAAGAAGAAAGATGGCAGCTGGCGCTTCTGCGTCGACTACCGGCACCTAAACTAGGTAACGCGCAAGGACGTCTACCCTTTGCCGCGGATCGATGACGCTCTCGACTGTCTACACGGCTCTGCATACTTCTCTTCTATCGACCTGAGGTCAGGCTACTGGCAGATCTCCGTCGATGATCAAGACCGTGAAAAAACCGCATTTGTTACGCCTGATGGACTTTACCAGTTTAAGGTAATGCCGTTTGGACTGTGTAATGCCCCAGCCACATTTGAAAGGATGATGGACTCCCTCCTCCGTGGATACAAATGGTCAACTTGCCTGTGTTACCTTGACGATGTCATCGTGTTCTCACCGACATTTGACAGTCACCTTAGCCGATTGTCGGCAGTTCTTGAAGTTTTCAGGCGAGCAGGCCTTCAGCTCAACTATACCAAATGACGTTTTGGCCGCCGCGAAATCACTGTGCTTGGCCACCTTGTGAGTGCTGAAGGCGTGCAACCTGACCCAGAAAAAATTCGTGTTGTGAAAGACTTCCCTATACCACGTTCCACTAAAGATGTCCGGAGCTTTGTAGGCTTGTGCTCCTATTTTCGACGTTTTGTCAAGAACTTCGCCGACGTTGCCCGCCCACTCACGGAACTCTTGAAGAAGGAAACGCCATTTTCTTGGGGTCCTGAACAGGCCACTGCGTTTCACACGCTCACGATGTTACTTACGTCACCACCCATCTTGGCCCATTTTGACCCGTCAGCCCCCACTGAACTTCGCACCGACGCCTGTGGACATAGCATCGGCGCTGTTCTCGCCCAGCAGCAACATGGTCGCGATCGCGTCATCGCCTATATCAGTCGCCTTCTTTCCTCTTCAGAGTGCAAATTTTCGATCACTGAACGCGAGTGCCTCGCACTAGTTTGGGCTGTCGGCAAGTTTCGACCATACTTGTTTGGCCTCACCTTTTCGGTCATCACCGACCACCATGCGCTTTGCTGGTTGTCTTCCCTCAAGGATCCGACTGGACGACTTGGTCGCTGGGCACTGAAACTGCAAGAATACAGCTTTGACGTCACTTACAAGTCTGGCAGACTGCACCAGGATGCGGACTGCCTATCCCGTCATCCAGTGGACCCTCCCGACTTGTCAGCGCACGATTCGGACGCCTGTGTCTTCGCGATATCCGCTTTATCCGACATACGCAGCGAACAGCTCAGCGATGCCAATTTGCGGTCAATTATCCACCGTCTACACTCTCATGACTGTGCTCCGTCCCTACAATTATTCGTGCTTCGTGACGGCATCTTATACAGACGCAACACCAGCTCCGATGGCCCAGAGCTTCTACTAGTTGTACCCGAAACACTCCGTTCCACTGTCCTCGAACAGCTTCATGATGCCCCAACAGCTGGACATCTCGGAGCAACTCGCACGTACGATCGCGTTTGGCGTCGGTTCTTCTGGCCAGGCCTCCACCGCTCTGTGCGCCGATACGTTGCTTCTTGCGAGTCTTGTCAGCGTCACAAGCATCCATCCTTGTCGCCAGCCGGTCCTCTTCAGCCCATCGACATTCCCGGTGTCCCGTTCTACCGCGTCGGCCTTGATCTCATCGGGCCATTCCCAACATCTCTGACTGGGAACAAGTGGATTGCCGTCGCTACGGACTACGCGACACGATACGCTATCACGCGGGCACTACCGACAAGCTGTGCCACTGACGTTGCGGAATTCCTACTTTATGACGTTATTCTTCACCACGGCGCTCCTCGACAGCTGCTGACCGACCGTGGTCGCTCCTTTCTGTCCAAAGTCGTCGACGACATTCTTCGTTCGTGTTCCATCCGTCACAAGCTAACCACTGCCTACCACCCGCAAACCAATGGGCTTACTGAGCGCCTCAACCGCACGCTGACCACAATGCTCTCCATGTACGTTTCCTCAGACCACCGTGATTGGGACAGCACCTTGCCTTATGTGACATTCGCCTACAACTCGTCACGCCATGACACCGCTGGCTTTTCCCCCTTTTACCTCTTGTTTGGCCGCCATCCCACATTGCCCTTCGAGACGCTTTTACCATCACCTGTGCGCCCTGTTACCGACTACGCCCGCGATGCAGCTTCTCGGGCTGCAACGGCTCGCCAGATTGCCAGGGATCGTCTTTCTGCCTCCCAGCTGTCCCAGAAGGCCCGCTACGATAGCCATCACAGAGTCGTTAATTATTCTCCGGGCTCTTTGGTCCTCCTATGGACGCCTTGCCGCCACGTTGGCTTGTCTTCAAAGCTTCTTTCCCGATACTCCGGGCCTTACAAGGTCCTACGCCAGGTCACCAACGTCACGTACGAGATCACTCCATTGGACAGTCGCTCATCTACCGCGTCCGCCACTGTTATCGTGCACGTCTCCCGCCTTAAGCCTTATGTTGCCGGACAAGATCCTACTGCTCCTTAAGCGCCGAGACGGCGCTCTCGACGGCGGGGGTTCTATGTTACGCGCTATGCCGAGCATGGAAGAATGCGCCAAAAAGGCGGTGAAGACGACGATCGGGGCAGCGCTCGTGTTGTTGTTCTGCCATCTTGCTAGCAGCCGTCTCTCTTTGTATATATCGTGTAAATATAATTTTCCTATCCCTTTGCTACTCATATCCCCGTGGCAAATATATATATATATATATATATATATATATATTATTTCAAAATCTTTTGTTTATATGAGTAGACTTTCATATAACCGCCGGATGTCGACGAAATAATATGGTGGCCTTCATTGTTGGAAAATGCTGTTATCGCAGAAAGTGAGCGCAGAGCCGAAAGAATCACTGAAATCTGCTGTCTTACTTCATTTATTTCTTCCCACGTGAATTTAGATGCTGATAAATTTCTGGTGTAGATCCATCAACTTTCATGAATAGAAACGCCGTGAGCTGGATTTACAATTATTTGATGCTGTATTAGGATCAATGCTATAAATTCCTGCCAACGCAAGCGTTATCACGCGGTACATATTGGGTGTCCCAGCTAAAAGTAGCCAATGTTTTAAAAACGACGCAGTGTGCTAGGAGCTGAAACCAACTCAGTGATGTTGAGGATAGCGTGTCCTAGTCTGCGGTATTGTTTTTCGTTTGCAAAGTCATTTAATTAGTATAAAATAATTGCTTAACTTTTTTTTAATATTGGCTTCCCCAAAAAAGTGCCAATACGAAAGTTGTAAATCAAATTTAAAAATGGCCGACTGTAGTGTTTGCAACTAAGTACCATTGATGGAGCTTCTTGCAATTGCCTTTAAAGAAAGCCCGCGAAATACAAATAAATGTTACAGGCCTGCCCGGCACACGCAGCACAGTCATAGCGTAAGCTGGTTGAGGGGCGCAAGAGTAGCTCCAATTTCGGCACCACGCACGACAAGGTCTTCGCCGCAAAGTGTGTTCGCCTCGATTTTGACGAGAACGATCTGAACTGTCCGCCCTGCGACGGCGAGCTGCGGTTGTAATGCTCTCTGCAAAGCAGTGTGCTGAGCCCGATGATGCCTGGTTGTAGCCGCGCACGTAGCTCTACGATTCGCTTCTTCAGCAGCGGTTCGTACCTTGCGAGGAGACGCCATAACGTGTACCGAAGAGGTACCCAGAATACGTGACGCACATCTAACACCGGGATAGTGTTGATTGCACGCCTCGTCTGAATCGCATCGCGTCTGAATCGCATCTCGTCGCACGCGGCGGTTGCAGGCACGTTAACCAGATGGCGCCACCATTCTGTCGGAGGCTCGGGTCGTCTGCGCGCCTGGCGCGCAGGCGCGGGGGCGCAGGGCGCGTATAAAGAGAATATTTCGTCTGCCTGATAGCAAGCGCTTGCGTGGCTCAGTGGTAAAGTATCCGACTCCCACGCAGCAGGCCTGGGCTCGATCCCGGCGGAGACCGGGTACTGTTTTTCGCATTTCCCGCGATAGCGGCGACGGGGCGGCGGCATCATCGCGACCAGAAACGGCTATTAGAATGAGCCCATAACAGCTTACGCTGTAAAACAAGCGTGTGATAGCGCCACTATTTCAGAGCTCCCAGACGACCGATCAAGAATCGAAATCCACATATATCTGTATAGCGGTTCCGGGACGGGCTTCGCATTGCCGGTGGCCGCAAGATACGCGCCAGCAGCCCTCAGTGGTAAGATATTATTGCGAACGAATAGTAAACATGACAATTGCATTTTCCTTCCCGATTAAACAGTTCTGTGCTCAACATTTACTCAAGCCCGAGCTTCTTTTTCATTATTATTAGGTTTTCTTCTTGCCTTGTGCGTTCGGGCTTCATTCTTTTTCTTCAGGGGTTTTACGTGCCAAAACCAGTTCTGATTATGAGGCATGCCGTAGTGGAGGGCTCCGGATTAATTTTGACCACCTGGGTTCTGTAACGTGCACTACAACGCAAGCACACGGGCGTTTTTGCGTTTCGCCTCCATCGAAATGCGGCCGCCGCAGTGGAGCGAATGATATTTTATGCCACATGACGTTGAAACGTGACACACTTTCATCACCGCCGATCGCTCTCTGCGCCCCATCGCGACAGGGCACATGAACAGACTATGTCGTTTACTGATCGGTCGTCTGGGGGCGCTGAAATAGTGGCGCTATTAAAGTCCCTATAAGAGAAAAATACCGCCATCCTTTGACCAACGCCGCTTCTCTCTCTCCTGTATCTCCGATTGGACGATGATTGCGCGCGCTTTTTGAATTGAATTTTATTCCGCAACAAGAAAAAGTTACGAGGAGGGCAGGTAAAGGCTGTAAGAACAGCTTGAGGTGCCCTGACCCCCCTAGCACACGGGAAAGCATAAAAGCGTGCGGCTAAGGAAGTACAACCTACTAAGGAAACACAAAAGATATAAAACGTCACTTGAACAGGGGATTACGAAGCAGTCATAAATAACAAGGAAATCGTCGTATCACATCATTATAAAAACATTAAACGCAGTTGTTTCGGTGATGTACTAGATATGTCAATGTTATTTTCTTTTATTATGTGGTTTAGAAGTGTAGGCAATTGAAATTTTAACATTTGATTTCCGTAATTAGTTCTACATTTCGCGACATACCACACTTCAGGATGGCGTACATTATAAGCATGAATCTTTTTCTCTAGCCTTGCTAGGCTTGTCATGTCATCATTATTTTTCAGCAAACCGAGTTTATATAAACGGCATAGCTTGTAATCATACATTGATGTAACCTGAATGATGTGGTGCATGCCTTTCACCTTTTCACTTCGTTATATTTAGTTTTTTTTCCGCCTCAGAGCCATGTTGAAAGTCCTCTGCGCAGCCGCAGTCGCCGGCGGCGGCGGCAGCAGGCGCCCGGCCTGAAAGCTTCAACGTAGACTTTCTAGGTGCGTCACCGTCGACTTGGCTTTCGCAAGCAAAAAGTAAACAAAAAAGCAAGCGCTTTAGGAGAGGAGGCGACGGAGGAAAGAGTAGATGGCTGGTACATTTCTTATATAGGGACTTTAGGCGCTATCACGCGCTTGTTTTTGTATTTCGCGGGCTTTCTTTAAAGGCAATTACAAGAAACTCGATCAATGATACTTAATTGCAAAGACTTCAGTCGGTGGTTTTTAAATGTGATCTACAACTTTCGTATTGGCACTTTCTTGGTGAAGCCAATATTTAAAAAGTTAGGCAATTATTTTACGCTAATTAGTTGACTTTGGAAAACGAAGAAAAAATACCGCAGACTACGACACGCGATCCTCAACACCACTGAGTTGGTTTGAGCCTCCTAGCACACTCCGTCGTTTTCAAAACATTGGCTACTTTTAGCTGGGACACCCTGTACATACTTTTGAAGCAACCC
Organism: Dermacentor silvarum; assembly: GCF_013339745.2. Lineage (NCBI taxonomy): Eukaryota > Metazoa > Arthropoda > Arachnida > Ixodida > Ixodidae > Dermacentor > Dermacentor silvarum. Next base: position 120,624,409 of record NC_051161.1, read on the forward strand.
TGAATCAGGTACAGTGCTTTCAATTGCCTAATTTGTTTTATTGACAAATCTCCGCCAGTTCTTGGTCATCACCCGTCGTTTTAGTGCAGAAGAAGGATGGATCGGTACGATTTTGTGTTGACTACCACGCGCTAAACAACATCACCCGCAAGGATGTATATCCGATGCCCCGTATCGATGACGTCCTTGATTCTTTGCCAGGCGCGCAATACTTTTCCAGCCTTGATCTTCGCTCCGGATATTGGCAAATTCCAATGCACGAAGCGGACAAAGACCGCCTTTTCTACTCCTAGCGGTCTTTACGAGTTTAACGTAATGCCTTTTGGCCTATGCAATGCTCCCACCACATTTGAAGGAATGATCGACACTGTTCTTCGCGGCCTAAAGTGAAAAACTTGTCTATGTTACCTCGACGACATCGTCGTGTTTTTCTCGACTTTCACTGACCATCTGCAACGCCTAGATTAAGTGTTCACATGCCTTTCTAATGCCGGACTTCAACTAAACACGAAGAAGCGCCGTTTAGCTAGCACAATGATTAAAGTCCTGGGTCATCTCGTTAGCAAAGACGGCATCCAGCCCGATCCGGACAATATTTCCGCAGTGCTCAACTTTTCACGCCCACTTCATGCAAAAGAACTGCGCAGCTTTATTGGACTCGCCTCATTCTTTCAACGTTTCATCCGGAATTTCGCCAGCATTACCTCGCCCCTCCACAAGCTCCTTGCTAGTTCCAGTTCCTTCGATTGGAACGATCAGTAGTGTGAAGCCGCGCTCCAGGACCTCAAGTCAGGTGGGGACTAACATCCCCACCTGTTCTTTGTCATTTTGATGACAAGGCACCCACTGTACTGCATACTGACGCTAGTGGTCAAGAAATTGGTGCCGTACTGCTGCAGCGCGACCGCGAATTTTCCGAAAAGGCTGTTGCATATGCAAGCCGCGTTCTGACTTACGCGGAAAAGAAGTACTCGATAACCGAACAAGAGTGTTTGGCTGTTGCCTGGTCCATTCAGAAATTTCGTCCATACCTCCACGGTCGACATTTCATGGTTGTGACCGACCACCATACCCTGTGTTGGTTGTCGACAATCAAAAAACTTGTCTGGACTCCTTGGCCGCTGGATACTCCGATTACAAGCATACGATTTCGCTGTAAATTAGAAATCCGGAAGGAAGCACCAAGATGCCAATGCTCTTTCACGATGCCCATTACCACCATCATCGGAGCACATCACATCACCTTGTCAAATTGGCCGCACGGAGGGCGCATCGTCCATTACACCGATTTCCTCCTTGACTCCATCAAACCGCCCTTCAGTGCTTGCCACTCACCAGTGCGCCGATTCTTATTGCCGTGGCATCACCAATCGCCTTAGCGGTGTTTCATCTCCACCCAATGCCAGGCTACGGAAACAGCTCAAACTATTCAAGTTCGAAGACAGCGTGCTCTACCGTTACATTTTTCACCCGGTAGGTCAACGATGGGTTCCCGTTGTACCGCGCTCTCTTCGCGCTGAAGTTTTGCAGGCCTCAGGCGATGACCCTACGTCAGGCCACTTTGGCTACCACAAAACCCACGAGCGCATACGCAGTCGATTCTTTTGGCCAGGTCTTTCCACGAGCATAGCTAGATATGTTGCCTCGTCCCCGCTTTGCCAACACCGTAGGCGACCTACCACTGCTCCGGTCGGGACGCTACAACCACTTCCTTGTCCAACAGAACCCTTCTCTGTCGTCGGCATTGACCTTTTCGGGCCCCTCCCAACTACTCCAGACGGCAACAGATGGATCGTCACTGCTGTTGACTACTTGACCCGGTACGCTGAAACAGCCAACGCACCTTCAGGAACTGCTTCGGAAGTAGCGGCCTTCTTTTTGCAGGCTATCTACTTACGTCACGGGGCCCCTCACGTTCTTTTCGGCGACCGAGGCGAGACATTTCTTTCAAGCACTCTTAATGAAGTTCTGCAAGCGTCCAACACCGTGCACAAGACAACTTCTAGCTACCACCCTCAAACCAATGGCCTAACTGAGCGATTTCATCGCACGTTGTGCGACATGCTATCCATATGTATATTCAACCTGACCACCGTAACTGGGATGCGATTCTCCCATTAGTAACATTTCCATACAATACGTCTGTTCAACGGATCACCGGATACTCCACGTTTTTCTTAGTATACGGCCGCCACCCAACCTCATCACTCGACGTTTCTTTCTTCTCTGGCCCCGTCAACGCTTCACCATTCATTTGCGACCAGTTTGTGTCTCGTCTGCCCAATGTCGTCGTCTCGCCCGTATGAACACTGAAGCAAGCCAAGACGATCGCAAACATCGGTACGATGCCTCTCACCGCGTCGTTTCCTACCACCCTGGTCACGATGTGCTCCTATGGACACCTGCACGAACACCCGGTTTATGTGAGAAGCTTGAGTCTCGATATAGTGGCTCCTACAAAGTCATAGAGCAGACCTCGCCGGTGAACTATCGCGTTACACCTGTTGATGCCCCAACTAACCGACGCTGCCGCGGAACAGAGATCGTGCACGTTTCCCGCCTGAAGCCCTTTCATCTGCGTTCCCCAGTCTAACGTGCGCCCAGGCTGGCCGCTTCCGCTCACGAGGGAAATTAGTGCAAGCATTTATACGGACTCATCTTCATCTGTACAAAACCATCATCAATCATCGGCTCGTGCTCTTTCTGCGTCGGCGCCTTCTTTCCCTTTTAGAATAAAGCGTCGTCTCGACCGTGGTGTTTCAATATTTATATTTCTGCTTATAAGGAACCAATATGGAAATATCTTGCGGTAGAATGCTCCCTAGAGGGCGCGTAACAACATCCGCGTTGTTACGCTGGATGTTGGACGCTGGCTCGCCTGCAGGCAAAAAAGCCTCGGAGGTGTATTACCACTGAAGAGGACCTCTGTATACTGCGAGCGCTTTCAGCAACGAGGCCCTTTGGCGACTATTTGAAGTGGATGACCGCGATCGAGAACCTGACACGTGCGCCTGGCCGCGAGGTGACGCAAACTCCAACCTTGTTCGACAGGTGGCGCCGCAAAGCGCCCAGCACTTTACCCAGCACTAAAGTCCCTTGATGTTTTATCCAGCACTAGGGTGCCTCGATGCCAGCGCGGCCGTTCAGGGTGGTGCCATCCTTTGACCGCCCCCGCGCCACCGCTTTCTCGCTGCGACGCCATCTTGAGTCAGAGCAAGCGGTTGCGAGTGCTTGGTGCCGGTGCTTAGTTCGAGACATAGTGCGCACGGATGCTTCGCTGACGCTTCTACTTGCTGGACAGTGTTCAGCCGCATGAATGACAAGCTTGTCAAGTGCATCGAGTCGACATGACGAGCTGTTGTGTTCCCAAGTGCACCGAGTCGACGCGTAAAGGGCTTCGTTGTTTACGCTTCAACGGGACCCAGAGCGAAGGAAGAGATGGAAGCCCAAGTAAAGCGGTATCACTGGAAGGCAACGGATAGCTCCTACATTTGCGAGGTAAGTGTCAAGAAAGTTTAGACTATCGCACCATGTTTTTCATTTAAATAACAAAGTATTCTCTGATCCTCGCTCACGTACCTACGTTCACTCACGAACTAAGCACTGCACCGATGCTGTCTGAGTAGCCTATGGTTTGCGAGCGCGCGTCGCATAGGCTTTTGCCGTTTTGATCGGCGCAGTCTATGCGAGTAGTACCCTTATTTTAAGGACTGACGAAAATGCTTCGCCGCGAAATAGTCTTACATTAGCTACAAATCGTCATGTAAACCACCTATTTTACTTTTTCACGGGAAGCACACATCGTGTGTCTCTTGTTTCTCTTTTTTTCCTCAGTTTCTTTTTTCGCTACTGGTTATTTGATACTAAAGAACGCAGTGCTTCTTCTGGGGAGAGCGGCTGTTGTGTACGTGGCAAGCGAAGCATTGTGATTTTCTCTGATTTCTCAGCAGATATCTTGCGGATCTCAGGCTGTTACGTTATATAGCTGATTTTTTAGACGAATATATTTGTAGCGTGCTGCTCGTAAGCCGATGGTCATTCGTGCTCATTCCCGATCGTAGTGGGTACTGTGACGGTCTTTAAATGCCTGTGCACGGTATGCCCAGGTGTAGTAGAGTTAAGGGGCATCATGGGACCAAAATGTTTCGGCGCTTTCTGGCATGGTGTCTGTTGTAGCCTGTGCAGTTCTTCGAAACGTGTGAAGCGAGGCAATACAGCATTACTTCTGCGAAAATTTATTTTTAAGCACTGTAATGGGTTCTCTAGCTGTATTTACAAGGCAACTTTTCATATCAATAATCACTTTTGTTGTTTTACTTGTACTTAGAAACACATTGAAGAGGACCAGTACGAGGGAAATCGACAGGATGGGCGCCGTCTGTTAAAGTCAACAGCCCTACATCATCATGGACTATATTTTCGAAGTGAAATTCATTGCTAATCTGTATTTGACTGTCTTAGTTTCATTTACGGTTTTTGTACGTGATATGTATGCAGTGTTGTTTATTTTTTCAATGTAGTTATCAGTGTTCTAATGGTTATTTATGAAATGTTCTGTACTCGCCATCGATGTGTTTGGCTGATGCGACGTATTCGATGGTAGCTGATGTATGTATTCTGGCTGGATATCTGGCTGGATATCTTGATTAATATTACCCGCGGTTGCGTTTTCTTGTTTGCATTCTTGTTTTCGATTTATATTGTGTGTAATAAGGTTGATGTACTCACTTGAACCCCCCCCCCCCATGTAATGAATAAATAAAAAAAAACTCTCTCTATCCCGAATTGTGTGTCGAGCCTACCTTGCGAATTATTTTTTTATCTCGTCTTTCAACATAACCTTCAGGCGCCACACAGTACATATAATTTTTCATGTACATATCTCTTTCATGATTGATTGTACTAGACATTATAAGTAAATGTATTTTGTGCATCGTTTGGTTTCTTGTGTGTACTACGCAAGATTGACACAGACAAGTTACGTTACATTTTTCTCTACAGCACTAACTAAACCTTATTTTCACATCGCAGTTATTTTTACACCAGCTTAATCCTGTCAGCACACAGTTTTGTGGGCAAAAAAAAGCAAAATTGCGCGTAGATATCGTCAAATAATTGCAACGAACGCGAAGAGCACGCGCAACGCAAGGGAAACTAACCGCCGTGCGCGAGTGGCTGGCTACGGTAAAGGAGGCGTGACGTGTAAACCAAAATACAACAGCGAAAAAGAAAAACTTCCACACATAGGGGTTCGCAAACCTTATATACCAAGCATCGAAGCGCAAAAAAAAAAAATAGTGCGTATTTCAAACATACACACGGCATATTAAATGTGATTGAATTAGGCAACTTGGGGCATGTTCCCGGCGCCATCATTTACGTCTTGGACCTTCGACGAGTTAACGGTATTGGTTATAAAGATGTGCAGATGCGATACCGTTAAAAAGATCCTCATCAAGGCAAAGCACTTGGAAGTGCGCCGCGAGCAACACTACTTATGAACGCAAGCGTAGCCGAGTCTGAGCTCGTGTGATTCAATATGGCGGCGCCAGCGGGGTTGTCTCCACCCTGGACGGCGGCGCTGGGCATCGAGGCACCCTACCCAGCACTAAAACCCCTTGATGTTAGAAAGTAGCGACACGCTTTGATCTACGCCGCAACGCCCTCGCCGGCGCGGTCAACCTCCGCTTTTTCTCCCCCTCTTTCGCGGAGGCAGCGCATCCGCCACGCTGAATGGCTGCGGCGCGCGATACTTCCCCGTCAGGTGACCCTGACGTGACGAAAACGGCGCGAAACTTGCTTTCGCGCGCCTTTAGTTTCTCTAGAGTGTACTAGACAATGGTCGAGTGGGCCGAACGGCGCTCTGCCGCTGAGGCGCCGCGTGTGGAAAAATAGTGCGAGGGCGCTGCGAGCGAACTGGATTGGGGCGGAGACGCGCTCCGCGGCATATTCAACGTACTTTCGCTGCGGGCGCCGAGGCCGATTGCGCATAGTACGCTCTTAAAATAGTGCTTTATTTCAACTGCAAATTTATGTTTACACCATTTTCCCAAACATATATATTTGAGGCATGGATTATACAACGCGACGTCTTCAATTTTGCTGTCGTTGTCAAGCGCGTCGTCTGCTAGTGAGCGCGCGTTCGCTACGCGGACGCTGGCGGACGCCCAGTTTTTCTCTCAGAACCTCTGTGCAGTACATTTTTTAATGGTTTAGTTGCTTCGGTGCGCCCATGACTCTTGACGGCCTGTACCAAATGTAGTTTTAGCCATGTGAACTGCTGTTTTTACCACTGTCCTCTAAAAGTAACTGGTATCTCCGCACCATGAAGGCTACGTAAGAAAAATTTTATTATTGATATCGTGTCATTTTACACGCGCTTCTTGTTGGTGGATATTGATCAGGGCCAATGATCGAAGAAAACAATATTAGAGCGAAATAAACCAGATTTATTAACTGCGTGGCGCGATGAATCACTAATGTATTTCTAGGTAATTAAATCAAAGGGCACATAGACATATATATTTACGATATATATAGGTAAGGGAAAAAATAACAAATCTTCCAAATGCAATAATTGAAATGAAGAAGTGAGAACTCGCGACTGGAATAAGCGCACGTGTTTGCAGTAACAAACTCACTTATTAGTAAATACTGGAAATAAAACTCTCATTCGCAGCAATAATATTCATAGCAGGCAAAACCATCTTATATATATATATATATATATATATATTAGTGTGTGTGTTTGTGTGTGTGTGTGTGTCATTGATATACTGTACGACGCCGAATAGTCATTTCCGTTCGAATGTAACGCAGGACAGTACTATTGAAATCTCAAAGGTGAGTGACCGCATGCAAGTGAGGACTGTTATTCCGAATGATTTTGCTGCCGGAGAGTCGTGCCTGTTGCGTAGATTCGCAGTTCATGGGAGAATTAACGGACGGGTGTTAACAAGTCCTGCTTAACAAGTTCTTAGCTCTCATTCAATATAAACGCCCCGTTTTGGGGCAGCCTGTAAATCTGCTAACTTGATTCAGACAAGGAAAACTTTGTTTGACAGTCTCACCATGTTTGTAACCCATTAAAACTGGGTGCCCCATGTGGTACGTACACTTATCTTCTTCAACGAACGCAACAGATCTACACATATCTCTGCGTGTATGTGAGACATGCCGTTCCTTTAATTGTTTCATTAGGGTCGTTATGATAGTGCACCGGATAACTGAACGCGGCCGTTTATAATATACAAGCTGCGGAGTTGAGCGGTCATACATTTGGTAACGGCATTACATTTATGCATGAAATATAGGATAAGCGTAACATGTTTTTCTCGGAAATCAGACTCTAGAATAATTTATGTTGTTTACACCACCAGAAATAAGCCGAAGAACGCAGCCACCTGCTTCTTTCTTTTTTTAATATAAGCAAATTCTTCGGTTTTACGCGGCAGAACCACGATATGATAATGAGGCGCCCTTTCTTTTTTTTTTTTTTTTTGAAGTATCGACTGGAAAAAAAATTCCACGTACGGCTTACGGCCAAAGATTAGCATATAGAATGGCTAACTATAAAACCGTTTTCGGCGCTCGAGGTCCGACTGCAATAAATAACCCCGTACCAATTACTCCGCATTCTGTTACGCGAGAAAGGCGGAAACTTGAATGGAATGTTGCACTGCAGTTTACTCTTTTTTTTTAATCTATATCAATGCTTCCCGTAAATCTAAGTACAAGGCGCCGGATGGGGCAGATATGCTTTACTTGTTTGAAGCGGCAAGCAGGAAGGTTACATATATGTTGCTTCGTCTGCGTTTCGCAAGACCTACTGATAGAAAACTATATGCGTAACAATACACACGAGAGATGCATGCTGCTTGGAGAACGAGGAAAGTATTTTTTCTCCAAAGGGAACCATACAATAACATAGTGGAATGAAAGCCGACACTGCGGCCGCAATGCACGCGTAATCATCGAGCGGCATTAGAAAATAATAAAAAATAAATAAATAAGAGAAAGAAAGGGAATTTATTCTTAAGGCATATCTACATGTCATGTGCAATTATGAACGCCGTTTGATTGGTCTGAACGCAAATACCAGCGCGCGAAGTTGTACATATGACCCTGCCGAGCAGTATCGCCAGCAGTTTCCAACGGCGCGACCTTGATGCGGCCCAATCCACTTCGACCGCAGCGCCGCCCCAGTATTTTTCCACGTCGGGCGCCTCACTGCAAAGCATGCGCCGCCCCAGCCGCTCGTCCCACTCGACCATATTCTAGTACACTCTAGTTTCTCCCGCTCGCCATGCGCAGTCCAAGTGTGGTCGCCCTGCCGCTCCGAACGTGTGTGTCCCAAGTTTTTCCATCCTTTCGTAGGAATCTGAGCTTCGTCCTCGGTGAAAATGCCTTGCTGCTGCGCGTTTCAATGCAGCAGCAGGTAAGAGAAAGGGCAAGCCTCATTTTATATCCCCCGAAGTGAACGGAATGTCGTGCGTCGGAAGCACTAGCTCCATAACATCGGGAGAAGGGATTTCGCCCCTTCTAAGCACGCCGTTCTTTGCGAGGTGAGTGTTACAGGTTTCCTCATATCTGTGGATGAAGTTGCATGGAGATATTGTCACGAGCCTCCAGAAGTAGACTTGAAGGTTTAATAACCCGTAGAGCAGCTGGCTCTCGGAAGACGCGACCGTCGGGGCTGGCTCGAGCAGAGAAGGGGGCGCGCGGTCTTCTTTCTTCTCTTGGGCTCGACCCACTCTTGCCCTCGACCCACTACCTACAGGTGGCAATATCCCCCCTTCCGAACAAAAGCATCGCCTCGATGCTAAAAAAAATAGGCGTAGAAGACAACGAAGAAGAAGGCAGGCAAAGCGAAAGTACACAAAAAAAGTAGCCGTCACGCCGGCACAGTCAATGAATGAAGAAGCAATCTCCCAAAGATAAATGAAAAGTAGAAACAAAGAAGGGAATGAGAGAACAAAAAAACGAAAACAAAAAAAGTTACGGACGCGCAATGTACGGCTTCATGCGCACAACATGAACTATGTCTGAGCTCGGCTGTCTTTGTGTCCTACTCCGTGTCTGCGATGATGTGTCCGGAACAACTTCGTAGTTTACGTCACTGACGCGGCGGAGCACTTTATACGGACCGAAATACCGGCTCAGCAGTTTTTCACAGAGACCACGACGGCGAACGGGGGTCCACACCCAAACTTGGTCCCCGGGGTTGTAGGACACGTCCCTGTGGCGGATGTTGTAGCGTCGTGCGTCTGCCTGCTGCTGCTGGCCGATATACAGCCGCGCGAGCTGCCGGGCTTCCTCAGCACGCTCTGCAAATTCCTCGGCGTCAGTTGTCAATAGGTCAGCGTCTTGACACGGCAGCATAGCGTCCAGCATCGTGTGGACTTCGCGACCGTAGAGAAGGCGAAAGGGCGTGAAGCGCGTCGTCTCTTGCACGGCGGTGTTATACGCGAAGGTCACGTAAGGCAAGATCCGATCCCATGTTTTGTGTTGAACGTCGATGTACATTGCGAGCATGTCTGTGACCGTCTTATTCAGTCGCTCGGTAAGTCCGTTGGTCTGCGGATGGTACGCGGTCGTCTTGCGATGCCTGGTGTTGCTCAATTCAAAAACCTCTTCCATAAGCTGCGCTGTGAATGCTGTCCCTCTGTCAGTTATTACAGTGGAGGGAGCACCGTGACGCAAGACGATGTGGCGCATGAAGAAGTGCGCTACCTCTGAGGCCGTGGCTCGTGGGATCGCCTGCGTCTCAGCATAGCGTGTTAAATAATCAGTCGCGACGATCACCCATTTGTTGCCGTCGGCAGAAAGAGGAAACGGTCCGAGAATGTCCATGCCGACTTGGTCGAAAGGCGTGTGAGGTGCTTCAATTGGCTGAAGTAAGCCAGCCGGTTTAACGGATGGTGTCTTGCGGCGCTGGCATTCACGACAGCCTTTAACGTACTGTTTGACGCTTGCCGAAAGCCCGGGCCAATAGTACATTTCGCTTACTCTAGCGAGTGTTCGTGAAAAGCCTAAATGACCAGATGTCGGTTCGTCATGGCAAGCGAAGAGGACGTCGTCGCGCATGTCCCTTGGAACCACCAGGAGGTAAGCACGGCTGGTCGAACGAGCATTCTTCTTATACAGCACGTTATCTCGCAGACAGAAGGACGTCAGCGAGCGGGACAGATGGCGTGGTATGGTTGTGTCGCGACCCTCTAAATGATCGATGATCGGTCGAATCTCAGCGTCGTCACGCTGCCGTCTGCTCAAGTCCGACGAACTAATGGCGCCCAGGAAGCCGTCATCTTCCTCTGTTTCCTGACTGGCAGGATCAATGGGTGCGCGGGACAGCGTGTCAGCGTCTTCATGCTTACGGCCAGACTTATAAACGATGGTGATGTCAAATTCCTGTAGCCGCAAGCTCCACCGTGCCAGTCGTCCTGAAGGGTCGCGCATGCTTGCCAACCAACAGAGGGCATGGTGGTCCGTCACTACTTTGAAGGGACGACCATAGAGATAGGGGCGAAACTTGATGATCGCCCACACGACCGCGAGGCACTCCTTCTCCGTAGTCGAATAATTCGCCTCGGCACGGGACAGGGAGCGGCTGGCATACGCTATAACTCTTTCCACTCCATCTTGAAGCTGGACGAGCACTGCGCCAAGGCCAATGCTACTGGCGTCGGTATGCACCTCAGTATCGGCATCATCGTCAAAATGTGCAAGAACGGGTGCTGACTGAAGGCGCTGTCGTAATTCAGCAAAAGCCGCCTGTTGCTCATCATGCCACACAAATGGCGTATCGTCTCTTATAAGGCGTGTCAGGGGTTCCGCTATCTTCGAAAAGCCTTTAATAAACCAGCGATAGTAGGCGCACAAACCCAGGAAGCGCCGGATGGCCTTCTTATCAGCAGGAGCTGGAAACGCGGCCACAGCGGCAAGCTTGTCTGGATCGGGTCGGACCCCTTTGGCGCTTACTACATGACCGAGGAACTTGAGCTCTTCGTAACCAAAGTGGCACTTTTCGGGCTTAAGTGTGAGGTCTGCCGATCGGATGGCTTCTAGCACACTCCGTAGGCGGTGAAGATGCTGCTCGAACGTTTCAGAGAAGATGACCACGTCATCCACGTACACAAGACAGGCCTGCCACTTCAGTCCAGTAAGGACAGTGTCAATCATTCGCTGGAAAGTAGCCGGGGCTGAACACAAGCCAAAAGGAAGCACTCGAAATTCATAGAGCCCATCTGGAGTCACAAAGGCTGTTTTCTCGCGGTCGCGTTCGTCTACCTCGATTTGCCAGTACCCGCTTTTTAAATCGAGAGAAGAAAAGTACTGGGCGCGCCGTAGTCGATCTAAGAAGTCGTCGATACGCGGCAGCGAGTACACGTCCTTTTTAGTCACGTTGTTGAGCTTGCGGTAGTCGACACAGAAGCGTAGCGTTCCGTCTTTCTTTTTGACAAGAACGACCGGAGATGACCACGGGCTGTTGGAAGGTTCGATGACGCCATCGTCAAGCATCTCCTGGACTTGCGTACGTATGGCTTGGCGTTCTCTTGCCGACACGCGGTAAGGCTGCTGGTGTATCGGGCGTGCGTCTTTGTACGTGATGATCCTGTGTTTAGTGATGGAAGTCTGGCGTACCTTGGAATAATGTGCGAAGCAGGTCCTGAATTCAAGCAAGAGCTTGCGCAGTGCTGTCTGGCTATCGGTGGACAGTTCAGAATTGATGTCAAGATGGCCCAGAGACGTGTCTGCTGTCTCCACTACTTCTGACGTGAAACAGTTGTTAACGTCTGCTTTTGCGTCTGCAAACGCTAACGAAGTGCCGCGGAACAGGTGTCGGTGCTCGTAGCTAAAGTTGGTAACAAGCAATTGCGAATGACCAGCACGAATCTGTATAACACTGCGAGCCACACAAACACATTGCTTCAGTAGGTGTTCCAAGTTTCTTTCGGCCACCGCTTCGCCATCGCGTAAGCCACAGCATCTGACGTCGACGAGGACACTGGCACGTGGAGGAAGCGTTACACTGTCAGCAGAAACACGAAGTACGTCGTCGCGCCGTCGGCCGTCTTGCACGTCGATTGCTCGTTCGGCAGAGAAAGTGATACGACGCTCTTGCAGATTGATAATCGCGCCGTACTCCTGCAGGAAGTCAACCCCAAGGATAACGTCGCGGGAGCATTCGCGTAAGACAAGGCAGCTCGCTACGAATGTAGATCCTTGAATCTCAACTCTAGTCGTGCAGGCGCCCAGCGGAGTAACGATGTGGCCGCCAGCCGTCCGAATCTGCGAGTTATGCCAGGGCGTGATCACTTTCTTCAGCTGCGTTGCTATTTTGCCGCTTAGTATCGTGTAGTCTGCGCCGGTGTCCACTAAAGCACTAACGGCATAACCGTCAACAGTAACTGGTATATCGAGCGAAAGCCGGTCGTCCCGTTCAGTTGCAGGTGGTGTCGGGTCGGTATCTTTCCGTAACTGCGTCCGTCGGAGGTCTTCAGCGCTTCGACCGTCAGCGACCTCGCCCCCAAAGATCGCCTCAGTTAGTTTTCCCGGCGGGGACTGGTCGACCGCTAGGGAGAATACCGCTGGGGCGGAGGTGAAAATCGTCTCGGAGACGGCGAACGCGACTGCCGCCTGGCAGGCGGTGGCAAGCGCTGCTGGGACAGGTATTCCTGAATGTCCCGGGGTCGTTGGCCGTATCGGTGCGGCGGCGAGTATGCGGAAAAACCGCGAATCCCAAGGCGCCGGTATGGGCACTGGCGGTACAAGTGGTCAGCTTCACCGCAGCGGAAGCACAGAGGCCGATAATCGGGTGTGCGCCAAACATCCAACTTCCGAGGGGGCGGGCGTCTATCGTCGACGTAGTGAACCGCTTGCTCCGTACGATGGGCAAATGGAGCGGCATGAACAACGGGCGGCGGCGTGTACCCAGCGTCGTAGTTCGGTATCGGCTGCACCGTCTGAACTGACACCGTAGGAGGAGCACGAACGAATAGCGGCGGAGAGGAAGCAGGGCGCTTCAGGGCTTCCGCGTAGGTCGCACGGGGGTATTCAGGAGGTACTGCCGCAGCATTAGCAGGAGGCAAGGTATCACGAAGCGCCTGGTGCAGTTCGTCCTTGATAATGCTCGCTATGGAGCTTACCGTAGGTTGCGGTGTTACAGCGGCCTTTTGCAACTCTTCACGCACTACAGAGCGGATGAGTTCTCGCAGTGAGTCGCCGTTGCTTCCTATGGCCGTGAAAATGTCAGCAGCAGACATGCTGTTCGCTTGCCGCTCATACAAGTTCGAGCGATGCAGAAGCATCTTTTCCATGGTTACGGCCTCGGACAAGAACTCCGCGACCGTCTTCGGAGGGCTCCGTATGAGGCCAGCGAAGAGTTGCTCCTTGACCCCGCGCATCAGATGACGTAACTTCTTCTCCTCCGTCATTCTTGGATCCGCTCGTCGGAAGAGGCGCGTCATGTCTTCGACGTACGTGGTCACAGTTTCGTTTGGCAACTGGACACGGGCCTGAATCGCTCGTTCCGCTCGTTCGTGGCGATCAGAACTGGTGTAGGTCTCCAGGAGCTGACGACAAAACTCGCGCCACGACGGCAGTTGCCCGTCGCGGTTCTGAAACCACGTACGCGCGCCATCCTCCAGGTAGAAGTAGACGTGTCTGAGTATTTCCGTGTCGTTCCATTCGTTCACGGAGGCCACGCGCTCGTATTCGACCATCCAGTCTTCGACGTCTTCGAACACTGTGCCATGAAACGTCTTTGGGATCCGTGGGCTCTCAAGTGTGTAACGGTTCGACATCGTGCTTCCCGTACCGGTTGGGGCGGTTTGAAGGGAGGTGCTGGTCATACCGGTCGATGTGGTGGGAACCGTAGCGTCGACGACTTCTGGGGACAGTCCCCTGATCCTGCGGCTGGCCCGATGCACGGGAGTGTCGACAGGCACTGGATTCGTAGCGCGGATCCTTGGAGGGGTCTGCAACATCCGTGAGGACGCTTACCCCGCACCTCCACCAGTTTGTCACGAGCCTCCAGAAGTAGACTTGAAGGTTTAATAACCCGTAGAGCAGCTGGCTCTCGGAAGACGCGACCGTCGGGGCTGGCTCGAGCAGAGAAGGGGGCGCGCGGTCTTCTTTCTTCTCTTGGGCTCGACCCACTCTTGCCCTCGACCCACTACCTACAGGTGGCAATATTAATGTTCTTCGCATAGCCGGACTCTTCGTTCAGTTTAATACAGAGCACCAATAATTGTGCATATAGTTTTTTTTTATGAGTTGGCTGAAATTTTCGTTGACTCTACGAGCCGTGACAAAGCTTTTTGTGTTTTCGCGCGTGCGTTAGTTTTCAAACGTATGTAATTTGTGAGTTAATGCCTGTAACTCCTATTTTGTGTTGTGTGCGTGTGTGTGTGTGTGTGCGTGTTTGTGTATGTGCGAGCGTGTGTGCGTGTATGTGTGTGCATGTATGTGTGTGTGCGCGTATATGTGTGCGTGTAATCCTTGCGCCTGATACTTGTGAAGCCAAGGAACTCTTTTACTCTTATTGCGTGCTTATTGTATCTTTACAGAGTTTCAATACTGCGAGAATTTTTTTCTTTACGTACACTTTATGTTGCGAAGGCATGAACCGCAATAAATAGGTAGATAAGTGGTATTATGTATTATTTGCGCATGCTCATATAGTACAAGCCACGCGCTTCTGATAATATCCCTCAATTCTGATAAACTTGACATCTTGAAGTCTGTAATTTAATTATCAAGTGCCATAGTCTTAGAAGTTTCCGTGTAAGAACTCAGCCTTTTTTTTTTTGAGAGAGAGACTTACGTACTCCTAGAGGTGATGGAATGTAATTTCTCGTCGTTTCATAGTGACGGAATACAGGCGCATGTGTAAAGTTCTCTGTTGGCTGTTTCGGAAACACAGCACGTATTTTGCACAGTGGCATTGGTACACAGACTTTTGGCCCACTCATTTTGGCGAATTCACTTTAATTAAACTATCACATTTCTTCTTGGTTACCTTCTCTGAAATAGTTTGAAGCGCCAATACACAGACACAAAAGAGCACATGAGACACAGACGCTCTTTTGTGTCTGTGTATTTGCGCTGAACAAACGGGGATAGCCGATATTCTAGTTGACATTAAGCGGAAGAAATGGAGCTGGGCAGGCCATGTAATGCGTAGGATGGATAACCGGTGGACCATTAGGGTTACAGAATGGATACCAATAAGAGAAGGGAAGCGCAGTCGAGGTCGGCAGAAAACCAGATGAGATGATGAAGTTAGGAAATTTGCAGGCGCAAGTTGGAATACGCTAGCGCAAGACAGGGGTAATTGGAGATCGCAGGGAGAGGCCTTCGTCCTGCAGTGGACATAAAATATCGGCTGATGATGATGATGATTTGCGCTTCGAACTATTTCCGATGTACAACCAACAGGCCCAAATCGCTACAATTCTACCTTCTCTGAGCCTTTTAAGAGCCAAGATGTGAACCAAATTCTCGTTTATACTCTACGCTGCCTATATTGTATGCACCCAATACACCTCCGCGTTACGGACAACCCAAGTGGCGACGTAGAGGCAAACAGCTCAGCCACTGCTTGGTACTCATTTTTTCGGAGCGCTTCCGCTTGTATTTATCGAAGCGTCCTCAAAACAAAATGTCATGACGTTCTATTGGAAACGTACTTTCATCATGACAGTTTCACAAGGGATAAATTCCCATACAACGCTTCAAAGGGCCGAATAAACAAGCGCGCGCATTGATTCTAATGCGGCTCCAGCGAGCCACTGGAGGGTTCAGCGCCGCGCCGGCCCGGTCAGGGGAGAAATCCGAGGAGAATTGAGGAGGAAAGCGCGCGCCCGGAGGAGAGTGTCGCTACTTTCTATAACATCAAGGGGCTTTACCCAGCACTAGGGTGCCTCGATGCCAGCGCCGCCGTTCAGGGTGGAGACAACCCCGCTGGCGCCGCCATATTGAATCACACGAGCTCAGACTCAGCTACGCTTGCGTTCATAAATAGTGTTACTCGCGGCGCACTTTCAAGTGCTTTGCCTTGATGAGGATTTTTTTATCGGTATCGCATCTGCACATCTTTATAACCAATAGCCGTTAACTCGTCGAAGGTCCAAGACGTAAATGTATGGCGCCGGGAACATGCCCCAAGTTGCCTAATTCAATCACATTTAATATGCCGTGTGTATGTTTGAAATACGCACTACTTTTTTTGCGCTTCGATGCTTGGTATATAAGGTTTCCGACCCCCTGTGTGTGGAAGTTTTTCTTTTTCGCTATTGTATTTTGGCTTACACCTCACGCCTCCCTTACCGTAGCCAGCCACTCGCGCACGGCGGTTAGTTTCCCTTGCGTTGCGCGTGCTCTTCGCGTTCGTTGCAATTATTTGACGATATCTACGCGCAATTTTGCGTTTTTTGCCCACAAAACTGTGTCCTGACAGGATTAAGCTGGTGTAAAAATAACTGCGATAAGAAAATAAGGTTTAGTTAGCGCTGTACAGAAAAATGTAACGTAACTTGTCTGTGTCAATCTGGCGTAGTACACACAAGAAACCAAACGATGCACAAAATACATTTACTTAGTAATGTCTAGTACAGTCAATCATGAAAGAGATATGTACATGAAAAATTATATGTACTGTGTGACGCATGAAGGTTATGTTGAAAGACGAGATCAAAAAAGAAATTCGCAAGGTAGGCTCGACACACCAATTCGGGATAGGGAGAGGTTTTTTTAATTTATTCATTAAATGGGGGAGGGGGGGTTCAAGTGAGAACATCAACCTTATTACACACAATATAAATCGAAAACAATACAAACAAGAAAACGCAACCGCGGGTAATATTAATCGATATCCAGCCAGAATACATCAGCTACCATCGAATACGTCGCATCAGCCAAACACATCGATGGCGAGTACAGAACATATTATAAATAACCATTAGACCACTGATAACTACATTGAACAAATAAACAACACTGCATACATATCGCGTACAAAAACCGTAAATGAAACTAAGGCAGTCAAATACAGATTAGCAATGTTTTTCACTTCGAAAATATAGTCCATGATGATGTAGGGCTGTTGACTATAACAGACGGCGCCCATCCTGTCGATTTCCCTCGTACTGGTCCTCTTCAACGTGTTTCTAAGTACAAGTAAAACAACAAAAGTGATTATTTATATGAAAAGTTGCCTTGTAAATACATAGAACCCATTACAGTGCTTAAAAATAAATTTTCGCAGAAGTAATGCTGTATTACCTCGCTTCACATGTTTCGAAGAAATGCACAGGCTACAACAGACACCATGCCAGAAAGCGCCGAAACATTATGGTCCCATGATGCCCCTTAACTCTACTACGCCTGGGCATACCGTGCACAGGTATTTAAAGACCGTCACAGTACCCACTACGATCGGGAATGAGCACGAATGACCATCAGCTTACGAGCACCACGCTACAAATATATTCGTCTAAAAAATCAGCTATATAATGAAACAGCCTGAGATCCGCAAGATATCTGCTGAGAAATCAGAGAAAATCACAATGCTTCGCTTGCCACGTACACAACAGCCGCTCTCCCCAGAAGAAGCACTGCGTTCTTTAGTATCAAATAACCAGTAGCGAAAAAATAAACTGAGGAAAAAAAGAGAAACAAGAGACACACGATGTGTGCTTCCCGTGAAAAAGTAAAATAGGTGGTTTACATGACGATTTGTAGCTAATGTAAGACTATTTCGCGGCGAAGCATTTTCGTCAGTCCTTAAAATAAGGGTACTACTCGCATAGACTGCGCCGATCAAAACGGCAAAAGCCAATGCGACGCGCGCTCGCAAACCATAGGCTACTCAGACAGCATCGGTGCAGTGCTTAGTTCGTGAGCGAACGTAGGTACGTGAGCGAGGATCAGAGAATACTTTGTTATTTAAATGAAAAACATGGTGCGATAGTCTAAACTTTCTTGACACTTACCTCGCAAATGCAGGAGCTATCCGTTGCCTTCCAGTGATACCGCTTTACTTGGGCTTCCCATCTCTTCCTTCGCTCTGGGTCCCGGGAAAGCGTAAACAACGAAGCCCTTTACGCGTCGATCCGGTGCACTTGGGAACACAACAGCCCGTCATGTCGACTCGATGCACTTGACGAGCTTGTCATTCATGCGGCTGAACACTGTCCAGCAAGTACAAGCGCAGCGGAGCATCCGCGCGCACTGTGTCTCGAACTAAGCACCGGCACCAAGCAATCGCAACCGCTTGCTCTGACTCAAGATGGCGTCGCAGCGAGAAAGCGGCGGCACGGGGGCGGTCAAAGGATGGCACCACCCTGAACGGCGGCGATGGCATAGAGGCACCCTACCCAGCACTAAAATCCCTTCATAATTTTAAAGTACCGCCACTCTGGACTCTGCCGCTGCCGCGCGACCTCCTCGCCCTCGCGCTTCCCCTCTGCGGCAGCCAGTCTTGCACCCGTTTTCCTGCACGACGGTTGGTCTCCCTGCCGTTGCACTTGGAAACGAGCGCACCTTGCATTTTGCTTTTGTTTTGCTTTTTCGTTCAAGCCATTTTACGCCATAGCTCGGCTGGCTCGGCGTATAGAGAACGTTGCACGCTGTTTCGTGCGCTGTCTGCTAGCGCTATGCCGTGCTGCTGCACTATAACTGCAGCAAGAAGCGTGAAGATGGTTATGCAGTTTTTATGATACCGCAAGGAAAGCGTGACGGCTTGCGCAAGAAGCAGTGGCTGCACAACAATTGCCGAAAGAACTTTGTTCCTACAAAGAACAGTGTTGTTTGCGAGGTAACGCGCCTTTCTTATTGCTCCTATTAAAGCATCCCCTAATGTTGCATTTTTTAAATTCTTGTGGCCTGCTCATTAGCATTTTTGCTGCGGCAATTTGTTCCTTGCATAAAAATGGGGTTCTCTTCAGTATGCTGAATATTTTGCTGGGACGACTCCATCACCTCGCACGTCGTCAACTTTTATTCAGTCGCAAATGCAGTACTATAGATTCTGCTTTCCACTGAACAATTAGGCCCGAAGATACAGCCTCTCGATCACACGTTTCGTGATTGTTAGGATCCCTTGCCTGTTTTACTGAAAATCGAAATAGCCGCTTTAGAGGAGCAATTCTTCCAAGCTTACTCGATGTTTGTGTCAGTCACTTAAATACAAAAAATTCAGGGCCTGAAAAAAATAATGGCAAGTATACCCGTGGTATTGCAAATGATTAGCGCTAGCTAGTCCACATTTTAAGGCGAAAGCCTTAGTTAGATCTGTTTCAAGGTCGCATTATGAGGTACCGAAAGTCACGTGACCTAAGCAATGTCAGAAGCTAACCAAAGCATGTACAACCATCTATAATAGATTATTAATGATTAGCAATGTAAGTAATTTGCTGATTAGTGATTGGATTAAGGTGGATTAGGGTGCATTAAGGTGGATGAGGGGGGATTTAGGTGCATTAAGGTGTAATAAGGAGGATTAGGGTGGATTAAGGTCAATTAATGTTGATTAAGGAGGCTTAAGGTGGATTAAGGAGGATTAGGGTTGATTAAGGTGTATAAAGGAGGATTAGTGTGGAATAAGGTCGAATAAGGGGGATTAAGGAGGGTTAAGGTCGATTAAGGTGTATAAAGAAGGATTAGGGTGGATTAAGTTGGATTAAGGTTGATAAGTGCATGAAAGTGGAATAGTGTGGATTAAGGTGAAATACAGTAGGCTTTACAAGGCTTTCGCATTTGCTCTCTTAGGTGATAGCTAAGGACACCAGGGAATTTTTGCAGTTATTGAATTTGCTTTGAACTGTGCCGCCATGCACGCACGAGTGGGTGACGATTACTATTTGGCTTTCTCACGGATATAGGCAACGTGGAGGAGGCGATCGCGCACCCTTGGTGTTGATATTGTTACGGCGCAGCCGAGAGTGGCGCCAGTCAGATGACGACGATTTGACGTGTGGTGGTGGAATAGGTCTCGACAGCCCTCTTGATTATGTGTCGTTGCCGCTGTTGTGTATATTGTAAGTATATGTTTATCTGTGACGTCCGCATCGTAACAAATTTGAATCCATAACAAATCGTAATTTCGACTTCTAGGCGGAGCCAGGCTTCGTTTTAATAGCGAATGCGTTAAAATAACGTTTCTTCGGTTTTCTTCTGTGGGTAAACTTTTCCCATCGACGAAACACGAGCCGAAGTCATTGCATCAATGCGCTTTTATTATGAAGGCTGATCAATAAATAGTGATTATGGTTATGATGTAGTAATGCAGGCAATATTATGTAGACAATGTTTTTCACTGCAACGTATTACCCACTTGTAATTGCATAAAGGATGTTTTATACATCCTGCCTGAGTGATTAACTCTTAGCTAAAAGTTCTAGCTACATTTCACTGAAGACCGTCCTATTGAATCTAGAGACCACAGCGCAAAAGCTACTTTCACATTGAGACAAACACATGGACGGACGATGCACCCGCGACTAATTCATTATAAGAAGGCACGCTGAATATAATGCCTGCCGTGCACATGCGCGGACAGGCAAGAAAAAAATGCCAAACACATAGGGATGGGCCACAAGCAGTACTAGATCAGATGCACAAAGTAAATCATCGTATCATGTGGCAGAAAAAATGTCTGGAGTATCGAACTCGCCTCAAAGCTCCTTTTACATCAGTGTGCCTCATTCACACGGCTTTAAGAAGAAACCTAGCTCCTCATAAACGTTACCTTGAGCATTCTCGATGCTGTTATCGCCATTTTTTCAAAATTTTCTACACCACTGTGGCGCGCAACTGGCCCAAAATCATGCCCCTCCATCGAATGCTGCGGCCCGTCTGCAGGAGCCAAGGCGGAAAAGCTTACCGTGCCCAGCGCGCGCAGCCGGCGTGCGAGCAGAATCGAGGAGGAAAGCGCGGTGGGGAGGAGAGTGTCGCTACTTTCAAATTATCAAGGGGCTTTACTCAGCTCAGCCAAGCGAGGGATCGCTGAGCTAAAACTCCTATTTTCGTGCGGTGCCTCGCTGCCGTCTTCGCTCGCCAGCTCGTTCCGCTGGCCCGTAAACCCGCTGAGCTACAACTCTCTAATATATATTGCGTTCATTCTCTTGTTGTCTAAAGGAATGCTTATTCGAGCAGATATCTGGTACGTTGGTAATGTGCATTGCATTGTTGTCTTACATGTTCATGTTTGTTAGTTAAAATTATTTCTCTTTTTTTAAATATTATCTCTGTTCTTTGTCTGCTTTAAAATGATGTATCATTTCGTTAAACACTTCAGTTCTGCATATTGCGATTTTACAAAATATATTTTGTACCAGGGAGGCCCCCTCACAGTTTCTATCACTAGGACGCGTTATCGTGCTGCTTATTCTGCATTTTGCTCAAACGTAGAACCAAACTGCAGTAAAATCTTCCTTTTGCGTTATTAAAGGAGGTCATTCACTTTTCTTTTTACATTTCTTGATCCTCCCGCAACGCCTTCATGCAATGCTGCATTTGTAGCATGGAAGTTACAAGCAACGTTGAAAAAATGATTAAATAATGTTAGGTATTTGCCAAACGAATTCCGTTGTCTACTAGCATATCTAGTGTCCGCCAGGTTAAGGCGGCGCATAATCATAAAAAAAAGGATTCCTCACATCGGTTACACCACTTTCTTTAAATCTTGCCTTCCATTCAAAATACCACAAGGAATGCGCGAATTTTCATTTTGAAAGAATTGTGTTGACTGAAGGCTCGTCATGTCCTTTTATTTTATCTATAGTATCACCTGTGATTTAATGGTAATTAAGTAAAATGTAAGGCAAACTAAGCAAATACACTTACATCACGAAGGTCATTAAGGGTAGCAGGTCCAGATTCAACTGCGCCTACAAAGAGCGCCACTATGAATATCAGTTTCGCACGGTACATAGCTCCCGGCATTTGCAGCTGTCGTTCTTTAGCGGGAATTTGTGTCGCTACCTATATATGCAATATGCACCTGTTGTACATGGAGATATACAGCTGCCCTTATTTATTAGAAAACGTTTTTATTTCTTTATTTTTTTTATTGCGGAAAACGCATTTCCGCCCTATTCGTTTTCCCCAGTCGCCTACGCTTCTGCACAAAAGAATAGAACGCTTACTTAAAATACAGCATTTTCAGTAGATTTCGGAAAGCTTTTATTGTCCACCGTAGAGGCTTGGGCTAGTCGGTACGTACTCGACAGGGGAACCGCGCAAAAAACACGAGAGACAAGAAGAGAAACACACACCAGCGCTGATGCACCTTTGTGTTCTTTATGTATATTTATGTGTTCCTTTCTGAATAAAGAATTCAGTCGTAAGTACAGCGCTGGTGTGTGTTTCCCTTGTCGCTCGTGTTTTTTACGCTGTTCCCCTGTCGACTTTTATTGTCCAGCACTGCTAAATTTAAGTAGTTTCACATAACAAAGTTTTCCGTCTTCAGGCCATGGGCGACCAATGAGCAAATAACCTACGTACGTTCCTTCTTTTAAGCTGAATTTTATTGCGATAACAATTATATGGACGCTATTGGCGAATTTCTGCCGAGCGCTCATGCGCGTTGTTTTCGCGATGGCGAGCGCGACCTCATCAACCAAGAAAGGTGGCACGAAATACTGCTGTGTCGTTGGTTGCCACAACAGCCTCGGAAACACAAACGGTTGAAAGCGGCCCGTGAAGTTCCACAGATTTTCCGGGGAGGTGCTACGAGAAGGACAGACGACAAGCAGGATAACTGCAGTGCGCTGAGTCAAGTAAGTCACATACTTTCGCATTCGCGTGCAATTTCACGGCCGCTCGATAAAAGCGCAATAGTAATATGCCTGGTAATAGCGCGCGGCCGTTTGTTCAGTCGTGTCGCGTAGTTGAATTGTACAGTGACATCCGCCGTGTTAGCTTAGCGGTAAATGCACACGTGTTGCGCCGCTAAGCTCGACGACGCGATCTGGATTCCCGGCAAAGGCGGCCGCATATCGATGGGGGCGAAATGCAAGAACACCCTTGTTACCGTGTACTTTGATCTTTTGTGCATGTTACAGAACCCCCGGGGGTCAAAATTATTCCTGAGACCCTACATTACAGCGCGCCTCATAATGATTCCGTGCTTTTGGCACGTAAAACACTCGAATTTAATTGATTGTACTGTGCGTTCACTCGCGATCGGCAAGGACGAGCTCAAGAGAATTATATCCCTTTTCCAAACGCTGCAACTTAAATCACTAGTTGTGCAGGCAAGGAAAGGGGCCGCGCGCTACTTGTCTTTTCTGTGGTAGCAATCCGTATCTTAAGCGGCAAACCGGAAAGCAGCCGCTCGAGACGTGCGCGTTTTGTTTGTTGCTTGGCCATGCTTTCTAGGTTCACAATATCCAAGCATGAGTTAAAGTAATTGCCACCTTGCACATTCTTCCTGCTTCACACTTTCTGCCAAGAATCTTCGTTTCGTGTAGTAGCCGGCCATCGGTGTGAGCTTACTTTAGCTGCGGCGGGGCATTCGCCCAACGAGAAACTAGATTTGCGTTGATGAGGCATGTATCGCTAATTCTTGCGCTCGTGCTGCTGGTCCTAAGGCAATCGCTGGTTACCGTGGTCTGGGTTCATTTCGCGGAGCAGTCTGTACGAGCCATTTCTCATGAGCAGCGAAAAGATACCTTGTTCACTAATGCAATCAGTTGCCATAACTCTAACATTTGCATTGACTAAAGCATGATATACATTAAATATTTATACAGCATGATTTAAGGCATTATGCGCATATGTAGTACTTATATTATTACATTTATTTTATTGACTTATTGGTGCCTAATGTATGTGTTATTTTTGTGCTCACAGTACTGATGACACTCCCTGGGAGCCAAAATGAGAGCAGCCGTGTGTGCGCGCCCAGCTACCAACGAAACCAACCGCAATCGTCATTGTCTCTGCACATCTCTGCAAGCATGCATGACCGCTTTGTGACTGCATCATAGAGAAATAAAAGTGACTGGATTACTGAACTCGGTGTATACCTCTAACTCGACATCGTATACGATCTTGTCGGACACCTGCGACACGCACTTGGCTTTCACTGTCACCTCACCGCCTACAATTTGTTCAACACCACACACGTGTGGAAGCAGACGCTTCCCTTTCTTGAGGTTGCCGCCTCGAAAAAAAGCTGTCGGCGTCGGAAACCTTCTTGAAACCGCATTGCAATCTTTGCATCGCTATTCCGCAAACAGCCGATCTGCCGCCGTCGAAAACGGATCGCCGTGAGCACGAGCAGGCGAAACAATGTAAACAAAGCGGAGACGGCGCCATGGCGCTACCGCGCTGCTTGACATTTCCACATTGGGGGCGCTGTCAGGATGCGCAGTAGCGCCGTCCTGCGATGGTTTTCTCGTCTATTGACCCTTTTCGCGGAGTAGTTTGTTTTAGAGAAACAAGATGGCGCTCACGGCGGCGCGCCATACCTCTCCTCAGCGACCGCGCACGAATACGAAACCATTACCGCTTCTACCTTGCGTCTGTGCGATCAGCTGTCGGAAATGCAACTGAGTTTTCGCTAACACACTCTGTTCCAATCATGCTAGATTGAATTATGTGGATTGAAGACGTGTGCAGTAGTTGGCTGCAAAAATAGTGACTGGCATGTTAAGGAATAGAATGAATCTGTGTGGCCAAGTTCGCGGACCGCTGCTCCGACTGTCCGAACATGTTACTGGCACTTCGTGATGTACGGCTTTCCTCGAGGATACAGAAATTTGCTCATCCGCCAGCCTTGTATCGCTAACCTTCAAAGAAAGGGCTTCATCCCCAGAACGTCGGCAAGAGTGAGTACCACTCGTTTAACAATGACAAAGGGAGTAGCGCCGCTTCCTGTCATAGTAAGTTTCACGCACGTTATCTATACACATCTTTCCCAAATGGCAGGAAAACTTACGCCCACTCTATCGCCGACGTATCAAGAATAAGTGAATGGGCGCACACTTGAATATATGCGCACTGTATACGCACAATAAATGACGGACTACACCTATGGCGCACGAATGGTCGAAGCTGAATGTTGCGTGATGGTCCACAAGAGTAAGCGAGTTACTAGCTGTAATATACATTTGCTACAAGGTACCCAATGTACAAAACAGCTACGTTTCAAGCCTTGTGCGCAGCAAGAACAAATCTATAGGAACTGAGCACACCCGCGAGCGATTAGGCAGAAAATAAGTCATATAGTGGCCGCACCGAGGAACTTCAATGAGTCAGAAACTGACAAGCCACTGCTTGAAAATATTTGCCGAATAAAGAAAAAAGAGCAAAACACACTAATCCTTACTGAATTCATAATCAGAAAGCTTGGATAGCTTGGAATGCATATTTAGCCCCGCTTTTAGAACAAGCACTATATACGCTGCTTGCGCCGTTTGGACATAGCTTAATCAGCTCCGAAATCGCTTTTGCATGTTCTCAGAAGCCGTGATCAAAGCTTCGCGTCGTCCACCTAGTCACCGTCTACGATATATACGAAAACATAGGTTTTCTAAGGCATGCCGGTGTCATACACTTCCATTGTAAGCAAGGAGGCAACGGAGGCAGTGGAGGCAAGCAATGGAAGCGTCACCACGTGATCAAACATGGCAGCGCCCACGGGATCGCCGCGAAAAGGGTCAACACTGCGGCCTCGCGCTCACAGAACACCCATACAAACTTAGAGAAGGGAAACTGTACCTTCCACAGTGCAATAGAAATAAGCGTAGCGGTGGCGTTGTGGACTAAAGTATGCGACCGAGAGATGGCGCTTGCAAAATCAAAACTAATATCATCATCATTACGTAGTCAGCATTATGGCCGCTACAGCAGCGGTTCGTGGGGCTCGTCGCTCTGCTCGCTCGCTAGTTTTTGACGTTTTGTTACCGCTTTCGGGGCGGTATTCGTGTGTACTGTACTTTAACATGACTACAGATATCTTTATTATGTCGCCAGGTGACCAAGATGCCTCAGCTGGCAATAAAACACTTCAGACAAGTAAGCTTACATTGTTTATTGTCAATGGTGAATGAAGCAGTACATGCTCACAATTTTCGTACAGGTCAGGGGGACTTAATGTTGTCCGTCACTCAGTTTACAACATACAGAAACAGAGATAACCATCTATTTAATGGAACTCAAAGCTGAAATCGAGCGAACTTTTCTCATCGTGCTCGGCGTGCCGCTAAAGCAGGGAGAACGAAGCTTCAGACAGCGATATTTATGAGGAGGTTCCCTCGTACTTGTATTGCGTACAGTGCTGCTTTACGTTTTTTATTCTCTGCGTTTGACGATTTCAGCTAGATTAAAGAAAGGAACATAAAAAATTGCTCGACAAAAATGTACTGTCAGCAAGATAAGCTCGAGCTGCCATGTCCCATTGCTCTCACAACACATTGGCGAGAGGCACGAAGTGTAGGGGAGAGGGGGGGGGAACATTATGCTAAATTTTACATCCCGTATTGTCTGCTCTTGATAATCTTCTGCTGCTAATTTAGTGTTCAGGTGTGGCAGTAAAGGCTTTGGCACAAGTGGAGTACTCGTAGGGAAACCAAGGAACGTTATGGCGACAGCAGTGCTTACGAGGATTTCTGCAAATATTGCCTGAATAAGCAAGGACACTAAATGAACATATAGGCAAGCCCAATTAATGCTCACAGATCTTTGAAAATGCATTTTGCGTTTTTATGTTGAAAAAGAATATCGGTATATGTATTCAAACAAGGCAAAGAGGTTGCAAAGAGGATGAACACTTTACTTGAGTAACAGAGTTGAGCAAGGGAAGCCTCAGCTTGGAGTCAACGTTTCACCAAGCAAACATATTTGTGAGGGCCGAGACGAAGACACGTTCCCACGCTGAGGTTTCCCTTGCTCGTTCACTGTTGATTGCTGAATGTTAAGCCGAACTTATTCTGCGAGTACATTTCAAAATCTTTTTGGGAGCACACTGTGCTCGGGTTTGTCATCTGCTGTTTGAAGAGAATAAAAAATTGTTTTTAGTGTTTTCTCAAGTTTGTGAAGTGTGAAATAGGCTGGCCGGTTGTGTGAGCTTACCTTTTCTAGCTATCTCTTATGGTGCTGGGCTAGCCTAGTTATTGATTTCATGCAAACTGTACATGAACCTCTTGTAGTACACAAATGTAAAATGATGGGCGTATCCAGATCTAATTCTAATCCTAGCAGTTGTTACCTTAACAACGTTCCCTTAGATTTTGTCATGTCATATAAATGTCTCGGTGGACACATTACAAATAAATTGGACCATTAATATAGAGTACGTCACTAGCAATGCTAATCACATGGTCGGGTACTTACGGCGCAACTTTTCAAAAGCATTGTTTACTTTAGAACTAGAGCTTTACAAGACTCAAGTTCGCTCGAAACTTGGATATGCACCTGCAATACGGGATCCCAGTCGCGTTAATCTTATTACTTCACTTGGACTAGTACAAAATAACTCTACTCGTTTCATTCTTTCTAATTATAACCGTACCGCGAGTATAACCTCAATATAAACTAACCTAGCACTTATTCCACTAGCTAATCGCCGCAATGTCTCCCGTATTTTGCTATTTAATAAGGTTTTCCATCACACCACAGTTCATGACGACTTCATACTGCGGCCTCAGTGCATTTCAAACTGCGTCGATCATCGAAGGAATTGATTTATGTAACACGAAGTCTTTCTTTCAATCATTCATCCCACGTACATCTCAGAAATGGAACCACCTAGTATAGTAGCCATGACCGATAACAAACTTGTTCGCAAAACATTAGCTAACATTGTATAATCAGGAGAATCATTATGTTACAAAAGCTCACTGCACTTGTTTGTTTTACTCTTCTACTTCGTAACCACCTCCCTCTTTAATGTCATGTGGCCCTGAGGGTACCTTAAATTTTTTTAATTTATAATAAAATGAAAAGTGACTGCCAGAGTTTCAGTCAACATGAAGTGTCATTTCCTTAAAATTGCCTTAAAATTGCATAGAGCGCTTTTGATCGTTTTAAATTCTTAGCATTTTCATGTAACAAATTATCATTGTGAGGGAGCATGTGATACTTCTTGGTACTAACGCCCGTCAAACTGATTTGCAAAGAGCAAATGACAAGAGTTTGTGAATTAGCAAGTAGGAGCTTCCTACATTGTTCCTGTTCTGGTCGTCATGACTATAATGACTGGAAAAGAAACAAGTTGGAACTCAACATGTCCGATTTTCAACTCCGATTGTAATAAAACGCCCTTAAAAGCAACTAAGCTTGTATGTCAAATTTCTCATTCCCGCTCGGTACGATACAGAACTGTAGACTGCTGCTTTCCTAATAGGGCTCACACCTCCTCTATCTGGTAAACTTCCAAACATTTCATGGTGAGGCAGCTAGTTCAAGAGGACTTGTTATTATTATGGTGACAGTATAGCTTTTTGTGGCTTAGCGTGGGCAGCTTGCAGATCAGTAATCTCTCTTTTGTCCGTCTTCCTGAAAAGATAAATGACGAAGCCATGACACACATGCAAGCAAAAAATGGTGAAACAAAAGTTAGTCCCATAACTGAACAAATCACGGTTCTAGTTGAAGTGTTTAGAAACATACCCTGTGAGGATTATGGCCCTTGATGGTACTTCCAGTGGTGACACATTCACTGTTGACTTATACGTCCAGAGACAATAGAGTCCAAAGGGGTGAGTCCAAATATGAGCAGCATCTTGGATGCTGGAGTCGAAAGAAAAAAGAGCCTGTATTACTATGGTTCAAGTGTGGGTGAGTTTGTGATTCATGTATGACAAAGAACAGTGCACAAAACGCTCCATGACAGAAAATCACACACACACACACACACACACACACACACACACACACACACACACACACACACACACACACACACACACACACACACACACACACACACACACACACACACACACACACACACACACACACACACACACACACACACACACAGCACTGTTTTGAGTGTGCATTTTTTTCAGTGGTGCCCTTGTGTGGGCTGTGCTTAGTCAAGTCTCGATTGGATGACAACTGCTTCTGCCAGATACTAGTAATAAACACATTCATTTTATTATGTCTGAAATGCAATTAATCTAACTGTTATCACCGGAAGTACATTTGTCACTAATGTGCAGTGAATTTATCGCGGTGTATCATTTATGCAGAAACAGACAAAACTTTATTATTTATGCTGTATTTATGTTAGCAGTTTTAGCAACTTGGCAAAATAGCAAGAGCCTGGTTTGAATTGCTTTTGAAGGGCAATAACTTTATAATTATTACTATTTTCTACTTTTAAGAAATGACTACAGGAAGCTGTTTTATCCGCCTCGCACGCAATGAAATTCAAAGCTGAAAATGCGAAGCACTGCTTTTTTACTCACCGACGCATACGCCCAGGGGCTGCAAGCTTAATCCGCTTTCGTGGGTAGTCTTCAAGCTCGTTCTCGTTTCCAGCGATGAATTTTCGCGCTGGCTAGCACTTTTTTTTTCAAGCAACACGTCATTACGCGGCCAGACGCGGCATATCGCTAATGGCGGAAGCCGTGCATGCAGCAGTTATGCCAGTGAAACGTCGCAGCTGATAAAGTTCGCTGTCTTTAAACACGTTCGCTTGGTGGCAGCAATCGAATGTTGGACGCATAAACTGGCTGATATATTATTGATATTTAATTAAAACGAACCTACTTGATGCTCCTCAAAGGAAACGACCATCCCGTTCGCAAATATTACCGCCGTACAATTTGAATTGATAAACGGCACGGACTGATACTAGTGATACTAGTGGGCTGCTGCTGATCACAGGTCAGTGAGGCCTCAAAACCTTTATTCAAGTAACAACGCACGGAGTTTAATAACAGAAGTCCAATAAAAACAATAAACTGCTTATTTTGTAAAGAATGACACCGTAACTATGTTTGTCGGTTATTATATGTACATTAATAGATCAAAAATTGAGCCGCGCTGAGCGCCCCTAGCAGAAAAAATGCGAATGGAACAGACCGCCCTCGTTGTGATTTCACGGCTAAGATCTCGTTGATGCGAGCGCCGGCACGAACCTCGGTTCGCTTGCTGCTGCTGCCACTGCGCTGACTCACTCCATCGGTGTTTTGACAGAGGGTTCCCGCGGTCATCGAGTGAGAAGCGTTCATGCTTGCTTGTGCGCGCGTGATGCCATGCTTGTGAATTTAGTTAGTGTGCCTTTGTTTACAAGTATACACGGCCGATAAAACTACTATCCTTCCTTTGTATAGCTATCCACTAATTTGCTATCGCAATCGATACTTCGTCTTTCGGGCGAAACTGCGACTTTTTCTTACAGCTGGAGATTTTGTTTATACGAAAGACGTTCAGCAAGTGCGCTGTAGCCTGGTACTCTACATTGGACAAGAGGGAAAAGGAGAAATAGTAATGAATATTTATGGTTACGAGCCAAATATTAGAGTTCGCTCCCTGGATTTGTTTCACACAGCGGTCCACGTATTCACGACTACTGTTGTTGTAGGCTGCCACAGCTTACTTGACTTGCTGAACTCTCAACTGGTTTCTAGATCACCTCTGCCAGAATGTGCATAATTCCTACTGCCTCCAAAATTGGATTATGCAAACCGTGCCGCAATCGCTGAAGACAGGAAGAGGGTAGCAGGTTACGCTAAAGACGTCAATAGAGTAGCAGGCTTATGTATTGTGTTGATGTAATGTTTGCGTTGAGAGTCGACGAATACGCGGCGTTATCCACCGAAAATGCATAAAGATATTTCAATAACGGTGCGTAGGCCATGTAGTGACCGTCGTGTTAGGAAAACAACGCACTGATATGCGCCTCGAAAGCCCCTGAAAAAAAAAATCGTGCGAATA